>NW_006291554.1:952992-964915 GCF_000327345.1 Myotis davidii
ATCCACTTGCCGACATTCCAATCAGAGCGCAGTTAGTGACCACGGATATGACACTCATTGTTTCAAAGGCCAACTGAAAGAAAAAAGAACGTGAAATTAAAACTGCTTTGTTTTTCTTGTCTTATTATGAGTTACCTAAATATTTTTTGATATTCCATTTTGATTTATCTGTGTTTTTAAATATATTTTTATATAGCTTTCTAGGGATTGCTCTAAGTATATATTATAATTATATTTTATACACACATTTATACATATATAGTTACATTATGTTTTATATGTGTATATACATTTTTACTTGTGTTATTTATCAGCTCTAGTAAAATATAGAAATCTTACCTCCCTTTACCATTCCCTATTTATAATATAATTGCCTAAATATTTTCTCTATATATAGTATTTAGAATCATTAGTTTTGTATTTTTTGTTTCAACTCTCAAACATAACTTTAAAGACTCAAGAAGAGAAGGAAAAGTAAAAGTATTTACTTGTGTTTTTGTTTAGCCATTTTATTTCTTCCTAATGTCTCCAGATTCCTACTTTCATAATTTCCTTAGTTTTGAGAACTTTCAGTCATACTTTTAGGATAGGGCCCCTGATAATAAAAAACTCTTATTAGTTTCCCTTCATCTGAGAGTGTCTTGCTCTCTCCTGTGCTCCTAGAGAATATTTCCTGTGAATATAAGATTCTGTATTGGCAGTACTTTTCTTTAAGCATCTGAAAACTACTGTGCCCCTTTCTCCTGACACTGCAGTGGGGACGGCCTCGTTATGTGAGTGAAGGCCCAGCTGGCTGCTCTCCTAGAAAACTGTCCAAGTCTTACACCTGAAAGGAGTCATAAAGATTATATTTTACCTCCCTCACCCCACCCCCAATTTTAAAAACAAGAAAAGTGAGGCCCAGAGGAAGTAAATGGCTATTGAAGTCACACAGCTGTTTGGTGGCCAAGCAAGAATGAAATCCAATTTTCCCAACCCTCTCCTTTGGGCTCATTGTTTTAAATCACAATGCCTCATTCTGTTATTTCTTTTAAAGGAAAATTTTTTCTCAAATAATTACCTGCCATACACCAATACTGGCCGAAGGCTCTGCGAATGGACGTTTGAAGACTCTGCACATTTTTAAGGCGTCGGAATTAACTTCAGTGAAGTTATTTAACACAGCGAAGGCCGCAGCTAGCGGGTAAACACAGGAGAAAAGGCTCACGTAGCCAAACTGCAGCAACAGCTCCAGGTAGTCATCGAAGGTGCCCTGGAAATGTGAGCCACAAGGAGAAAACAGGCTCTGTTTTAATATCGTCTAAAAAGAATAACTTACCAATGTCATCCCGCTAAGTTTAACTTAAAAAAAAAGGAAGAGCCCTCCCGGTTTGGCTCAGTGGATAGAGCACTGGCCTGAGGACTGAAGGGCCCCGGGTTCGATTCCGGTCAAGGGCATATGCCGGGTTGCGGGCTTGATACCCCGTAGGGGGCGTGCAGGAGGCAGCCGATCAATAATTCTCTCTCATTGTTGATGTTTCTATCTCTCTCTCCCTTTCCCTTCCTCTTTAAAATCAATAAAAATACATTTTAAAAAAGGATCAAGTAAGGACCTCCAGAAGTTTGCCCCTCAAAAAAAGGGGGGGGGGCAAAGTTTGTCAGAATGAACTTTTTCAGTCCTGTGAAAATTAACCCACGGCCTGTAGTAACTCAGGCAGCCCTTAGTAAAGAAAAACAGCTCCATCTGTGCATTTAAATTCACTCCAGTTTCACCTCCTGCTCCCAGGTCCACAGCAGCCTTAACAACAACAGGCACGCCCAGGACTAGGGGGAGCAGAGGGGCTGGAGGTCTCAGAAAGCCTCGCTCCCAAAGAGAAGTCACTACCTGATGTGGACAGTGGTACCTTCTGGACTCCACTCAGAAGGCTCATCGTTATTCAGCCTCACTGAGTCCCTCCCAGTGCTAAAGGCTTCTCCCTTGGGGGGTGGTGGGTAAAGGGTCCTCATATATGGTGATGAAAGATGATTTGACTTTGGGTGGTGGGCACACAGTGAAATATATAGATCTTGTAACCTAGAAATCCACATTGTAAACCTATATGACCCTATTAACCAATGTCACTCCAATAAACTTAATTTAAAAAATAATAAAAATAAAAGATAATGGCTGCACACCTTGTGAACTTAGTTAAAAGAAAAACACCTAAGTTGTACATTTTAAAATAATGAATTTTGTGGCATAAGACATTTATCTCAATTTTATTAAAAGTTAAGGAAAACAAAGCTGATGGTAACAAGGAAACTCCCCAGAGTCACCCTAACGAAAGTAGTATTTACATCAAAGAGGCCAAAGAAAGGAGTCTACAGCAGAAAGTAAGGAGACCACGGAAGCATGGAGAAACCCCTCTGAAACTATGTTTAAACACCTTTCCGGTATGTTTTTAAAGGTTTAGTCCAAAGGAGGAGACAGGCAATAGTTGTTGTGTACCCTCAACAACTAAAGAGATACTAACAGTGCAGGGTGAGTTACTTAGGCCACACTCCAGACCTCCCTATGCACATGCGATGACAACTTCAGTTTAAGGAAAATACTCATCACAATATTTTAAAGCAATATTAAACATGGATATTGCAAAATGAATCATTATTATTACTGCATCTCAGAGTCAGTCCTTCTCCAAGACATGCATATTAGACTCAGGAGCTGAGAGCTTTAGTATAAATCAGAATCTACTTCTAGTCAGTTTCTTTTCATATTTTCTATTTTGCTAAAGTAGAGAATTTCCTAACGTAACTATAGAGTACTGGCAATGGAGTGGGTACTTCTCTCAGATGCCCTGGCTACGTGGATGAAGCATGGGCCCAGGGATTTCCAGTGAGTCACTCTGGCAGTGTCCAAGGCTCGTCAAAGAGCAACACCACGCACATGTATGTCAGGAGCTGGCCGGTGGGTGCGCAGCTGGGGATTCAGTGGCGAGCAATTTCTAAACCGCCCTTTGGCTGCATTTGGCTCTAGAAAGCATTTCCTTACGTTGTGTTGCAGCATACAGATGTGGCTTTAAAATATGCCCAGTGATATAGCATTGATTTAATTCTCTGAAGAGTGAAGTAATCAGGAGTGGGTAAAGAGTAAAAATCTTAGCAATCAAGCCGGTTTTACCACAATTCGGTCTTAAGAAACCATCATTGCCTGTGCTCAGCTTTCAAAATTGTGCTGTTTTGGCTCCGCGGAGATGTGCCGACACAGTCTCTCAGAGGGGCCGCCGGGCAGCCCGCAGTCATGTCGAGCTCTGCCTGACATTTTTAGCATACAACATGCAGTGAGCGGGGGGGGGGGGGGGGGGAGAAAGAGAGAGAGACTAAATTCCTACTCCAGATGAACATACAAACTAAAATTCTTAAGCATATGAGAAAAAATACTAAGTAAGAAAGTTAGTTCAATAATGAATTGAGATGCATTCATTCTTGATGAAAAGCAAGACTATGGAAGTTTAATGACAATGGACCCTCACAAAGGTTCTATCTCACTAAGACTATACCATACCAAGAAGGTAGGTGCAGGATATAAGAAACAATGACCTAAAGCAAACGTGACCCCAACACCAGTCCCCACTACAGAATAGTGAACGTAGTCAGAGCTGAATAAAAGTTCATTAAATACATGGTTAGGTTTTCTGATTCTCCAATGATCTTATAGTTCCTAAAAAATTTCAGACTTCAGGAACTATTTTATTTTTACAATAGCACTAAGTAACTTAAACTATAAATTAATCTTCAGATTGGCATTCATTTTTAATGATGGGCTTCAATCTTTTCTTTGGTTTTTAAAAAAAAATTTAGGTTTTTTTCAATTACAGTTTACATATTATTTGTATTAGTTTCCAGTGTGCTGCCTAGTGGTTAGACAACCACACACTTTACAAAGTTCCCTCCGATATTTCCAGAACCCACGTTCAATCTTTTCTTTGTGTCTGAAGCGAGCCATGCTGCTGCCCCCATGGCCGTCTCACCCCCCTGCCCCACCGGCTCTACCTGCTGTTCCCACCACCTCGGCGGAGCACTCACAGGGTTCACCAAGCGCATCCTCTGTGCTTTAGGCATAACTTCAGATTCAGGACAGTAGCCCTTCGCTGGCTGGAGAGCACTGAGCTGAGACTGTGGGTGTTTACATGTGTGGAGGTACCCGGTACGTGGCTGTTACGCACATTGAGTCAATGCCAAACTCAGCCAGGTCCAAGCTTACCAAATACGTCCCCATTTCTTTTTCCAGGATGACTTGTTCGTATAACGTGGCATCGATGTCTGCCTTCAGAGCCTGCACCTTCTTCTTCACCTGCACGTGGTGCTTCCTTTGGAGCCAATACGGCAGCAGAGACTCCACAACCTGGTTCAGGATCTGGGACATAATCAGGAGCGTGGCCAGGCTCTAGGAGAAGCACAGACATAGCGGCCAGTGTAGCTTCATGAAACCACACCGTGTGTGCAGTTATGCAAATAAAATGGCCATTTTCAACCAATAGTATACTATTGTTATAAAAGCTAGTATCAGGCCGAAACTGGTTTGGCTCAGTGGATAGAGCGTCGAAGGAAAGTTAGGTGTTCGAATGATGTTTCTAATTTATGTTTATTTTTCCACAGGGAAGACTTAGATTAAAATACAAAAAGATTATAATACAAATATTATTTTAAAAAATCAATAAAGAAAAAAATAATAATATTATAATAAAAAATAAATAAGTTACGAATCTGTAGAACAAATTTCCTTAAAATTGTGGTGGTTTGGGGTTTTTTTTTTGGTTATATCATCCTGGCTACAAAATATGAGTATCTAAAAGGTGTTGCCAATTTTGGAAAAATAATAGCTTGGCCACAATGTTAAAAACATTATAAAACTAATACATCCCCCCACCCACTGTAAAAAACTTAGAAAATGAAAAATAAAAAGTCACCCATGATTCTACAATCAGGACAGAACCACTGCTAACATCTTGGATATTTCCAATCATATGTAGAAATTAAAGTAGCATGATCCACTACATATTATATGCAGTTTTGTATTGTTTCTTTCCTCTCGTTATATATTGTGAGCACTTTCCTGTGCCAATAAAAACTCTATCTTTATTAGCCCAGGCACTGTTGTTGAATGCAGGTGTTAGTGCCAACCTGAGCTATTACAAATGTTGCTCTTTGGATACCTACGTATAGGAATCTTCACCCCATCTCCGATTATTTATTAGGGATGAATTAAGGCTGCCGGAGTGGTTTCCAGTAGTGGTGTGTCAATTTCTACTTTTCCCAGACGGATATCAGTGTTTCCATCACACAACATCTTTGCTGATACTAGAATTCTATTTTTTCAAGAATCCTCTCCCCTCCCTCTGTCCCCTGTTATGTGAAGGAGACTCTAAAGTGTAAGAAATGAGAAGTCACACCCCACTAACACTGTAGGTGGGACTGGGGAAGGTATGTGCATCCAACTACGTTTTCAATTTTCAAGAATAATTTTTATTTATTTTTAAATATATATTTTTATTGATTTCAGAGAGAGGAAGGGAGGGAGAGATAGAAACATCAATGATGAGAGAGAATTATTGATTAGCTGCCTCCTGCATGCGTGGCCCGCCCCCCCTCTCCTCACACTGGGGATCAAGCCCGCAACCTAGGCATGTGCCCTTGACAGGAATCAAACCCAGGACCCCTCAGTCCGCAGGCTGACACTCTCTCCACTGAGCCAAACCAGCTAGGGCTCAAAAATAATTTTTAAAAAGTAGCAATATGTAGAGTGTAATTCTTAAGAGCACAACATTTAATTTACTTTTATGCAAGTTGTTAGGAACATAACTACAAAATACTAACTTTCTCTGTTATACAATTTTCTTTTAATTTCCTGAAAGATGATCCCACGTTCTCATATAAATACTAAGAAGCCTCAGCTCTGAGGCTCCTCACTAACAAGCACAGGACATTCACACCAGGAGGGAGCAGCCCTCCCCGGCAGCTGCCTCAAGCAGAAAAAGTATTAAATATATGTCAGACTTTCTTAACACTTCCGAAAAGGATCTGCTGGTCTCTAAAGTACAACTTATAACTTAAAAATGAAATGTATCAGACCTATGTAAGGCTACACCAATCACCCCCACCCTGAGACACACGCAAAAGTTAAAAAAATGTTTTGTTGTTAGAATTTTTCTTACAATTCTATACAAATACAAATATATAGGAACTACATGTTTTACTTTACTGCCCTATATCATTAATTTTACAAGTTGGTTAGCTTCCATTCATTTCTTTTCAGTTGAGCACACTACACAGTGCTGATGGATTTTCTGTTTTTAATTAGAATTGGGCTTAGAAATGGACAGAATTGAAAAGGCTTTATTTGTGAATATAGTAATGGGAAGCTGACTGCATTACCTGACTACAAGAAACCGCCTCTAAAGCCTGAGGAACGGATACCTTTCTGTTACTCACACTCACCTGACGTAAGAGCTTCATGTCCTTCAGGACGAAGGCGATGTAGAAGAGTGAGGCAAAGCAATTCAGAAAGTTAAACTGGAAAAAAAAAATGGTAACAATATTTAGTGTTGCTTCATAGTAGTTTACATTTACAACCATAAGTACTGCATTTAAAAACGCAACAAGTCTACGGCCATACCACCCTGAACGCGCCCGATCTCGTCTGATCTTAAAAACGCAACAAGAGGCTTCCAGCCCTGTTCTCCCTCCTCCTCCTCAGTGGGCACATCTATAAACCCTTCAGTGATGCAGGAGGCACCCAGAGGAGACTCAGGGCCGTGAACCGGCTGGGGACCCAGGACTGGGTGAGTAACAGCACCAGGGCAGCTGACGCTCCTGTTCCTACCCTGTTCTTACAAGAGGGAGACCAAGGCCCACCATTCCCCACCTCCAACCTGGGAACCCAGGTGACCCAGGTGGGTTCACTCCCCACTCACCCACTTAGAAGCTTGAAAATAGCCGATGAACGCAGAGGAACTGGTTGGGACCCCGCTCACAATGAGCTGCCAGGGGCCATCCTCTCCTCCCCTCCTTCCTGCAGGGCCCGCCATTGCCTTCCCCAAGGGGATTTGCCAGGATGGCCGGGCAGCACTAGCAAGAAGGACCCCCAACTCCCACCACCACAAGTAGCCCAGCCCCGGAAGCCTCCTGTGCCCACGGACCTGAGCCTCCTCACCGTCACCGGGCGACGCCCAGGTAGATGAGTGGGGCCAGCAACAACCAGCCGAGTGTGGGAGGCATCTTTGTCACCACAGGCCTGAGACGCCCTGCCCTGCTCAGACACAGTTCTGGGCTGGGGATCCCACCATAACAAGGGCCATTTCTTCAAGCAGTTCCCCTGCTCAAGAATCTGCAACCACACCCTGCACTGACGGCCTTCCTCTCTGCCTCCAGCCTCTTGCTGGCTACTGCCCGCTTAGCAGCATCCCTTCCTGAGAGTACCGCTGTGGGCACTTCATTAGTGAGCGAATAGGGAGTCACTCAGAGAGTGAGCAGTAAGATCAATGCAGCCAGGGGAGGGGTGGGGGCTAAGTCAGAGCAGAGGTGGAAAGCGAAAGCCTGGGAAAGTGGGGAATGCTCTCCCCATAAGATTAAAAGGGAAGGGAGAGGCCTAGGGAACACAGGCAGATCCTAACATGTGAGTCTTTCACAAGGCAGTCACCTGACAACGTATCTGAAATGTCAGAGAACAATAAAGTCCCACAAATAACTGAATTCTTCAAGCCAAAGGGAGCGTTTTACCTCTAAGGGCAAAGACTCCATATTAAAATCAATTTGAATGGTTTTTTTAATGCATCACATGTTCCCCTGAATCTTACACAGAGAACAGAGAAGGTAACTTCCTTGCTGATTCAGCATCAATATTCTGAATATCAATTACTTCAGAGCCTTTTTGATATGCACAAATGTCCACATTGCTAAACTGTTGAATTATTAGCACCTATTATGACAGGTTTTCTATTTCCAAGCCTGCTCTTGCCTCTATAAATTTACCTACTTCCAGAAACCTAAACATCTTCCCAATGGTAGTTTCTGCTCTTTTAAGGACTGAAAAGCCAGATAAATAGGCTTCTCAAAATGATTTCTACAGCTAAACAAAGATTTTTTCTCAGTGGGGGCCTCGATCTCTCCCTCGGGGAGTCAAGTACATGAACTGTGCTAAATAGGTTACAGTTGCAAGTTCAGAGGACTCTATGCACCTGTCTTGATTCTGTTATGGCACAGATGGCTGACGCCGCCTCCTGGTAAGTGAGGTGCTTTCAAGACGGCACATCTTTGTTATTTATAATGATGGTGGAAAGAGGCAGAATGTGTGAGCTTTGACACAACCTGCAAGCAAGTTACACAGTGCCTCTCTCCAACTCTCTCCTTCTGCCTGTCAGAACATGCTGGGAACCTCCTCAACTCTAAGCATTCTTCACCAAAATTCATAAAAAAATAACTGAAGATTCTATCACTAAATGAACTGTGTGTAACTTCAGGGATTGTTGAATAGTGAAGCATTCAAAGAAGCACTGAAGAGAAGAGAAACATGACTATAAAGTAAATAATTAGCTTCTTACATAAATAGAAATTGGCTATAAACAAATTTCTACATTTGAAGTCTTAAACCACATGCACATATATAAGACTACTAGCGGCCTGGTGCACGACATTTGTGCACTGGGGGTTGGTCCCTCAGCTCAGCCTGCTTCCTCTCACAGTCTGGGACCCCTTGGGGGATGTCCACCTGCTGGCTTAGGCCGGCTCCCCAGGAGGAGTCCTTAGTGCTGCTGCAGAGGCAGGAGAGGCTCCCACCACTGCCACTGTGCTCACCAGCCGTGAGTCCGGCTTCTGTCTGACCACCAGGGGGCAGCTCCTGCATTGAGCATCTGCCCCCTTGTGGTCAGTGTGCATCATAGTGACCGGTTGTTCTGCCGTCGGGCCAAAACGTGCTCTACAACATTCCCCAAGGGGTCCCAGATTGCAAGAGGGCACAGGCCAGGCCAAGGGACCCCACCAGTGCACGATCAGGGCCAGGGAGGGACCGAGGGAGGGATCCAGGGCATGTGTGGCCTGTCTCACTCAGTCCTGATTGGCTGGACCCCAAGCTAACCTACTGGTCTGAGCATCTGCCCCCTGGTCACATATAGAAATTTGTTGATATTTGCAACCATAGTAAAACAAAGACTTATACTTTTGATATTTATTGTATATATTTAAATGCCATTTAACAAAGACAAATCAACCAAAAAAAAGAGTTCACGTGTCACCTCTGACACGTGTGTCATAGGTTTGCCATCACTGCGCTAGGCTGTCAATCATGCCTACTGCTCACCACCAGGAGCATTCAACAAGGAAGAAACCAAGGTTAAGACACATTTTGGGGGGTACGGCAGTATCACTGCAATCTGAAATTATTTTTTAAGTCTTACTGCTACAAAGAAATGTGGGATGTATTGGCAAATGATCCCATAGACAGCCACCCCGAGAAAGACCCCGAATACTAGTAAGTGGTGATGGTGAAACTGATAGCAACCTCTAAAGCAGGGGTGGGGAACATCTGGACCACGGGCCGTATACAGCCCTCGAAATCATTTGGTCTGGCCCTGCCAAGAAATTAGAGGTGAGCTAATTAAATGTTTGAGTAAATACAGCAGACTAATTTTTTTTAATATATTATTTTTTATTTCGGAGAGGAAGGGAGAGGGAGAGAGAGATGGAAATATCGATGATGAGAGAGAATCATTGATCAGCTGCCTCCTGCGTGCCCCCTACTGGGGATCGAGCTCACAACTCTGGCATGTGCCCTTGACCAGAATCGAACCTGGGACCCTTCAGTCTGCAGGCTGACGCTCTACCCACTGAGCAAAACCACCTTGTCTACGCTGCCTCCATCGTGTGACTGCCCTAAAATTTTTCCTAGTATCGTGTCTTTGTTATAAATGTTCTTTAAAACCTTTCACTGGTTCCCTATGACCTGCAGGACAAATCCAAGTTCCTGCCTCCCCACCATTGTCCCGTGCCCACCCCAGCACTCGAGCCAGAGGGAGCCACCTGAAGGTCCCCAGAGAGCCCTGACTGATGAGCACCCTCGTGGCTCTGTCTGTGCTGCTCCTCCTCAGGGCCGTCTGCGGCCCACACCTTCCCCTGGCCAGCACCTTGTCTCCGGGTTTCCAAGACTCAGGTCAAGTCTCATTTACTCTATGAAGACTTCCATGGTTTTCCCTTGACACATCTGCCTGTCTGTCCGTCCTTCCATTCATCCATCTGTCTGTCCATATTTGATATGAGAATGCAGGCTCTTTCCACCAGAATGTTAGAGCGGGAGTTTTATCTGTATTCTTCATTGCTATATCTCTAGCACCCAGAGTGGTACCTGTCACATAGTAGTTGCTCAATAAATATTGATTGAAGGAGCTCATTAAATGGCTATTTATTGTGTGTGCATGTGCAGGCCATGATCACTTCTTTGTCTGCCATACTCTACTCCTTCAATAGCACTTATAGATTATTCTTATTCTGTTCATTTGTTCTCATGTCTGTCATCAACTAAGTCATCATCTCCTTGAGAACCTAAACCATGTCTTATTCATCTTAATATTCCCAGATTCAGCCAAGAGTCTAAGAGGCCTGCTAAAAAGACATGGAGTTAGAAAATCAAAGTTTAAGTACAGTTTTGCCATGATTTATTCTCAGTTTCTTATGTGTAAAACTAGAGGCCCAGTGCACAAAATTCATGCGGGGGGGCGGTTCCCTCAGCCCAGCCTGCACCTTCTCCAATCCAGGACCCCTCGGGGGATGTCCAACTGCCAGTTTAGGCCTGATACCTGTGGGAACAGGCCTAAACAGGCAGCCAGACATCCCTCTCCCAATCTGGGACTGCTGGCTCCTAGCTGCTCACCTGTCTGCCTGCCTGATTGCTCCTAACTGCCCTCTCCTGCTGGGCTGATCTCGCCACCAACTGCCCGCCTCTCCTGGCCAATTTGGTTCTGATTTGTTGGTTTCAATGCCAGTCAGCATCAAAAGCTCCGCCTGCTAGGCAGCCATTGGCTCCCCACAGCACCCAGGTTTGGTTCTGCTTGGTCGGTTTCTTTTTCTTTCTTCCTTCCTTCCTTCCTTCCTTCCTTCCTTCCTTCCTTCCTTCCTTTCTTTTTTTTGAACACACCATGATTTTATTGTCTTATAATCAAACAGAATATGAAGCTTAGAACTGGATCACTTGGCCCTTTCTCTTCTTATCTCCACCCAATTCAAAATGCTTGCATCTCTTAATAGCCAGCATTCTCTTAGATCTGCAGTTAGGCTCAATGCATTCAAGCCTCAGCACAATCTTCTTTGTAGTTTTAGCCTTTCTTTAGAAAATGGGCTTAGTCTGTCTACCATACCCACCTTGCTTTCTGTCATAATGCCGCTTTTCCTGTGCATACAGAGAATCCTTGCCCTTCTTATACTGTGTTACTTTGTGGGGTTGATGCTTGCCACACTTCCTACAGAAAGTTCAGTGGGTTTTAAGAACATTCACCATGTCTACGAGAGCTATAAGCAGGGAAAAAGTGATTGGTCGGTTTCTATGCCAGTCAGTATCTAAACCTCTGCCTCCTAGGCAGCCATTGGCTCCCCAACAGCACCCAGATTTGGTTCTGATTGGTCGGTTCTTATGCCAGTCAGTGTCAAAAGCTTCGACTCCTAGACAGCCATTGGTTTTTCACAGCACCCACATTTGGTTCTGATTGGTCAGTTCTATGCCAGTCAGCATATCCAGGCCTATCTGTGGGCTTGATTAGAGTGGCAGGGCTGAACAGCAGCCCCCCAGAGGCCAGGAGAGAGAGAAAAGCCCAGCTGCTGGCGAAGCTCAGAAAGAAAGAGGGAGAGAAAGAAAGAGGCAAGTACTGACCAACAGCTGCCACTGAGACGGGGAATCAGACCCTGCCTCTCTCTCTGGGAC
>NW_006291554.1:965105-969460 GCF_000327345.1 Myotis davidii
ACCTGGAAGGCAGGGGTGGGGAACATCTGGACCACGGGCCGTATACAGCCCTCGAAATCATTTGGTCTGGCCCTGCCAAGAAATTAGAGGTGAGCTAATTAAATGTTTGAGTAAATACAGCAGACTAATTTTTTTTAATATATTATTTTTTATTTCGGAGAGGAAGGGAGAGGGAGAGAGAGATGGAAATATCGATGATGAGAGAGAATCATTGATCAGCTGCCTCCTGCGTGCCCCCTACTGGGGATCGAGCTCACAACTCTGGCATGTGCCCTTGACCAGAATCGAACCTGGGACCCTTCAGTCTGCAGGCTGACGCTCTACCCATTGAGCCAAACCAGCTAGGGCCAGGCTAATTTTTAAGTTGATAATTTTGTATGACCCTCAAATGATGTTATAAATATCCAAATGGCCCTTGGCAGAAAAAAGGTTCCTCGCTCCTGCCTAAAGAGAAGGGCAATAAAGAAAGTGTTTTCCAGTGTGTGGTTTGAAAGGCTTAGCTTAAAGGGAAACTCAGATTTCCATCCTCAGCAGAAGAGGAGACACAGTGCAGGGCCTGGAATCGCAGGACAGAAGAACAAAAGGAGGGCTGCTGAGAAGTGCCACCATGCACAGAGAGGCAGTGTTAGGCTGACTGGATTGGAAACCCAACCCAGCCACTCAGCCACTGTCCGACGTGGGCAAGTCACGCAACCTGCGGCACTCAGCCTCCTCGTCTACAAAACAGAGCTGACACCACCCTCCTCCCAGGGTCTCTGTCAGGATTAGACAGAAGACACAACCTTAGCCCAGGATCGGCAAAGGGCACTCACCAAATGGTAGCAGTTGCTGTGAAATGACTATCAAAAATAATTTAAAATATCTTTGTGGTTAAGGCCTCGATTCTTCCTAGGGAATAATAACGTTTGTGTGTTTGAGTGAGTAAGTAAATGAAAGACTGAATGGCCTATCGAGGCTGTTTTTAAACCGTAAGCAGGTTCCTCTTTCACTGCAGACACACATGAGCACCTCACTGAGTTCAATGGCAGCCCTCAGTGCCCGGCACAACTAGACAACTGGTTTTCAGATACTTAGACAAAGTTCATTCGTCCGGAGTTTCAGGAAGATAATCCAATCTACTTTCCCCTTAGCATGAAACCCAGCAGCATAGTACTAGCAGCACAGGTTTAGAACAGAGAGGTGGGGATCGGTCTGGCTCTTCCATCTGCTGCCTGAACCCTGTGGAGTCTCAGTATCTTTATCCATAAAACGGTGAAACGTGTTTTTCACGTGTCCTGAGGAGGTGAGAATGAGGCATGTGTAAAGTGCTTTGCAGGTATCTGGAATGGAGTAACTAGCACTCAATGAATGAGAGCTGTAATGACCGTGATCTGGAGGCCACCAGAGCTCCAGAGCCCAGGACTTCTCCTCACGACTCTACAAGGAGCCCAGAGCAGCAGCCACCTGTGTTGCGAGGTAGCAGTTACCTGAACCCTATGGTGGAAGCAACATTTCTTACTGACGCAGGAGATAGAAACGAAGCATCAAGCCTTACCCCACGAAGTTAAAAACTCTGCAGCGTATCGATAGAGGCGGTTCAGGATCTCAATCACGATGGCATAGATGATGCTGGGCACGTACAACAGGATACTGGTCCACTCGGACCCGCTGTTCTCGTGGACATCCAAGGCCCAGGCCTCCAGGTCGAAGTAAATCATCATGATGTACAGAGAGAAGTAGAGACAGAGGCACACGAAGGGAAGAGAGACCAGGTAAATGCGCAGCTGCCGCTTGTAGCTGGGGTAGAGCGGCTCCTCCCTGCCCGTGATGGAGTTGATGCCCAGGACCCCGTGAAATCCTGGCCGGGGCTCCTCAAACTGCCTCTTCATGACCAGGGTGCCCCACCTGTAGGTCATGTTGGCACAGCTACGCTTCCACACCTCCAGGATCACTGTGGACCAGATCAGGTTGAAGGAGGCGAAGATCACGTATTTGTCATAGTCTTCCCACACGAACAAGTAGTAAGGCAGCCCAATGACCGCCATGGGGATTAAGGCAAAAGTAAAATACTCCAAAAATCCAAAGTAAAGGGCAATCGTTTCCCCAAAGTAGCCACGGATACCGTCTGTAAAAAATGGGGAAAAAAAAAAAGACCTTAATTACAGGCTACCAAAGACTTTCTTTTCTTACCATTTCAACTAAGCTGATGCATTTCTTTAGCTAAGTGGGGATCACTTAATACCTTAATTTCCCAATCAGTGTGTGATGCTAAACCCATCCTCCGCGCAGTACAAACACCCCATTTATCGGTATTGTATGCCTGACACTTCCCCCAGCTGAGGGCCCAGGCTCTGCCAGGCACCCTGCATCTATTTCCTCTGTATTTCCTCGTTTGATGGATGCCTTCTTCCCAAAGGAAAAAAATCACGGAGAGGTCTGTCCCAAATCTCCAAGGTCCTCCTTTAAATTCAGTTTTGGCCAATAACATATTTTAACTCGCACTCCACTTTTAATTTATTCGCTCCACTTCTCTCCTACTTTAAAATTGTAGTTACAGATGTTCTTTCCAAAGATGACTCCCCATCCATTGTATCTTGTTCCCCCTACCTGAAGATATAAATTTTCATCAATGTGTCATGGTAAGTCTTTCACTACATTAAAGAAAAATCAATCAAAAATACAAAACGACATTCTACACACTGACTTCCAGAACGTTATCTACACCTTCATATAAGCACCAGGAAGAAGAAGGTCCAAGCAATATCACTGTTAATATTCCGTGAACTTGACACAAGCTATCTAATCCAAGAGAGGCCACAAACACTGCGTCCTTTGTCGGCCGCATCCACATGGGTGAGTGTGTGGACTGTCCAAGCACCCTGCCCCGGGACCAGGGTGGGATGCCAGGGGTGGGGGAGGTGCAGCAGTTGAAGTTATTTCTTGCTTAATTACACATAAAATGTAATTTTCTTAAGGTAATGTGTCAGATCAGTCTATGGTTGCGGGTTAGAATAAACTGAGATAAGCTATTGTTTCCTATCCTTATTTTTTTCTCACTAACCCAGGTGGCATCGATCGCCATCTAAATGCCAAAATTTATAAACAGTGGGTATGTGAGGTTGCCTCAAATCTGAATCAGGTTGAAGAATATCTAAGCAATGTAAAAAAAAAAAAAGGTGTTCATGGTCCTGGGCTCCAAATCAAATGACTGTCCTCTTTTGATCTCAAGGGGAAGTTCATTATCTGCCTGTGCCCCAGCTACAGTCACCAGTCCCAGCACCCCCAGAAGCCTCAGACCCACCACCACAGCCATGCTCAGTCTTCACCATCAACTCCTTTTCTCCCCAAACTTTCTAAAAATTAGCTAATAAATACTTCACTACCAAGTCCTAGAAGCAATATTTAAATTTATCACCACCTAAATGTCAAAATTTTAAAAATATTATAGTGTAACATAAAATGACTACTGTGTCACCTGGAACTATTAAAAATAAAACTATTCCTTTTAAAGGCTACAAAAAATTTATTCAGAATACAATTTCAAATGTAATCTTAAAAACAATTTTTGTTCAGTTATAATATTGTAATAGTTGTTTTCAGAATGGAAACCAAAAAGAAAATCATTTTAGAGTGATTCCCTTAAATAAAATCAAAAGAGAAATATCCTTTATGGAAAAACTGATAGTAATACTTATGGTGAAACCTACCAGCTTAAATATAATTCTTATACTTAAAAAAAATCTTGCCCTGGCCGGTTTAGCTCGGTGGATAGAGCGTCAGCCTGCGGACTGAAGGGTCCCAGGTTGGATTCCGGTCAAGGGCATGTACCTTGGTTGCGGGCACATCCCCAGTAAGGGTTTGCAGGAGGCAGCTGATTGATGTTTCTCTATCATTGATGTTTATAACTCTCTATCTCTCTCTCTTCCTCTCTGTAAAAAATCAATAAAATATGTTTTTTTAAAAATATCTAAACCCCAAAATTCAGACATCTGTATTGATATAAGTTTATTTATACAAAGTATGTTCAACACACACCAAATAAATTCACGGTTATTTTTATCACTGTATTCAGAGAAAATGGAGAGACAACCGTAATAGACACCATGATACTTATAAACCTACCTCAAAAGATAGTAGGCCCACCCGTGGGCACCAAAGAATGAGCACAACTTGACTAACTCCAAATGGTTAGCTCTAAAGCAGTGGTTCTCAACCTTCCTAATGCCGCGACCCTTTAATACAGTTCCTCATGTTGTGGTGACACCCAACCATCGAATTATTTTCGTTGCTACTTCATAACTGTAATGTTGCTACTGTTATGAATCGTAACGTAAATATCTGATATGCAGGATGTATTTTCATTGTTACAAATTGAA
>NW_006291554.1:970306-971889 GCF_000327345.1 Myotis davidii
GAGAGCCTCTCTTGCCTCTGTGGCAGCGCTAAAGAGCAGCAAGACGAGAGGTAAGGAGCAGTGGGTGGTAAGGAGTGAGAGGTCCCGAGCTGCAAGAGGGCGCAGGCCGGGCTGAGGGACTGCCCCTTGAGTGCATGAATTTTGTGTATTGGGCCTCTAGTATATATATGAATCTGCCAGTGCCAACATAAATTGAACATGAAGTGTCCTTTTGAACAGTTGCATAATATTCCCTTATATGAAATGCTATAATTTAATTCTCTACTGAAAAATGTTTCCTTTTTTTGCTATCCTATATAATAAAAGGCTAATATGCAAATCGACTGAATGGAGGAACTACCTGTCTCTATGACGCAAACTACCACCAGGGGGCAGACGCTTAATGCAGGAGCTGCCCCCTGGTGGTCAGTGGGAAATGTGCCAAACAACATAAAATGAATTTGTGATCAAATTCAGCCAGAAGCTGGGCTCACAGCTGGCGAGCACAGGGGAGGTAGCGGGAGCCTCTCCCACCTCCATGGTTGTCAGACATCACCCAAGGGCTCCCGGACTGCAAGAGGGCGCAGGCCGGGCTGAGGGACGCCCCCTCTCCCGCTGCCAAGTGCATGAATTTCATACTCCGGGCCTCTAGTTATAAATAATGTTAAAACTCTTGTACATATACCTTTTTCCACCTGTCTACTATTTTCTTATTGGATATACTTAAAAGTAGAATTATTAGGTCCAGGGGTATATGTATTTAGATTTGGACACATATTATAAAACTGCCCATAGAAAATGTTACCAATCTATCCTCCCATTACTGTGCTAGTAAGAGAATGGTTTAGTTCCTTTCATTCTTGACAATGAGTATTTTCAGTCCTTTCCACCTTTTCTAATCTGATAACAAAGACTTACATTCACAAACAGTGAATATCAAAATCAAATCAAATAATTTCTACTGTCAGAAATCCTTTTGGCGAGTATGATTTTAATACTCATGCACATACCTAAAAGAGACAAACTAATTTAGCCAAAGACCGTATCTCCTAGTAACAATAAATTAAAATGGGGCACTCTCCTGTCCATAGTTACTTAGAGTGACTGGCTGGTTGGTCTTTAAGAGGAAGTGTATGCAGGACACATGGGGAACTCGAATGCAATGCCTGTGTCACACTTGGGGAGATGAGCACTTTCCACACAAGCTCCTAGTATTGCCTCCTGCTAAAGATGATGGCTGCTCAGTGGATGGAATCAGCATCAAGCGAAATAAGTCAGAGAAAGACGAGTACCACATGATCTCACTCATATGTGGAATCCATTTAATGATCAAAATAAAATGTTGAACAAAACAGATCCGGAGACATAGAAGCATGGAACAGACTGTAGAATCTCAGAGGGAAGGCGGGGATGGGTGGGAAGAGATCAACCAAAGAACTTGTATGCATATATGCATAACCCATGGACACAGAAATTAATAGGGTGGTGGAGGCCTGGGGCAGGGGGTGGGGACAGGCTATATAAGGCAGTGATGGCGAACCTTTTGAGCTCGGCGTGTCAGCATTTTGAAAAACCCTAACTTAACTCTGGTGCCGTGTCACATA
>NW_006291554.1:971909-984440 GCF_000327345.1 Myotis davidii
TGCTTTGCTGTTTTCATCCATTGATAAGCTTAGAGCTCTTTAAGGTTTATGAGCTGAACTCTTATCTCCTACCTACCTAGTCCCCAAAGATAGGTGAGGAGAACATCAGTCAACAAGTCTCTCAGTAAGGAACAGCAAATAAATGTCTGCGGCATGAAAAACAAAGCACGATTTCTTAGAAATAAAAGGAAGGATAAAAATTAAAATGAGATATCTGATACTAAAAAGTCTGGGTCTAAAAAAGTCTTAATACAGTATATGGTTCTTCGTACCATTATTTGTCATGTAAGCTATAGAGAAGAACAGTTTTTAAAAGGTAGGGTTGTAATGAAGTCCTCCTTAGTGATTGGAAAAGGTATAAGCTTTAAGTTAAGTGAGTCTTTGGTGCTATCCAACCCACCTTTAAGTATCTTTATTCTAAAATGTTTCTGTGGACTTTTTTCTTAGCTAATATTAGTGCAAGTCGATCACCCACAACTGTTCTGTTTCTTCTCTTGTTCTTGGGGACGCACAACTATAGCATATTCATTCTTCCTGTTATTATCTTTTTCAGTTATTACATGAAATTTTTTTAAACTTTGAACTGATCTACAGCATCTAAATTATTATTTTATTATTTCTAAGTTGTGGGTTGTTTTTTTTTTTAAATGACTCCGTTCTACTGTAGAAGACTTTCCAGCCAGGCATAAATACCAGCTTGATGCTTCTAAAAATAGGACTGTGAAGAGAATATAAAGCCACAGCTCCTAAATTATTGGGCTTCTCTTCACCAGCAAGGCCAAAAACATGGTTCAGGTTTCAGCTTCTAAAAATAGAGGGTTTTTTAAAAAAAATTCTTCAACCTTCTGATGTCAGCTAAGAGCGTAATTAACATGAGCCTTACCTTCAAAGGAAAGCACGGCCTATTTATAGAAAGGGACAACTTAAGCCAGGATTCCTTCCTTCAAGCGGGCTGAAGGATCCGTTGTCAAGCACTAGGGTTGGTCCTGTTAAGCCATTTAACAATTAGCTAAACAACCCAAAATCTAATGGAAGAGGGAGATTAAGTAACCTGGCTGACAACTGAACCCTCTAAATCAGCGGTTCTCAACCGGTGGGTCGCGACCCCTTTGGCGGTCGAACGTCCCTTTCACAGGGGTCGCCTAAGACCATCCTGCAGATCAGATATTTACATGACGATTCATAACAGTAGCAACATTACAGTTATGAAGTAGCAACGAAAATCATTTTATGGTTGGGTCACAACATGAGGAACTGTATTTAAAGGGCCAGAAGGTTGAGAACCACTGCTCTAAATTAGAGAATGCAATAACAATACTAACAGTACTGCTTCTGCCTTTGGCTAATGTGATGTGCTTAGTTCAAAAGTAAAAACAATCATCTCTCTCACACTTCTTACTGTGTCTCTGGGCAACAGGGAGGGGCAGGTCGAGCTGCCTCGAATCAGCCTCAGCAAAGGGGTGATGAGCGCACAGAGTCCCGACAGGGAGAGAAGGCCCGCAGCAGCCTTTGCAGGTGAAGATGGGGCCCTCTGCAACCCCTGCCGTTTTTGCAGCTGCTGCTGTGCCCCTGCACCCCCTCCAAGGCCCCATCTGACTCTAGCATTCTGTTGTGAGAGCCCACTTTTGTTTTAGTAAGGAAAAACTGCTTCTTGAGGATACCTGTGTTTTCAAAATACATTCTTATATTCCTGTATTATTTTCACTGCAAATATGTATATAGCAAAACACAGTGCATGTATACACATGTATGTGTGTGTTTATATATACAGGGTGTCCCCAAAAATGTACACATACTTTGAATAATTATTCATTCCAATGGGTTAAATCTGAAAAGAAAAAAAACATCAATTGAGCTATCAGCTGTTATTTGTGAATACATTTTGGGGGGACAACCTGTAAATACTGATATACATGCTATACCCAGCAAAATCATAAAATATATAAAAAGCCCTTTCCGTGACGACTAGGACAACCAAACGACGGCACCTCTTGGTCCCTCCTCCGTGGCCCACAGGCTCTGATGGCAGGAAGGAGGGGAGCGGGCGGGGCAGTGAGTAGCAGCAGGCTACCGCACGTAATTTCGCACGCTGGGCCTCTACTAGATATATAAATATATCAATAGCTTAATCTTCTTACGTACATGCCTGCTACGTGATACTTGAAATCTACTCTAATAGTCTTATAAGGACAATTAATAATTTTAAAGACAATTATACCTGACACTCTAATC
This sequence comes from Myotis davidii, assembly GCF_000327345.1. NCBI lineage: Eukaryota > Metazoa > Chordata > Mammalia > Chiroptera > Vespertilionidae > Myotis > Myotis davidii. Next base: position 974,142 of record NW_006291554.1, read on the forward strand.
TATCCATTTGCATATAGAAGATATTCAGAGAAAATTACCATAATGCTCTAAAAGAATAACAACATAATAAAAGGCCTAATATGAGACATGCCATATGCCATCAATCATCAGACAGACATTTTAAGACAGAGCTTTAACCTAAATAACATCCCTGAAGGCACCGTTAACACAGAAGACATTTTTGGCTCCTTTAACTCCACTTTCTAAAGAAAATCTGTCACTCAGTTATTTGCATGGCTGTTAACGATGAGGGATCAAGGGGAGAAGGCAGAGTCTGAGAATACGAAGAGATCTTAGCTCACACAGCAAACGAGATGAGATGCCCACGAAGACAAACACTGACAACTAAGACACACAACGCACTCCCAGGTCCCCGCAGCGCTGGTTGTGTGATGGGTGAGGGACAGCCCTGAGCGTGCAGCTCACAGCACTACCTCCTGCCTCAAAATCATGTCTACAGTGACACATGGTGCCATCTACTTAATGAAAGCTTTCTATCACAACACAACATTATGGCAAGCAAAATTATCATCACTGCATTTAAAAATCAAAATCTAAGGCAAATGAGAATGTTTCTCATGGAAGCCTTGCCCAGCTCTCAAAGCATCGTGGGGGTCACACCGAACAGGGTACAAGTCCTCCCCTCAGCTTCAGAGAGGAGGCTACCCCAAGGGGACCGGCTCCCTCAAAACTCAAAGGTGAAAATAAGCTTTTCCACTTATCTCTCTGGATTAAACTTATTGAAAATCTAGGGCTTTAAATTACTCTAAGTTTTATTACTTGGACTCTGAAAATAGTTCACAGTTTGTAATTATGCATTTCTTCTTCAACAGAAATTATGATTATAAAGTTAAAATGGTGCAAAATTCATGATGGCATATTAGAGATTATATTGTCAAAGACATAAAGATAGGGAATAATGCAGAGCTTTAAAATACAGACTTGGCAACTTAATATGATTCTTATCTCAGGTGGTATAAAAGTTTTTCAAATGACCATGATTTAAATGATTTTATTGTTTTTATATTTACTATAAAAAAAGAAATAGAGGCAGTGAGGGAGGGGGGCAGGGTGGGAGGGGAAAGGAAGACCCTTGTTTACAAAAGCCTCATCTTTCCTGCAAGAAAGTTTTTACCTAAAGATGAGAACAGAGCAAATACAACCAAAGAACTCTTCACGGATGAAGAAAATTTTTCTGAAATCATGCTAATCTCTCATCTCTCTATTAAAAGAACACAGGCCTAACAAAAATGGCCACAAAATAATCTATATCAAGACATGTGCAGACACCTGGAAATGGAGACAATCAAGAATGATGAGGACCAACGTTCAAATTTCCTGACAGCTCCTAAAAGCCACTCAGGTCAACAAGGAGAGCAAGGAAAAGCAGCATAACGCATGTTAACAGCATTACTCAGACAGGAAGACGACAAAATCCAGTTCACATGCAAGTCAGGCAATAAAGAACCAAGACATATTCTTCTCAAGTTCACATAATGAGAAAGAGAGAGAGAGACTTAAGAGATACACCAACCAAATACGAGTGATCTGTGATTGGATCATGCTTTGACAAACCAGCTCTAAAATACAGGGTGTCCCCCCCAAAATATAGGGTATCCCAAAAATGCATACATACACATTGAATAAAGGCAGTGCCTTTATAATTATTCAATGTATATGTATACATCTTGGGAGGACACCCTGTATATTTGGTGACAACTGAGAAAATTTAAATACGGATTGCTTCTTGGGCATCTATCCTCCTGGGTGAAGACTGAAAGGTAGTGTTAAATGTATTTATGCTTTAATAATACTTTAGTAATAATAAAACAGCATTAAAGTCTAGAAAGTATATTAAACTTTCTAGCCGGACTAGGGGACACAGAAGCTCACATGTTTAAAGTGTATTTGAGGCAGCAAAAATGCTCTGAGGCTTTGTCACTATCTGGGTTTGAGGCAAACTTGGAATTACGCATTGTAGTAAACACTCGCATTCTGTGAACTAGCATCTCATGCAAATGGAATTATCTGATGTCAGCTTTCATTCAGGTCTTATCACTTGTGATTCTTCCTAACCTTTCTGTTTGCTTGTGCTCATACCAGGGAGATGAGAGGAGGTGGAGAGAGAGCGCCAGGAAAAGACCAGGTCCCCGTTTTTATTCCTCCACAGCGTTTCATTATAGGACAGTGCTTGGGCATAAAGGAAACTTTGCTCATTTTAACAGTAATATGTCCAGGTATTCACTCTCAGCTTTACGCTACCTGAATGCTGTGAGACCTTGATAATAAGAAGTACAAACCATGTAGAACAAATATATTGATCAAAAACGTGCAATATAACGTATTAACCAATGTCACCCCAATAAATTCAATTAAAAATATAATAAAAATAATAATACATGCAACATAATGAATCTGTAAAGGCAAAAGACATGTTCATGAAAAATAAGTTATTGTAAAGTTGTGAAGTTTCTCAGTAAGAGGGAAAAAATAAAGCTCCCTGTAATGTTATTTATGTCTGAAGAAAAAGTAATTGCATTAGAACATGTATTCATGAAGCTGGTTGAGATAATCACTTACATAAAGATTTTCCTGGATATAGCTTTGCCTGGGGGTAACCAGGGATCATTTTTTCATCTCTGGCTCTAAGATTTTCAAGTTCATGCTTGATAATGAATTGGCGTTCTGCCATTGTGAGAAAATCATCATTGTTATCTAAAATAAAACAAAAATTTCCAGTTATTTTCTCAGTAATAGCCAAAATAAAGTTAATAGTATTCAAATAACCTGGGGTTGTGGAAATAATGATACAAACAATGAATAACTAACATAAGGAGTAAGCAAAATAGGAAAGCGGTAAATTTAACAAAATATGAAGCTCCTCATATTGCTTTTGCTTTACACTGGCAGTGTGGAATAATTGTGATTTGTATGACCTGCACAGTCTCAAATATTTCTATATGCCCTCTGCTAAAAAAGTTTGCTGACCCCTGACCTATTCATCAAAAACTTCTCTTTAATAAATTAATTCTGATAGGAACCGTCCCGGGGCTCACCATCAAATCCTTTGAAGTTGTGTCGGGTTCCGTAGGTGAAGGCTCTCATGGTGTTATCGTTGCACTCCTTTACCAATCCCACTGCTTCTGCCCCCAGTAACAATCTAATATTGGAGGCACCAACAAGATATAAGTTCTGGTTTTCCACTGTTTCTTTCTCATATTTATTTAACAACGGTCTGAACAACAGCTGGGCACCTTTGAAAACAAAAGGTAGGCACAATCTTAGAAAGAGACAAACATAAAAGTTTCAAAGATGAACACTTTCTAAATAAATATTATGTCTCTAGTTTAGTAGAAAGAAAATAAATTATATTAACAATTTAAATCCATTTTCCAAATAAATAGGAAATATAAGTTGGAGATGGCAGGTTCTTCATAGCTTTTTGAAATAACAGTCAAAGCTGGAAAATGCAATAATAAGTGGCTTGCCAGTTACTCAAACTAGAAATATGAGACAAGAATTCAATATTTATTAGTTCTATGCATAAATTTGCACTAACTATAAAGGATAAGGATATAGTCTCTAATATAAAAAATAACAGGTCAAAATTTAAGAAAATTAATTTGAAATAAAATATCTCAGTAAAAATGCCTCAAATGTTACACAATTACATTGAACTATAACAGATTGTGTGACTGATTCCCAATAGGTAAATCAATAATTTTCAATGATTTTTCCCATAAATGTCTACATTTGATTAAGTTTAATGATAGTTCTCTTCAGTAGGTTTCCAAATGTTAAGAGTAGATGTTAAGCTCAGTCAACGTGGCTCAGAGGTCACAGTTTGATTCCTGGTCAGGGCACATGCCTGGGTTGTGGGCTCGATCCCCAGTGTGGGCTGTGCAGGAGGCATCTGATCAATGATTCTCTCTCATCATTGAGTTTCTCTCTCTCTCTCCCCCTCTCCCTTCCTCTCTAAGATAATAAAGACCAAAGAAACAGACATTAATTTTAGAAATATATCTATAAAAAACTGTAAAACACACTTAAAAAAAATTTTTAGTCACTGAGCGTGAGTAAGTCTGAGTAATATTTCTTTTACTCACCTCCATCTTTCTTTCTCATGGTAATTCTGTTTTTCAGCCATTCCTTGGTTTCATCTTTGACATCCTGAGCAAGCTCTATGACTACCAGAGGCGTGAAGAAACTCTCAAAAGTATCCAGAGCTGATAAGGTCACTTTCATCTTTGACAAACTTGCTGAAAATTAAAATAAAATAAAGGCACACATGGGATATAATGCGAAAGAGAAACATATAAATTGTATTTGCATTTTCTCTTAGTTACACCTAATTCTGACTTAACAAGATAAAGCAAAATGTCTCATGATCCAGACAGGTTATATGACCAGCTTAACCAATGGTTCAAGCACACGTGTGAACCGGCCCCTCTACCAAGATGAGGTAACACCATCCATTTCCGTAAGCAACTCAGAATACAATAGGGAAGACATTCCGGTAACAGAAAAGTAACAGTATAAAATGTGCTCTCACACAAGAGCAGTTAGAAACTATTTACAAAGGACGTGACAGCAGAACAGGATTTAGAGGAATGAATAGGAGTTTGCCATACAGACAATGGAAGGCATTCTAAGTAGAGAAAGCTGTATTACCCTACAAACTAATAATGAAAAATAGTCCACCAGTGTGGCTCAGTGGTTGAGCACTAACCTATGCACCAAGAGATCACCAGTTCAATTCCCAGTCAGGACACATGTCCGGATTGTGGGCTGGGTACTGCAAGAGGCAGCTGATCGATGTTTCTCTCTATCCCTCTCCCTTCCTCTCTAAAAAAATCAATAAAAATAATTTTTTAAAAGTTCATTCATTCAATAAATATTTTTAACAGAAAATAAAATAACAAAAACTAGCCAACAGGCTCAGAAAAGGTGCATTATCTATGTGAAGGGTGGAGGGAGGACGGGAATGAGCTGGTAACAAGGGCCCATGATTACAAAGGAATTGGACTTTGTCCAATATATGCTGGGAGTCACTCATTTGTTATGAGAAGGGAACTGACACAGTCCAATTTCATGTTTCGATATAGAGTTGATCTCCCAACATCAGCTTTCTCTGTTACCTTTATATCTGTTACCAAGCTTGAAAAATAAGAGTCAACTGGAGACCCACAAATGCTATTAGTCACTAAGGCCTATCAGCCTCTCTGTAGAATATGTCTCATATGAATCTCTCTGACCCAGTGATTCTCAGGGGGCGATCTTCAGACTTTAGACTTACTTATTCTAACTGTGAACGTGGTGTAAGTTTTAATGACGCCAAAGGACAAGTATAAATCAGTTTTCTAGAACAATCACAAAAGGAGTGACCAACACCATAGAACAAACATCTTTCCTTTCTTTGGAGGAAATCTTGCAGCAAGCTGATCAAAGAGATCCAGGTTGTCTAGCTTGGATTATAAGCTTTGTTTTTTTCTCTAACAGAGCATAAGTTTTGTTTGGGGCAACACAGGTATTATAAATCAATGTTATTTTCAAATTATACTACAAATATATCAGGAATACTATTAAAGATACCAACCAAATCAAAAGTCAGCACACTGGGCTCTGTAAAGGAAACCAGAACAAAATAGGAGCTAATGCTCACCTCCAAACAGCTAATGATATAGTCAGGATTTATACAGCTGGCAGTTAGAGCTACAGAACTCGGAACACTTCATGTGTCAAAGTTTTGGATCAAGCAAAGGGAGAAGCTGTGCTACACAGGGGAATAACACGTATAAATCAATTAAGTGAGACTCGGGACAGTGTAGAACAGTGATGGCGAACCTATGACACGCGTGTCAGAGGTGACACATGAACTCATTTTTTTGGTTGATTTTTCTTTGTTAAATGGCATTTAAATATATAAAATAAATATCCAAAATATAAGTCTTTGTTTTATTATGGTTGCAAATATCAAAAAAGTTCTATATGTGCCACAGCACCAGAGTTAAGTTAGGGTTTTTCAAAATGCTGACACACCGAGCTCAAAAGGTTCGCCATCACTGGTGTAGAACAAGATGACTGCATCCACTTAAGAATACTTAACGCTATCATTTACATCTGACCCAATGGCCAGTAGGAGTCACTGTCGGTTTCTGAGCAGAGGACTAGCTAAGTGTCAGAGTGATATGATTCCCAATAGGTAAACCTGGGGAAGAAGAATATGGGTGATCTTCCTGGTATTCTTTCAACTCCCCTGAACTTCTGGGATCTTTCATTTAAAAAATGTTGGGGGAACATGTTAATCTACCAGTAGACTATGAGATAAGCATCATCATCTTTTAAATGAAAATATCAAACACAACCAACATTAATCACATGTGTACTGTGAACCAAGCTGTGATAGTCTGGAAAGCACAGAATAAATAAGGTCTCCATCTTGCTTTTGAGGAGCTCCCAGTCTAATAGCAGGAGCATGTGTGTATCCAACCATCCTGACACCTGAGCTAAATACCTCAGTAATAACCCAGGGTGGAGGGGCCTCCTGAGGAGGGAAACAAACTTTCTGGGAAGGAAGGAAGAGAACTAGACAACCTACAACTTGGAACGCTAAATGGATGGCTCCAGGGTTCCTAACTGGAGGCATGGAAAGAATAACTGTGCATGAACAAAGAGCAATGATGAGAAGACTGGTTAGGCGAAGGGAACAATAAATTGCTCAGCAGGGCATATGTAGATGGCATCAAAGGTCAAAGTTTTCTACCAAGTATGCACTGGCAGGTAATAAAAGGCCTACCTCATAATTGCCGGGTCATAAAACAATCTTTCTGAGACATGAAAAGCAGGTTTCAGTTTTAAATGTATATATGAGTGCTATTTACAAACTCATAGTAAATATTTGCTCATTGATTTATTCTCATTTGAGATATAATCTCCCTTTTATTCCTCAAGGAACATTCTTTTTCCATTAGAGCATTTTAATTGTGTCTAATGTTCAAACTCCAGCCCAGAAGGAGAGAGAGAGAGAGAGAGAGAGAGAGAGAGAGAGAGAAATGATACATAAGTGCTAGATATACTTATGAGGATATATATTAAACTGGAAATGCAACATTTGGCAAATAAATTGAGAAGTTAGGCATGACATAGTTTTTTCTCCTACAATGTGTATATACATATACATATCCTATATAATAAAAGACTATTATGAAAATTGTCCCCTTGACCAGGAGTTCGACCAGGGGGCAGGGCCAGGCCAACCGCCCACAGCCCCTCCCCTCGGCCAGCCCCACCCCCGATCGGCCTCCCCACGGGGGGCGGGCCAGCCGGACCCCACCTGTGCACAAATTCGTGTACCAGGCCTCTAGTACATAATATAAAAACAACATATCCTAGATGTACTAATTCAAAAGAATATAATTTGAAAGACTATATGCGCCCCTATGTTTACTGCAGAGGCGCAATCTTAGTAAGATTTTCAGTACATTACAGACAAAAGTATCACAATACGTGATACACAAAGAGTTCTAACAAATTCAACAAAAAATTTCAAAAACACTGAAATCACAAGTCACAAAAGAATGTAAGTGGCCGACACACATTTAAAAGGATATTCAAATTTACTAATAAAAAAATGCAAAAGGAACAAGGAAATACTTTTCCCTTCTCAGATTTGCAGAGATTGAAAGATAAAGAGAACCCAGTTACAAACAATCGGGCCTTTTCACACATTGATGACAGAGATAATATGTGCCATTCATTGGGCCACAGTGTACTGATTGTCTGGGTTACCTAAGAGGCAGGAATCCTCTTACACCACCTGTGCTCTCTTTTTCCTGTCCCTGCAACCCTGAGCACTACTTCCTGTGCCTTCTGCTCAGGAAATTGTCACTGTACAGTAACACCCTGGGGATGCCCTCTCCTTGGGAGATCCCTGCCCCTCTCTGTGCTGGGCATCCACGGGATGCAGGCAAGACAGACTTGTACCCTGCAGTTCGCTGGCCAGTGGCATCCAGGCTGGCTCTAATCCCACTTCTCCCCAGTGATGTATCAATTGCTAGATGATGGAAATAAGAAGCCTCGTGGCAGCATTGGTCTAAGTCAGCCGTGGGCAAACTACGGCTCGTTTCAAACGAATAAAACTATTGAAAAAAAAGACCGTACCCTTTTATGTAATGATGTTTACTTTGAATTTATATTAGTTCACACAAACACTCCATCCATGCTTTTGTTCCGGCCCTCCGGTCCAGTTTAAGAACCCATTGTGGCCCTCGAGTCAAAAAGTTTGCCCACCCCTGTGCTAGATGATGGAAATAAGAAGCCTCGTGGCAGCACTGATCTAAGCTGAGCTCTGCAATCTGCTTTTACCAGAGGGTCTTAATGGGAGCTTGTTCACCAGCATTATGCATACCAGAGGAGTACATGGGACCAACCTCCCAGATGGGGGCACATCAGGGCTCTAAGGATGGGTACAGGAAAAGGCCTCATGGTTTCAGTTAGGGCTGATCTAAACAAGCATATTCAACATATGCAGACGTCTTGGGCACTGGAGGGAGAATGCTTTCCACTACCATAGCCAATGCCCCCCTTTTATTCAGACTGTCAGCCAGGACGGCAGCCAGGAATGACTACAGCATGGAGTGACAGGTTCCACACAGGCCTGGGGCACAGGCTCAGCAGATAGCCACCCCAAATTCTGTTCTTCTTTATCATGTGGGGCGGGGCACGTATATGCATATTTTATCAATGAACAAAAAAATCACAGTGGGCCCTTTAATCTCTTCCTGAGTCTGGGTAAAGGGGGGGGAATAAGTGGAATTATCATAAATTCAAAGGGCAATAAGAAAATGCACAAGGCTGTCTTTGGGAATCAACTTGTTCCAGACTCAAGAAGCGTGAAATAAAATGACAAAAGCACTTGGTCATGAAGCAGAAGGGAACACATCCGTGAGAGAAAAATGAAGGGCCACGCTGATGGAGATGGAGGACGAGAGGGCTTCCTGGGGAGGAACGCTGTCGTCTTAGTGGCCAGGGCTAGAAGGGGGACGGGACTCCCCCAGAGACAACCCAGGGGCATCCTCTGAAACCTCCGCAGGCAGTTAAGTTTGAGAGCAATGGTGGGACACACCCTCCTTGGGATGTAGGGCAGCCGCCTCTCAGTTAGGCAGGAGATGGGCAGATAGGGGAGTGGCCGGTCAGCACTGCACACACCCACCCTCACTAGGTTTCTCAGTGACACCCAAGGTGTAAGGAGGCTAGTGAGGCCCATTCCCCGAGGAACTTATGTGGGAACCTCGACCAGCAGGAAGTTGGAGGAGATGAGACAGGGCACTCAGAAGACAGCCTGGCCACACGGGCCCAGGCCCGACTGCACGCCGCACAGTCAGAAGGCTTAGTCACCCAACTGAGTCTTGCGGGGGAGTGTGACCAGTGAGGCAAGACAAGACTATGTCCTCCTCTCACTCACACTTTCTGTCTACTGTCATTACTACCAAGATTTTGGTCATTTGGGCTGGATAATGTCTGAAAATCTGGAGCAACCCTGAATCTCACCTCCAAGCACATGAGCTGGCCCACAGTTGAAACTCTGGTATGTGATAAAAGAATGAATTCATACGGTGAACTAAGTGTTACACAACAATTTGAAAGAATTCGTAAGGAGCATTTTGAATGATCCGGGAAAATGGTGAGGAAAAAGCAAAATAATTATCAAGTAACAGATAATATGATCCCAATTCAGTAATAGGTACATTTAAATACACACACACAAAAAAGAATTGAGAAGAATTGCACCAATATTTTAATGGGCTTTTCATTTCCATCCTTATACTTTTCCTCTATCTTCCAAGTTTTTTATAATGAAAAACAAATTTCACTTTTTTTTTTTTAAGGGCACACACTCTCCAATTTACCAGGCCTTTTCTATATCTTTACATTTAGATCGTTTAAATGTCATTCTTCATGGCAATTCTAAGACTCTTTCAGCGGTACAATCAGATTTTTTAGAATTACAACTCCGCAGGACTTAAGCCAATGGGATACAACTGCTGATGAGACTGAATAAACCTCAACTACACTTTTAAAATCCCGGACCTCCATCCATTGTCTCATCTGCTCAAACAGGGTTTTACAGGAGGCAGCGCCCACGAGTGCTGCTCTGCGCAGGCACCGGGAGAATGAGAGCCGCGGAAGAGGACCCCGTTCCGCCCATATTTCTCGTGTGTCCCCCGCACTGCCCCTCACTTGCACCTACTATTCAAACCGTACGATGTGTCCCAGTCAGACGCCTGGAAACCCGACCCG
>NW_006291554.1:984690-984928 GCF_000327345.1 Myotis davidii
ATCTTTTTCTTGCTCTTATTTATAGTTTTACTACTTAAGTGTGAATGACTGAACACTAGCTTTGTCTATTTTTAAATTTTGCCTGTTGGGCGGGGCCTAGACGTGATTACGCGCCGGCGGGGGGCGGGACCATGGTGGGAGGCGGGGCCTAGTGCGTGTCGCTCCAGGAGAGGACCGGGTTGGCCTACTAGGCCTGTCACGTGGAGTGGTAGCGGAGCCGGGAAGGGGAGAGGCGGGG
>NW_006291554.1:984967-1003737 GCF_000327345.1 Myotis davidii
AGGACAGGCGAGGCCTCGCTGAGCTGTCACTCCGAGGGGGCGGGACCACAACGGGAGGGGCGAGGCCTCCTGGGCTATTGTACTTAGAGCCGGTACTACTTCACATTTTCCTCTTTTTCCATCGCTTAAGGTCCAGAATCAATTTTCTTGTCGCTTTCAAGTATCATTCTAGTTGTAACTCACTTTCAGGTGGTGAAACCCCAAATTCATATTATTATTAAACCTCACATCCAATAACGCCAAATTCCTTACAGTGGTCTATAGGGTCTCCCAGCCCTATCGTCATCCCTTACGTCTCAGAAAACCTCTTTATACGCCCTTTTTCTCTACCCCAGGCACATTGGTCTCCCTGCTCTTCCTAGAACTCACCTGACACCCTCCACCTGCCACCTCGGGACTTTGCCCTGAATAAACCCTCGGCCTACAAAGCTTTGTTGATTATGGAGATGGTTTTTCCTCCTCCCCTTCCTCAAAGGAATCGACTCCCACCTTCTCATTGAGGTCCTTTCTGACCATCCTGTTTAATAGCTGCTCTCCTCCCACCCTGCCATCAACCTTACCTGCATTCCTGTGTCTTTCATATATTAAAAGACCTAGCTCATCCTTATAGAAAGAAATATGTAAATTTTTCCATCCTCCCCGTGTTGAATACAAACACTATTGGCTAAAGTAGCTGATAGGTCATGTAAGTATTTTGAATATTCTGGGGAAAGTGTTCTTTTATTTCTGCTGTGTTTTACTGGAAACCTGTAACCTAGAGCAATGACCATTTGACATCTGCCAAGCAACCAAGGACACAATTTAGCTCCTAGTGTTATTTCAATTTCTTATCTTAGCAGGGAACAGGCTAAATGGCTAATGGGTCTTTCCTGTGTCTTCTGTGTATCTAATACATTCCTGGAATAAAGCCACTGAAATAATAGAATTTCTCTATGAAACTGCTCACCTGAGGAGAACTGCTCATCCTAAATATTAGATTTTGATTAAGATGGGTATCTCCAACTATCTCAATCTATATCATTAGTGTCAAGAAATACAGAGGGTATAACATTTTACCATATTTGTGAGCTAATAAATTAATCTCACAATTTAATGGATGCTGAAAGAAGACAAGAAACTCCTGGGTCAAGACAGAAGACTTTATTACTCACTTCATAGCAATTGGTGTGAGTTCCATGTTGCCTCAGCTCCCCTTGCCCCCAAGTTCCAAGGGGGTAATGTGGAACAGCCCAGGAGGATTCTGCATACTCACTGGGTTTGCATCGTAGCTAAGAATCTCTGAGTTTAGGTAACCCTGGTCTCTTAAAGGAGCTGTTAGCAAGCCTGTTCAGCCTTACTTTTGAGGGAGATATCATCATACACAGGAAACAAATCTGACCTCTGTTCCATAGGGAGAAACTAGCTCTATCATCAAGGCTATTTGCTATGCAAATATCCTTCAATAGGTAGTTTAGAACAGTGATGGCGAACCTTTTGAGCTCGGCATGTCAGCATTTTGAAAAACCCTAACTTAACTCTGGTGTCATGTCACATATAGAAATTTTTTGATATTTGCAACCATAGTAAAACAAAGACTTATATTTTTGATATTTATTTTATATATTTAAATGCCATTTAACAAAGAAAAATCAACCAAAAAAATGAGTTTGCGTGTCACCTCTGACACATGTGTCATAGGTTCGCCATCACTGGTTTAGAACAATGATGTCAGTGCCTTTACTCAGTAGATGTGCTTACACACAAAAGGCCCACATAGAATTATCTCCCAATAATTAGGAGTAGCCTTGCTGTCAGCACAACTGAGCCTTCCCAACAGAAGCATATTCTACAGTCCACACAGGTCGCAGACCTTCAGAGTTACACAGACTTTATAAGAGGACAAATGATAACTAGATTTCCTTGTCACGTGTCTTCCAATTTTTAAAAAAGTTAAATAAGTAACACAGCCACTTAAAAGCTACAAGAGACTTGGTCTCTCTTCTTATCCCCAAACCACTCAGTTTTTCTCCCCGAAGGAAACCAGCTTATTTTGAATTTCCTGGAGCTTTTTATATCTATCTATCTATCTATCTATCTATCTATTTATCATCTATCTATACACACACACACACACACACGAACAGGCTGGGGGGATGTATATACTCATCTCTCCTTGATCTGAAATTCTTATCTACTCTACACATCCTCACCCAGTAGACACAGTCGAAATGAAGACAGATGAAAAATTTAAACCAAAACCATGTTTGTTTCATCCAGTGACTTTCAAAATTCCTGCATTCCTTTATTTGCTGGAATAAAGGACCAACTCACTGGTGACCACTCGCTGAGGGGGATGTACATACTCATCTCTCCTTGATCTGAAATTCTTGTCTACTCTACACATCCTCACCCAGTAGACACAGTCGAAATGAAGACAGATGAAAAATTTAAACCAAAACCATGTTTGTTTCATCCAGTGACTTTCAAAATTCCTGCATTCCTTTATTTGCTGGAATAAAGGACCAACTCACTGGTGACCACTCGCTGAGCTCACACATGTCTAGGAGAGCAAGGCACCTACATACACAATTATAACATAAATAATTAGAGCAGGAAACAAATCAATGTACTACAGGAGACCAGAGGAGGATAAATTACTTGGAGCTAGAAGGGACTGCTGGGGGGGATGGATGGCAGATGTGACATCCGAGTGCTGCCCTGAGGAAAGGAGAGGATGTGGTCCTGTGGACAGGTGTAAGATGGGGGGGTGGAGGGGAGCAGACAGGCATTCAGAAGGGAGAAAGACATGCGCAAATGTTCAGAGGCAGAAACACAAAGCATGTGCTGGAGAAACAAGGAGCAGAAGGTCATGAGGAAGGGAGAAGAGGAGGAATCATTCATGGCCAGGGCTTCGAATGTGGTGCTGCTGCCAATAATGGTTTTCCTGGGGATCTTCTTTGGTCCCACGGTGAGGCCAGGTTACAGAACTGCCATGTGACAACTCATGCATCATTTAGGACACCTTATTGCTGGCATCTACTTCCTTCCTTCACGGCAAGCAAAACATTCTGAACCTAACTTGAGCCCCTGACCCCTGGTGTCTACCATTCATGTCAAATGTTAGTGCTGAATCCTGCAAGGCCCTGAAAATTTGAATTTCCTACTAAAGCATTTGTGACCTGAATGGGATTTTTAACTCTCAAAACCAAAACAATAAATGCACATAATATTGGCTGCTCAGTCAGTTCAATGGGGTATGGATGGGATGTGGTGACAGATTTTTTTTCTCACCTTAGTATTTCTGAAAAATAAAACATCTATTAAAATTGAAGTGTGACATTAAAGGGTAAAAGTACTTAACTCACAAGTATCCAGAGAGCAGCTGCCTGGCACTCAGTGTGAAACCATGGTCAAGGGCCCAATTCCCAGAGTGCACTGGGGCAGAGTTATATGGCCTCTGGCCTCTGCGGGTGAGACAGTTCTCTTCGCGGTGTACGTAGCTGAGCAACAGTACCATCCGGTAGGTGCTATTTAACAAATTACCCCCAGACACAGCAACTTAAAACAACAAAGATTTATTATCTCACCCAGTTTCTAAGAGTCGGGAATGCGGAAGTGGCTTAGCGGGGCTGTTCTGATTGAGGATCTCTCCTGCGGGGGCTGTCAAGATGTCAGCAGGGCTGTGCACCCTCATCCAAGGCGGCTCGCTCACCTGGCTGTCGGCAGGAGGCCTCAGTTCCTTACACGCAGACCTCTTCATAGGCCTGCTTACATGTCCTCCTGACATGGCAGCCGGCGTCCAGCAGAGGGAAGGATAGGAAAGAGAGCAGGCAGGAAGCTGTAATACCTTCTGATGGCCTAATCCCTAACGTCACATACCATCATTTCTGCTTTGTTTTACTTGTTAGAAGCAAATCACTAAGTCCAGCCCCCAATCAAGGGGAGGGAAACTCAGCTCCACCTTTTTAAGAGAAGGTCAAAGAACCTAACATGTTAAGCTACCTCAGTACAACAAGCTCAGGAATCAGATGACTCAGCAAGCTTTCCCACAGGAACCAAGCACTCCCATCCATACCTTTCTGGGAATTTATACTGCATTCCTAGAACTGATGCTTAAGACATAGATCCTAATGCCACACGTCTAAAATAAGGTAAGGAATCCGTTTGTGATGGGAATACAGACAATTCTGCTTTTCCAGAAACTAGATTCTAACACGTTAGTACATTGAGCTTGTTTGGATGACAGAGAATTTCTCCAGCAGTATTTACTCAACACAATCAGTTAAACCCCAAGGAGTGTCCCTAGCCTGAGTAATCAGAGTCCTGAGAGTTGGGGCTATAGACGTGTATGTTGGGGTAGCCAGGATGGGGGTACTGAAAACAGTGTTTCTGGACAGTCACTTCAAAATGAACCACATTACACTTTGCTTGAAGAACTGCATATATGTATGCAAATAGAACGGCAGAACAACGAAACAACTGAACCAGTTGCTATGATGTGTGCTTACCACCAGGGGGCGGGCACGCAGAACATGGTGGGCATCCACTGTGGCAGGATGGTGGAGCAGTTGAGTGGGGGACAGCTAGCTGCTGTCATCGGGGCAAGTCACTGGTGGTTACTGAAAATTCTTTGCTCCTGTGCGCCTTGGTCCCACTGGGCCCTCACATCTGCTGCCAGTGCCTGGTGCAGGCCCCAATCACTACTGAGGGCTTCTCCACCTCCCCCTGCTCCTGAGGGGCAATCGGGGCAGCAGCCGCCACTCACACCCACTGCTGGCATCAGCCCCAATTGCTCCTCGCTGTCAGAGGGTGTGACTGGGGCCAGCACCATCAGCATGTGGGAGTGGCGGTGGTGGGAGCGGGGCTGCTAGCAGACAAGGGACCAGGGGCCATGGCAGAAGGGGCAGGCAGGATGGGCTGAGACCCGCCCCTGTGCCCACCACAGCCTTGTGGCCCACAGGTCCTTTCAAGGTACATGAATTCGTGCACTGGGCCCCTAGTTTAAACATAACACTCATTAGATACATTTATATTCAATGGGTTTATATTTCATAGTACCTCTCACTCCTGGTTGTATGTTTTGAAGGGGTGAGGAAGGAATGGTTGAAAAGTGTGCCTCCAACTTATACTGTGAAAAGTTTACTTGAAGCTGCTCCACTCAACCAATTCCAAACAAACACAACGCTTCTCCCTCACCCACACCCAATCAGCACGGCCCTCTCCTTCCAGGCCTCTTTGCACAGGAGTTTATGGAGAGCAGGCACCCACAACCCAGGCACCAAAGACGACTCTGGAAGGTTTGCTTCCAACATTTCTGTTTTGACACCACATAGCAGAAGGGTGGATTCACACACACCCAAATAAAATGGTGGCTTCTTGTGCGTGCAGACTTCTACTAAACAGAACTCTTTTAGAATACACTTTCCATTGCCACATTACAATGATAGGTAATGTTCACAATAATGACCTTGAAGGTCTGTCAGACTCTGAGCAACCGTAATGAATAATCAAGAGGATGAAGTGGCTTTCAATAGGATTTCATGCTTGGTGCATGTGTATTCTAACACTTTTAGATAGATGGTCACGGTTGATTGTCTATCCCCAGTCATGCGAGCAAACAGAAGATTTACTCTTTTTCAATTGTCCTGCCATGGTAGGTTATTTAATATGCATGGGAGCACATTCAACCAACATCTGAGGTGTGTTACACATCCTCGGCCAACTCCGGCATAGCTGTACAGGCTACCACATGAGTTGCAGCCACAGGGAGTGCCCACTGGTGCTGTATGCCAGTGTATTTTGATAGATTTGTCTGATTTACTTCTTTAATAAATGCGTTGCTTTGCCTCCTTCAACAATTAACTGCAATGCTGCTGTTTGAATTCTTTCCCACGAGCATGACAAGAATTGAGGAGGAAACAGCCCTCTCCCTTCGACTCAGGGGGCTGGTCTGATAATATCTTTTCTGGTGTTTCTGGTGCCCTCTAACCTTAAGGGCTATTTTCTGGCCCCTTTGTTCATTCTCTTCTAAGGGTATCTAACCTGCATGACTAGCAGCATACCAGGGGAGGAAAGGTCAGGGGAGGATTCGAACCGCATGACCAGCAATATGAAAGGTCAAGGGCTCTAAGCTACAGGACCAGCAGTATGCTCGGGGAGGAAAGTTTACCCTGGGTGGGGGGTGAGGGAAGATCCTTGTTTTCCCAGTTTTGCCGGTTGCTAGACACCTGGGGCTTTCTGTCCTGGTGACCTTCTCTGTGCCTGTCCCATGTTCTTGCTCTGCTCATGTCGGTCTAACTGCCTGCCACAGAACCACTCAGAACCTATCCTTCTTCTTCTAGATTGAAAAGAAAATAATTGTTGGAATTAAGGATAATTAAAAATAAAATCATATACCAAATATTGTTCTTATACTTGAAGAACCATTTGTCACCCTTATCCATTCTAGCATGCTTAAGGAATGTGAGACAAGATTGATGTCAAAAAATTATCTGGAAAAAATATCCTACTCCAGGTGTCACTTCATATCCCAATAAAGCCTCACTCCTCTCTCTCTTTCTCTCGCTCCACTCCTGTTGTTCTTAGATGCAAAACTCTATTTGGAGAAAACTCAAAATCACAGAAATGTACAGTGTAAAATAATCATGTCCAATCCCTATATTTGGCAGTTGAAAACTTAAGATCCCTAAAGGGGATGTGACATGTCCAAAGCAACATTCCAAGTTAGTTATAGAGAGCCTCAGTAAGAATCCGTATTTCCCAATTCCAAGCTGCGTCAAAGCCAGTAACTCCTAATGAAAGCTCTCACCTATCACAGCCAAAAAAAAAAAAAAAAAAAAAAAACCACACAAAACAAAACACACAAACAAAAGCACCAGGAAGTGGTATTTCAATAAATGCATTTGACTAGTAAGGTTCAAGTCCCAGGTGCTCTATTTTAAATAACTGAATTGAAAGGATGTAAGGAGCTTTAAGCAGAAAATTAGAGCACACGAGGCATTATCTATTTTTAGAATCTCTAAGCATGGGGGACATGCAATTTAGTAATTTTGATCTTTTTATGAGTGTTCCTCTGGGCTTTGGTTCATCTTCAGAATGGAGGCCATGTGCGCTAGCAAGTGTGGGCAGGTGGAGCTAGTTCTTCGGAGATTATGTCAGGTGCAGGAAAGGGGATTACTTGGTGCAAGAGTTAGATCCTTATCACTCGTCCACCCACCCACCAACCCACAAGCACACAGCTGAAGCATTTGAAAATAAATGGCACACTCACACCATTTCATCACTAAATATTTCAACACCCATCTCCTAAGAATAAGGACATTCTCTTTATTTGTGAGAAATGATATTTAGAATCCAAGATCTGGGGGCAAGGAGTGCTCACTCCCACTAGAGTAGCATTGGTTCTAGGTTCTTTCAGTGGGCAGATCTAGAAAAGACAAATTTTTTTTTAATTTATTGATTTTGAGAGAGAGAGATTTGCTGTTCCATTTAATTATACGTTCACTGATTGATTCTTGTATAGCGCCTGACCAGGGATCGAACCCACAACTTTAGCGTAGTACCCATGCATAAGTATTAGGTTTTATGTTTTACACTTGGATCTCTGATCTGTTAGGAGTTTATTTCAATGTGAGGTTTCCAAGTGACTGTTCTATTTGTCCAACCACCATTTATGCAAAAGCCCATTTGATTCATTTTTAGACATTAACTTGATATAATGCAGGACACAGAGACTAAGGAACAAACATCTGGGTGGAAATGAGATCCACAAATAGACATTTTTACTCTACTGTGGAGCAGAAATTGCTCCCTGGTGCTTTGGAATAGAGAGAGACAATGTTCACAACAGTGTATGGGCATTGTCCTCCACGGACCCCTCCAGATCCAGTATCCTCCTGATCAGCTGCTTCCTCAGTCCCACCAACACCACTGCTGTTAAAACGGCCTCCTAAATCCTTTCTCTTAGGCTACTTTGGCCTTAGAGCATGACTGATACCAACAGATCACAAAAACATAGCAATCTATCTGCAGAAAGGTAGGTGATGGGGATCTACTCCACCATCTCCAGATGAAGTCCAGAGGGGTATTATTTCTCTTGATTATCTTCGTAATACCTTAATCAATAAAGAAATTTTTTTAAAAAAAGATTGTGTTCTCTGCCTCTGAAGACGACTCCACTAAAGCATTCCTTAAATGTCTTGAGCTGGTATTTTCTCCGGTCTGGTCAGTTAAAACACAAAATTCCCTATCCCCACAGAGCCAGGCCCCGGGTGCTACTTCCTGAGTACATGTCTTTACTCTGCTATTTCTGTACTCAGCTTTTAAAGGTCTGTAGCATCATTATTTAAGTGCCCCTGCCTGTTATTCGTTGCCTCATTGATCAGTGGGAAACTTCCAAGGAAAGTTTATTGTTCAACTGCTGAGTCATGTTCACAGTTATGACAGCTTTGTTTCAGTCAATACAAACCTTGGGAATAAGTTTTTAACTGTCTCACTATACCATGATGTAAAAACAAAAGTTCTATGTCCCATGTTTGTAAGAGGGACACTTCCTAGTCTCTCATTTGGAGCAGGGGTAATGGGGACGGGGAGAGAGCAGACAGCATGCACTTCTGCCTGTTACCTGCCCTGCTCCTTTTATTGCTCCAATCCTATAGTAGATGTCACTTCGATGTCGAATCTGCCTTTGAGTTAAAGGATTAATACAACAGTGTTAAGGTGGAAGGGAACTTAGAAGTCATCTAGCCCAGCCTCCATGTTTCACAGGGAGGGAACTGCAGGCCTAAGAGAATGTTGAAAAGTCATGGACATGCGGAGTTAAGAGGTTTCCAGTATGGACCAGGATGAGTGTTTACCTCCAGGGGTAGTTACTTCAACTCTGAAAGGGGAAGTTGGTACTGGTCACACAAAACCCTTCCTTCCAAGTACTGCAGAGTCACTCTGGGGGTACAACATCTGGAAGACGGAGGCTGGTTTGCTGTAAAAGTGGGAAAAAGGGGAAGCTCTCTCCCTTCCCAAAGGAGAAAATCCTCTTTCACCCCCCAGCAGTCGATGTCTAGAATTCTGCCATTAGAGCATCATTCCTTCAACTGTTGAGTCCAGTCCAGGAGACAAGACTACTCTGTAGTTAAAGTATCCAAACCCCTCTACTAATTCCACATTATTTTCAGCCATGTTCCCTGGGGCTCTGGAAGGAGACAGAATTTCAAGCTCTGATGCAGTCACCAGCAGTGGGAGGCTCATATGCACAGACTTACCTTTCCTGGGTCTCAGGTTCTTCACCTGCAATTGGGGATAATAATAGCTTAAAACGCACCGATTTATATTGGAATTCAACAAGCTTCGTACATGAACAGTGATTAGCATGGGTGTAGCCTCAACAACCACTTCCGCTACCATGAAAGGCCTTCAGCTGCACCTCTACTCCAGCTGTTGTGCCCCCCTCACTGTAGGGCCCCTGCAGCTCCTCTTTCTGGGGACTCAGCCTCTATCTACTCTTCAGAGCTAGGCTGAAGCCTGTCACCCCCAGGAGGCCTTCCCTTATCCATGTCAGCCCCTAGGATCTCGCCATCCTTTAGGATCCTACTAAATACAGTTCTATATTTTATTTACATAAATACAAAATTTGACCTTATACCCGTCAAACTACATATGCTTATTGTACCTGCTCCTGTCTTTCCCCATGAATTCCCGTATAAGTCAAGGGACAGAAGCCATAGCTCCTTAGGGAAACACTGTGCTGAAGCTTAGAACACCTGACATGCACGCTGAATACATGGCGGGAATTCACTGGGAATTTGTATAGGGGGGCAAATTACTTGACCCTCCCTCAGGCACCGAACACAAAACTGTCATAGGTGGCCGTAAG
This sequence comes from Myotis davidii, assembly GCF_000327345.1. Classification (NCBI taxonomy): domain Eukaryota; kingdom Metazoa; phylum Chordata; class Mammalia; order Chiroptera; family Vespertilionidae; genus Myotis; species Myotis davidii. The sequence goes on from NW_006291554.1 coordinate 994,815, forward strand.
CAGGATGGTGAAAGAGTGGGAGACCACAGCACACCCAAGATTTGAGCAAAATAAAAGTAAGTAGGCAACAGTAATAGTAACTAATCCCCCAAAGTCACATAGCTAGTAGGTGACTGAGGTAGGATTTTAACTCAGGCTGTCTGAGCTCCAGCTCCCATGACCTTGATCAATCACTGTGCTAATTAAGAGTCACGCGCTCTTGCTATTTCTTCATTTAACAACATTTATTTAGTGACTACTGTGTGTCTAGTGGATTGGGAAAGAATATTTATTAAGTGCTTTTTAGTTTACACTGTTTCTTCCCTTGATTACATGAGGTAATGTATTTAATCCTTACAGTGAATAATCTGTGAGGTCAACAACATTATCCCCATGTTACAAAAAGAGGAAAGTCATATGCAAAGCAGTTATTTATGCAATATCACCTGCTGCTAAAGCCAAGCCAAGCCAACCTACGTGGCTCCTGCCTCAGTGAAGCTGCCTCCTTCCTGCTCCCTGGTAGAAGCTAAAGTTTCTCATCTCCCACTTGCCTTTCTCGATTTTAGGCTACTATAACCTGCCTCAAGGTTAGAGAATCAGGCTGAAAAGTGAAGTATCAAGAATGCATAATTCAGGCCTGGGCAGTGGCTCAGTTGGTTGGAGCATTGTCCCATATATCAAAAAGGTTGCTGGTTCAATTCTGGTTCAGGGCACATACCTAGGTTGATGGGTTTGATCCCTGGGGCGCATGTGGGAAACAACCAATAGATGTTTCTCTCTCTCTCTTTCTCTTTCTTTCTTTCTCTCTCTTCTCTTCTCTTTCTTCTTCTTCTTCTCTCTAAAATAAATAAAAAACAGGTGAGGATTTTTTAAAAAAGAATACATAATCCAGTGTGCAAATGATGTTTTATTGAGTTGTACACTTGAAACCTGTACAGTTTTGTGAACCAATGTCACCCCAAATAATTCAATTTAAAAAATGAATAATAACCTGTTCCAACTCTAGGCATGCTGGAGTAAAAACCTCTGAAAATCTATTCTCCCATGAAAGCAACAGAACACTGGCAAAAACTATCAAAATCTCTTTTTCAAATTCTGGAAATTAACTAAAGGGTTGCCCCAGTCTAATGAGTGTTTATTCAAGAAAAACAGCTGAGTCACAGTAAGAAAATGTGAGATCTGTGCCTTAATCCCATTTCCCATTCCCCAGCTCCACAGGGGCCTTGAAAACCAACAGCCTTCCAACTACATTAGCCATGAAAACTAGCAGCTCAGCAGCCACTAAAGGGGGAAGAACAAGATTGAGTTTCCCAAAAGCCCTGTCCCATGGGAACTGTCATTATTTGACCTGCCTGGCATCTCAATGAAAAGTCCATCCTCAGGGCTTGTTATTTAATTTAACTCAAATTCACCCTGAAAATAGTCAAATTCAAGGGATCTGTCAAGTACAATCAATCACTAGTAATTATTTATCATTAAAGCTACCTGACGTTATTTACAACTGACATTAGAGCTTACCAAAAATCTTAAAAGAAAACACTGGAAATGGGGGTTTTATAAAGCTCTGGGATTCCTGGGAGTCTAGAATATGAAATGCATGCACAGGGCATCTCTCACCTCTGATTCAGATTGAGGTGTTTGTAATGAGGAAGACTAAGACCAATGTGCCTGCCCCAACACATAGACAAAGACCCTCAGGGAAGGTGGGGAAACTTATTGGATCCTGGAATATAAGGAAATCAATGCCCAATTATTAGCTTACCACTAAGGTAACCAAGCAGGCACTTCAATGGCCACATATGACAAAGAAAAGCAATGTTACAGAATTATATCAGAAAATTCATGAAACAACCAGCATCAGCAACAACAACAGTAATAGCAGAAACTATAGCAAACCCTGTGGAAGGAGGGAAGAATCAGATTTCCAGAGTTGCCATGTTATATTATATAAAATGTCCGAGTTTCAACCAAAAATTTGTCATCCCCCAAAAAACACACAGGAAAATATAATCTATACACAGAACAAAACAGGGAGGAGGGAAAAGCAATCAATAGAAATTGTGCCTGAGGAAGCCCTGATGTTGGGTTCACTAAAACAAAACAAAACAAAACACCACATTTAAACCAAGTATTATAAATATGTTCAAAGTTTTTTTTTAAAGGCCATGTCTAAAGAATTAAAGTATGAGAAAGTATCATCAAATAGGAAATATCAAAAAAGAAATAGGAATTATCAAATTTAATCAAATAGAATTTCTGGAATCAAAAAGTACAATAACTAAAAATGTTTAAAAATCACTAGATAGGCTCGATAATATTGGCACTGGTCAAGAAGATTCAGCTAATTGAGATTATCCAGTTTGAGGACCAGAATGAGTAAAAACAAACAGAATATGAGACCTGTGGAAAAAATATCGATCATATCAAAATACACATAATCATAGTCCCAGAAGGAGAGGTCAGAAAGGAGCAGGAAGAATATTTTTAAAGATATGGCCAAAATGTCACACTTAAAAAAAAGTGGTTGTTTTTTTGTTTGGTTGGTTTTTTTTAATTGATTTCAGAGAGGAAGGGAGAGGGAGAGAGAGACTGAAACATCAATGATGTTGGGAAATCATTGATTGGCTGCCTCCTGCATGCCCTGCACTGAGGATTGACCCCACAACCCAGGCATATGCCCTGACTGGGAATCAAACTGTGACCTCTTGGTTCATAGGTTGACGCTCAACCACTGAGCCACACCAATTGGGTGTCACAAATTTGATGAAAACATTAATTTGCACATCAAAGTAACTCAATGAACTACAATTACAACAAACTCAAAGAGATCAACATCTTGACACTTCAGAATCAAATTGTCAAAAGCCAAAGAGAGAATCTTGAAAAAGTAAGAGAGAAGTAACTCGTGTATAAAAGATCCTCAATAAGATTAGCAGTTGACTTCTCATCAGAAACCATGAAAGCCAAAAGGTAGTGTGATGATATATTGAAATTACTAAAAGAAAGACTGTTAAACCAAGAATTTTATATCCAGCAAAACTACCTTTAATAAAGAAGAAGAAATTAAGACTTTCCCAGATAAACAAAAACAGAAAGTATTAACCATTAGCCAACCTACCTTACAAAAAATACTAAAGAGAATATTCAAGCTGAAATGAAAAAAATAAAACAAAACACTAGACTTGCAAGGAACTTGGGTCCACATGAAGAAATAAAGATCACGGGTAAAGGTAAATACATATGTAAAAATAATAGACAGTACTTTTATTTTTAACTCTTTTCTTCTCCTATCTGATTTAAAAGTTAACTGCTTACACAACAATTATGAAACTGTTAATAGTCTATTTTGCCCACTTGCAGCTGAAAAAATTACATTAAATCAGAGACTGCACTAAGAAGAAGGGAGGGTACTTCACTAGTAACACCTTCACATGGCAAAGCAGAAAAGTCCTACATTTAGCTAGTAAATGTATATTCATCAGCACAGCTAAAAAAGTCTTAATAAACTGATTTGCAGCACCTATCAAAATAAAAGAAAAATCCAGGGGAGGTTACACTGTCCAACTGAAAAAAATTTTTTAATGTATTGATGAGAGAAGGAGAGATTTGTTATCAATTTGTTGTCCTACTTATTTAAGTATTCATTGGTCGATTCTTGTATGTGCCCTGATGAGGGATCGAACCTGCAACCTTGGCATATCGGGGAAGATGCTCTAACCCAGTGGTTCTCAACCTGGGTGTCGCGACCCCTTTGGCGGTCAAATGACCCTTTCACAAGGGTCGCCTAAGACCATCCTGCATATCAGATATTTACATGACAATTCATAACAGTAGCAACATTACAGTTATGAAGTAGCAACGAAAATAATTTTATGGTTGGGGGTCACAACATGAGGAACTGTATTTAAAGGGCCAGAAGGTTGAGAACCACTGTTAACCAAATGAGCCACCCCGCTAGGGCCAACTGAAATTCTTGTAGCTCAGTACTGCATGGAGCTTCAAAACGTCTCTTTTGTTGCATGCCTGCCTGGATTGCCCCCTCCATTACTTTTTCCTAGAGTGTGCCTTTTTCTCCCAGAAAATTTGCTTCATAAAGTTCTTCCAGCTGCAGGTATCTGGATTGTGCTTATGGAGGTGTTAACTTTGTGATAGCCATTATGCTTCGTGCTGTATATTTCAACTTAAAAGAAAACAAGCCTTGTTTGAAACTCACTTTCATGAGTCATTACCATACTTGCTCCATCTAATAACCAGTCTCTAACTCTCAAAGGCTTAAATGTGCTTACCTATACCTGGGTAGTTTTAGAGAAAGTTATATCTTTGTCTTCCGATTCTTTGTGTTTTCAGTTTACTAGTGTTTATTCACTTTTCCCTGAAAAACCTTAATTTCTTTGACTGCCATCTCCTTTGTAGCTCTCCTACATTGAGGTAGAGGAGGAAATGGTGTGTTGGTAAACCAGCTCTCAAAAATTAAACCAACAAACAAAAAAATACCCTGATTTGAAAATTTGACAATTTCTGTGGTGTAAATACCCTTAATTTCAAACATCTAGCTCACAAAGTTCTTTAATATTTAACACTAGGCTGTCATGAACTGACAAGGGCTGGCTCCAGTCACGTAGGTAAGCAAAATGAGCATGGCTAGTTTTGCACTGTGAACTACATTTTCACTAACTCCTCATTCACTCAAACCACCACCAAGTTCTTCCGGCTGCCGGGATCAACAATCACAACATATTTCAGTGGGGAATCAATGATGGGTGAAAATTGTTCCCTGCAGAGCGAAAGCTAAATAAGCCAATTTGCTGAATTACTTAAAACCAAGTAGGTATTGCATCACAAACAGATATTTTCCACTTGTCAGAAATTGTAATAGAGCTGAGACACCAATTGCTGTTTGTTTTCCACAAGTGCAGACTAAACAGAATGGATATTCAATAAGCTGAATTAAACTGAAGGATGCATCTTCAAAATGGTGAGGCAACATTAACGTCAGAGGGAATTATGGGTATGGACACTTTCTGCTACTGTATAAACCTGCCCCTGCATAAATAATGGATATGCAGATGGATTTTGCTCTTGGAAGTTCAAACACAGAAAGGCACCTTACATTTTCAATGTCAACATTTTAGAGGGTAACACTTTTCCGGATCTATGAGAAAGCCTATTATTTCAGCATGAACTGATCAGAAAAGAACAAAACTATCAGAAGAAAAAGAGAAGTTAAAATAACTGAAATATGGTAGGAAAAATCCTTTTTAAAAACACTGGTCCTACTGACAATAAAAATCCAGGACTTTTCCATTCTAATCAAATGAAAGGTAGGGAAAAGGGACACCGTTAAAATTCACTTCTCAAAGTATGACTTCCTGGGGCCTGGGGACAATGTCTGGAAACTGAACACTAGCCTCTCTGGCCCCTTCCCTTCCTCTCCCTCTTCTGCCTCCAACTCCACCTGCATTTCCACCTCCAACTCCTACGATTTTCTTCTCTAAGTGTGGTTTTCCTAAGGAGTCATGAAAGGTGTTGGGAGGACATCAGCATGGGAGCTGGGATACCCGTGGGGATGGCTGCAGGGTCATGACTACCCAATTTCTTATCCCATGTTGAAGGGGGAGATTTGGTCCTGCTGTACATATGGACAGTCACCCACACATCTACCTTCCTGGTTAGTGTTGGAACCGCTACAAACTATGGTGACAGCATCATGCAGCTCTCACTCTGTTCCACTGTGATCTCTTTCTCTTACCCGCACGCCTGTGCTCATCCTACCACTCGCCTCTCTCCTTTCCCTCCATTCCGGCTTACTCTCCTTTTGCAGTGGTGTGCTGTCAGAGCACACTTTCTCATGAGTTTTCCTGGTGTGACTGACTCCTACAACAGTCATAGAAAAACCATCAAGTCATAACCTTTCCACCCATCTCAAAACCTAAGCCAAACATCACGCGGATCATCCAGTAAAAGTGAAAACGAGCGTCAGTTTGAAATCCGCAGGAAGCAGTCTCTAAAACAGAGTTTAATGTTCCCTTGAGATCCACACCTGTGGGAAGGAGGGAACAGCTGAGCCATGATGCGGGCTCACCTGCCTCAGGCATAGAGAGCTCTGGAGGAAAAAAGGACTCATCAGAATCATTCCATTTTGGGTGGAAATAGTTGGTCCTTAATATCCCTACCTGCATCTGTCACCAGATGTGAGCCTTCCTCTGAAGGGCATGACCTCCGTGAGGGACTGAAGGCTGGAAGCTGTTCCACCGAAACTCTCACAGTAGCTGGGGTGCTAAGGCCTTCCTTGAAGAGGGAGTTGAGCAGCACATCCGCATTCGCAACCACAAGTCTCCTTACCCTGAAAGATGCTGTCATTGTTCACACATCATACATTCTTTGTAAGAGCACAAGAGGCTACCTCAGAACACGTTAAAGATTATTTGTTATTTCAACAGACGGTGCCCAAGCAAATAGATATCTGAGGGCAGTAGACAAACACCCTTGACCCAAACCTTTCGCTTCATTCAAATATTAACTCCAAATGAATCACGGAGTTAAATGTAACATGTAAAACCATAAAATTTAGAAAAAGACAGAGGAGAAAATCTTTGGGGTCTCAGGTTAGGCAAAAAGTTCTTAGACAACATCCAAAGTTGAAGTCATTAAAAATCAAAACAGGAGATTTCATTACATTAACATCTTTATTCTTCAAAAGCCATGTGAAGATGAGGAGACAAGCTGTAATGTCGGAGGAGATATTTGCAAACCACACATCTGACAAAAAACTGGTGCCTGGAAAATATAAAAAAGGTCTCACAACCCAACAGTTAGAAAATGGGCAAAAGACGTGAGCTGACATGGGATCTTTTCAAACTGCATCTGAATCTGCAGGGACCTCAAAATTAGAAGCTACACAAGCTATTTTGAAATAAATCTTGGAACTCAATAAATCAGCTACATACTTTACTATATGAAATAGCAGCATTATACATTGGTGGGGCAAAGGGTTAGCCCTATATGATGCAAGGTTGGTGTAATTATCTATTGCTACAGAACACACGACCTCAAAATACAGCGGCTTAAAACGATGACCATTTTACTTTCTCACAATTCTGTGGGTCAGGAATTTGAGCTCACGTGGGCAGATTTTTTATCCACCTGGAGGGAAAGGGAGCTGGACATTTTTAAAGGGCTTCACTCACAACCCTGGTGCTTCAGGGTTCTCCACATGGCTCCTCTCTCCATGTGGCTAGTAGGACTTCCTCACAGATGGTGGTCTCACAGTACTTAGATTTTTGCCAGGGCAGCTGACTTGCAAGAGAAACATAAGACTTGGTAAAGGCTGAAGCTACAGACCTCTTAAGTTCCAGCATGGGAATTGAGCCAGCATCACTTCTGTCCCATTCTATTGGTCAAAACAAATCACAGCTCAGATCGCAGGGGAGGGAAAATACACTCCAACTCTGTGTGAGAAGTGGCAGAGAAGGTGTGACCATCTGACAACATCATAGGGGGCGGCTAATTAACTATTTGAAAAAATACTTTTCTTTGTGGGAATTTTTTAAAATTACACATCCAATTTAAAAAATAGATTTTGAGCTGAATACGTTTTCTTTTTTATCTTGTCAGTTTGGGCAATTTATTTCCTTTAAATATTTTGACTATTTTATCACAACTGTCAAATTTATTGGCATAAAGCTGTTTCGTAATATTGCCTAATTATTATTTTAATCTGGGTAGGATCTGTAATGATATCCTCTTTTCCAAACCTGATATTGTTCATTTGTGTTTTTCTTTTCTTTCTTTTTTTCCCCCCTTGATCAGTTAGCTAGGAGTTTGTCAATTTTATTAATTTCAAAGAATCAACTTTTGGCTCATATTTCATGGATTTTGATTTTTCTACATATAATGTGCTCTAGAGAGCTTTCCATATTAGTACACATTGATTTACCTCATTTTTCTTCATTGTTGCCACAGTATTTCATATTATGGGCATGCCAGAATTTATTTCATCATAGGCATTCTTCTTAATTTCTTTTTTTTCCTTGCTATTAGAATACTGAAGGTAACAAACATCCTTTTATACATCTCTTTGTGCACACGAGAAAGGCCAGACTCCCACAAGTTAAATTGCTGGGCTAGTAGAGGGCACATTAATTTTACATATAACCCCCAAACTGTTTTCCAAATGACTATATCAATTGGCAGTCCCATCAACTGTGAGGAAACGGTTCCCATGGATCCACGTTCTTGCCAATATTTATTACCACGAACCTTTCTCATTTTTGTCATCATGGTTTGAATGTGCATTCCCTTGATCACAGATCAGTGTCAGCATCTTATGGCTATTTATGGCTTTAGAGTTTCCTCCTCTGAGAAGAATTTTCAAAATCTATATTTCAATCCAACTTTCTTTATATATTAAAGATAGTAAAGCTTGGTCTGTTTCATATTTTTGCATTGTGTTACACTGTGTCTTTTTTCACAGAGGTGTTTCAAATTAAATATATATATATAAAATTGATTTCAGAGAGAGGAAGGGAGAGATAGAAACATCAATGATGAGAGAGAACCATTGTTCAGCTGCCTCCTGCACGCTTCCTACTGAGCCTGAAACTTGGGCATGTGCCCTGACCAGGAATCAAATCCTGACCTCCTGGTTCATGGGTCGACATTCAACCATTGAGCCACACCAGCCTAGCTGTTTTAAATTTTGACATTGTTAAATTAATCTCTCTTCCTTTCTGGCCTGGCATTTGTATCTTGCTGAAGAAGGCCTTTTATGTGGTTCTGAGAGTTCCACAGACACTCATTGGCTAGTCAGTCTCTTGTCTTCGGAGAGCAGCTCCACCACTGAGTTCTAGAATCCAGCCCCTAGGGGACATGCTGCATGCTCCACCATGGAGCAGCTCTCAACCCCTCAGGCTTTCCTCCAGACTTTAACACATGTCCCCCCCCC
>NW_006291554.1:1003782-1006191 GCF_000327345.1 Myotis davidii
CATACATACAATTTGGAACCACAGAATGCCAGAAAGAATGTTGGGAGTCATCTAGTCTTAAACTCTCATTTTCATAGACGAGGAGGATAAGATCTACACCTTGCTGTCCAACATGGTAGGCATTAGCTCTGTGTGTTCTAACATTTAACTTAATTAAAATTAAAAATTCAGTCGCACTAGCCATATTTCAAATGCTCCATAACTACATAACTCATATCTACTACGTTTAGAACACTTCCAGCACTGCAGAAAGTTCTAGTGGGCAAGGCTGCTCTAGAATCTCGCTACTTAAAGGGTGGTCTACGGACCACCCGATCCCTGGGAAGTGGTTAGAAATGGAGCATCTCAGTGAACAGAGAATCAGGCCCCACCTCAGACCTACAGGGTCTGAATCTGCAATTTCACAAGATACCGATTAGAGTTTGAGAAGTCATGAGACTTCCTCTCCCCCAGCCCAGCCACCCGCCCCCGACCCCTCGCAAGGTCATACAGCTCATTGGTGTTCTTCGAGGCCTTTCCCTTGACTCAGCTACTGTTTTCCCTTACCTTCCCAGGTTCTTCTTATCTCCCTGCCACACTTGCTGCCTCACTTTGTTTAATTATAGCATTTTATAAGCACTTATAGGGCAGGCGGGCCATTGAAGCCCTCAGAAAATGCTCCCTGCCCTTACCCTCATTCTGCCTTGCAAGTATTTGCTTGGCACATTTATGATAAAAGCCCAGGCCCTGTGGTGGCTGTGGTGGTGTTCATTTCCCCCGGAGAATCTCTGTTGGGAGTGGGGAACAGGGGGTAGAAATTAAAGCCCACCTTGAAACCAGTGGGGCACCAGTCATCAACTGATGGCATACTTAGTCTTGGTGATAAAATGGCAGCATTCAGGTCTCCAGACTCCAGAGCCCTGCGGTCGAGTAGGCAAAGTAGACAATGTACTTGCCTTGCAAAGTTTCACCTCTGACTGATTGGAGAATTCTGAGTAGGCACTGGTGATCTTCCAACATAAGTACTGGTCACTCAAGGTAATTGGTTAGTAGGTCACTAAAAGGGTTAGGATACTGATAGCTCTTTCTTTCTTTCCATCCACCCCCTCTCTTTCTCACCGTGCAGTAGCCATAGGCATCTCTGAGAGCAGGCTCCAGGTCCACAAAGACCTTTGAGAGTGCATGTATGTCAGTCCAACTTTCTGAAAGTGCTGCAAGAATTGCCACCACATCTTTGGATTTTGTTAAATGAACTCAATACCACTGGGCTGAGACTGTACTCCAGGCAGTAGAGTCCCCAATAACCAGCCTGGCCAATATGGAAGGAGGTGCCCCTAATATAGATATGGTCTGAGAGGTGGAGATTGTAGAGGGTCATTTTCTGCAGAGACACTACAAATCTCTAGCAATACCATGACTTCCTGAAAAAGTGTTTTTGTATGTCTCAGTCTTCCTTAAAATACTTATAAATTGGTTCAAACACCACAAAGTATTTATTGCTATGACTATGCTCTAGGGTTTATGAGTGGGGGTTTTTTCTCTCTAAATCACAGAAAACGCCAAACCTACCCTCAAGGAACCTCCAGTGTAGTTGGGAGGATATTCACTAATGTTCATTAAAAAGCCGTAACCACCATACAAGGCTGAGAATCTGAGCGGGATAGAGATGGCTGAGTTACAGGGACCCAGGAGAGAAAGAATGTTAGTGAGGGAGGAGGCTTAGGGAAGAAGAGCAATGAACCGCATTAAAAAGAAAAGGTATTACATTAGCGTAGGCTCTGCAAAGGCACGATCTCTATTTCAGTGCTTTCTCAGCGCCTAGAACAGTGAGCAAGCACATAGTAGGTACACAGTAAATACAATAGACGGATGGTAAGGAGTGGTAAAGTACAAAAGCAGGCATTGTCTGATGGCTCAAAGACTTGACAAAAGGTCAAGGAATGTTGACATTTACTTTAGTGATTCCCACTCAAGAACTCTAAGTGTCTAAATACTCCATGTACACAGAGTGCGGGTGGAAGTTGCTGGTTTTGACCACTATTGTAATGGCAGCCTCTAACGCCGTGGATATAGCTGGGTCCTGAGCGTCTCCCTGTCCCCTTGGCTATCCACCTGTGGGGAAGGGCTGGTGGAAGGCCACACATCACCTCCATTAGGATATTTCCATTCGTCATTAAACATCAATCGGTTACTATCTTGGCTCTTCCAAGGTACTAGCAGGTGCCTGCCGGGTGCCCAGTACCTGACAGTCAGTGCAGCGGATGATGCACTGATACAGTCGTTCCCGAGATGAGTTGCTACATAATCGCCGGGCGAGTCTCACCAGATCCTCCAGGTTGACGGTCGGGCCAGGACCCACGCAAGAGCCGGTAGAACGCGATGACGCATGCGTTGCAGGTGTTTAGCCCGGGGCTGGGGGCGGGGACTGGC
>NW_006291554.1:1006654-1013920 GCF_000327345.1 Myotis davidii
GGTGCCGCCTTGGGGCGCTCGGGGATGGAGAGCCCCGGTTCACCCCAAAGCCGGGCACGTGAGGGGGTTGGCCAGGCAGGGAGCAGCCCGTCGCGAGGGAACGGGGGCTAGAGGAGTGGGTCTCTGGCTTTGGGTTTCAGAAAACGTTAAACTTACAAGGACTTTTTAGAAAGTTAACCCGATATGGTTGGCAAGTTAAGAATCAGTCTTTCAAATGGAGATGTCCCTTTGCTTCCGAGTGCCCCGATTTACTAGAAAACGGTGTATGTCGGTCTCAAGTGACACATATTTTGAAAACTGTATGAAAGTTGGAAAACAGATGTCTACTGTGAAGCTTTTTGAATATATATATATATATATACATATATATATACACACACACATAAGGTTTAAGTTATTCTTTTCCACCTGTAACTAACTATGCGCACCTGTCAGCAGACTGATACCTAGTAGTTAATAAGTGGGAAAATTCAGTCGCTTTGAATTAGGTCCTTATTTCTCAAGGCTGGTAATTTATATGGGAGAGCAATAAACTTCTGTGCTCCCCTCCGTATGTTTACCATTTTGATATCAATTCTCCTTCAGGTGTCTGGATCAATTTGCGTATGAGACCATCTAAATGGTAGAAGATAATGTGGAGTCCCATGAAGACAAGAGTATTTGGGACTAGGTGGTGTGGGTGGGGCAGAGTTGGAGGTAATTCTGAAATATTAAAAACTAGGTTATTCCCTTGAATTGTGATTATATGATAAATGAGTTTGTTGGGGGTTTTTTTTGGTTTGTTTTGAGCTTCCTTGTTCAGGTGAGATGCTGAATGTCACGTGAACAGGAGTTGCTTGTGTCCCTATAGTTTGTTACAATGTTTTTGGCTCTTTTGTCTCCCTGTTGTTGTGGGGCTTGGGATCCGACTGTGAAAGTAATGTGTGGCTTTGGGTGATGGCTGGAAGTCACAGGAAACAGATTATAAAAAATCCTTAGCAGCTGACTAGCCAGGGTGCCACAACAGAGGTCGGTCTCCTTGGTACTCTTGGCAAATACACGAGCCACGGCCAGTGTCCAAACTAGAATGGCCTTCTGAACTGTACCAAGCAGGAGAGCAGGTACCTGCTCCTGCTGGGTGTTCCCTAAATGTGCTCATATTAAACCTACGGTTGACCCTGTGTGTTAGGTATTGCTGTTCCCGTTTTTCAATTAGACCTGCAACTGGGAGGCTCCTAGCTCCCCGGGACTAGTAAGTAGTAGGGCTGAATTTGGAGCCCCTAAGTGTCTGGATTTAGTCTAAGGCGCTTTCCCCCTATCTCTGCTGCCTCTCACTGGGATGGCAACTCATTTGGATGTTTTGTTCTTATTTATCTGACTTACTCAACTGCCACTTATTTATTCCTTGCATTGACACAGAGCTCTGTGAAAAAAAATTGGGGGGGGGGGATGTTAATCTACAGTAGAACTAATCCAACAGCCAAGTAGATTGTAGAAAAACAGAAGTCTTGAATCAAGTTTCCTATCCTTAAGACATTTCAGGTTTAGGTGTGAAGATGACACTAACAAAGGAAACAGTTATAAAAAGTCTTAGGAAGGTTTTTTTTAAGCATATGATTTTTGTTTTTTTCTTTGTGACTCTCTTAGTAAAGACAGGCATGCCTGGGAGCCATTGGCTTTCAACATCTGACCCTTTTCAGTTGCAATACAGTTGAGAAAGCTAAACGTAACAAGAGTAGGGTAGACTTCTGTGAATTGCAGCAAGGTTGTCCCTGAGAATGAGTAAGTATCAGTTCAGAGGGAAGCTGTCACTGAATTGCTCAGTTGGTGAGTAGACTATAAAATAGGTGGTATGCTGTAGTTGGCTCATACCGGCAGCCATTGCTAAGTTCTCAGGAATTTTGACTCCCATTGGCAGCTCCACATCAGCTATAATGGTAGCATTTACACCATGGGAGTCATCAGATGCTAGAAATAAGGGTTCTTACCTCTCCTTCCCCTCCAGTGGATTTACCAGTCTCCTACAAGATTTGCAGTAGACTTTGAGTATAGTTCTTGGAGATAGGAGGATGGATTTCTAACTTTTAAAAGACTGTTAAAATCAGTGACTCCTCTTTGTTGGCATCTTCCAAACCTTTGCCATCTGATTTTTTTAAAAATCATAGAACTCTTCAATGTCACATCCCAGTGTGACATTTTTCTCTGTCCTTATATTTCTTGGGTCCTTTTCAGTGTTTGACATTTAAAGATGGCTACCCCTTTTTGAAATTCTTGTCAGACATTCTAGCCCTTATGACATTTTGCTTCTTGTCTTCAGACCAATGTCACTTTTATTAGGTTCTCTTCTTTTTCCCATTCTTTAAACCTAGTCATTCTCCAAGATTCTATCTTCATCTTCATTTTCTGTCTTGTTTATTCACACTCCTTGATATATCTCCTCGTCTGTGGAGAAAATTGAAATCTCATCCTTATTATGGAGCCCTCTTCAATAGTCTAGTGACATGTCTAATTGTGTGCCAAATTTTGCACCTGGTTCCTCAAATGTAATATTTCCAGACCAGGATCTTATTTGCACCTTTCTTTCCCTGAACTAAACAATACAAAATGCTCAGCTTTCCCCTTTGATTTTACTACTTTTATTAGGGTTCTTCTGGTCATCCAGATTCAGAAGCATGACCTGATCTTTTAAGTCTGAATTTATGGCCCTGAATACCAAGTCTGTTACCAAATCCAGTAGGTTCTAAGCACAACATCACCTTTTCATTCCCACTGTCACCTGGGAGCCACCTGGTTCACACCTTCCTTATTCCCTTTTCTGGATTATTGCAGGATTATTCTGTTCCTACACTCTCAACATCGCTTATTCATTACTTTTATATCCCCAAGAAGCACAGTCTCATTTGTAGCGCACGTTCACACACTGGCTTTATTACATATCCTCATCCTGACTTCAGAGCCCTTTGCTGGCAGTGTGGCTCCTGTCTGTCTTTGGAGTCATATTTCCTCTCCATGGGCTGGGCTCTAGCCAAGCTGTGTCTTTCATTGTTTCCTAAAAATGTTCCATGCTCCATTTCCCCATGGCTTAGTTCACACTGCTGTTTCTGACCCAAAACAGATTGTCATCTCCCTTCTTTGAAAGTCCTTGGTATTTTCCTAAACTTTTCTTTATGGCACTTACACCATCTTTTGTAGTATAGTTATGTGTTTTTTTATTTGTATGTAACTATACTATGTACTTACCTGGCAGGAGAGAGACAGTGATCATGTAGTATAGTTATTTGTATATATTTTTTTGTCATCTCATTGAGAACAAAGCTTTTGCTTTACTTGGATGTCTGGTAGGAGCCTTAAGGGGCTTTATAAATAGTAAAGTTCAATAATTTTTTGTTGAGTTAAATAAATTTATGCTGACACAAACATTAAGATAAAAAACCTAATAGTTGATTACATATTTTGCAGCTGTGGGACTTAAATTTTTTCATCCTAAGGTATTCAAAGGACATCAAAAGATATATTCTTAAGAATTTAGAGTTTGAATTTGAGTAGGACAACAATTAGGATCATGAACTTAGATTATATTGGGGAGATAGGGAATATGATTTTATTTCTTCACCTTGGATGAGCCAACCCAGGCTTCACTGTTTTTTCTGTTCTCCAAAATGCCAATCACAGACCAGCAAATACAGATTTCAGTTCTGTGACAAAGTTAATAAAAAATTCCAGGAATGGTCTATTTAAGGAAAGCAACACTGGATAATACATTTCAGAATTATACACATATCTAAATGAGTCCTTAAAGATTTGACTTATATTATTTACTAGAGGCCTGATGCACGAAATTCGTGCAAAGGCCTCTGCTATGGCCCCCACCCCCAGCGGCTTTGTCCGGAAGTAATGAGGTCCAGAAGGACGTCTGGTCTAATTAGCATATTACCCTTTTATTATTATAGATAGAAGATAATAGTTCAGAAACATCATAGTCTTAGGTTTTTAGTCTAGCCTCCTGGTTCTATAATTGCCCATTTCTGATTGAGAATCATAAAAAATTGTGTGGAAAGATGATTTTATTAAAAAATATTATTCAAGTTGAGGCCTGGGATTTTTAATTTTCTTTATCTAGTTCTGGGGTGGGGAACCTTTTTTGCCAAAGGCCAGTTGGATATTTATAACATTCACAGGCCATACAAAATTATCAACTTAGAAATTAGCCTGCTATATTTGGTCAAACACTTCATTAACTCACCCCTAATGCCTTGGCTGGGCCAGACCAAATGATTTTGTGGGCCTTATACGGTCAGATGTTCCCCATCCCTGATCTAGCGAATCAATTTATTTTATTTTAAGATATATTTTTTATTGATTTTAGAGAGGAAGGGAAAGGGGGAGAGATACAGAAACATCAGTGATCAGAGAGAATCATTGATCAGCTGCCTCCTGCACGGCCCCCACTGGAGGAAATATAGCCCACAACTCAGGCATGTGCCCTGATGGGAATCGAACCGTGACCTCCTGGTTCATAGGTCCGCACTCAACTACTGAGCCACGCAGGTTGGGCTAGTGGATAAACTTATTTCAGAACTAATGTGCAATGTCACTTGAATTTGTTAAGCAATTTAAATTACAGTGTAAATCTAAATTGCACATGTAGCTTTCTTTAAGTATGTTTGATGCTGTGTCTGACTCCAGGATGCTTTGCTTACTGTGTGAGGGAAGGTAGGAAACAATTGGGGGAAAATACCAGCACAGGGCTGTCTCTAAAACATGGGTTCTCCAACTCTGGGTATTTAAATAAAAATTACAGGTTAGAAATGAAAAAGGAAGTTAAAAGAATGTTAACGTGTTACACTATATTAGAGGGCCTGGGTTGTCATTGATCTAAAGTTTAGTGATAAGTTACTTAAGTATTATTTACTTTTTAAAACTGGCATGTTAATCCCTTAAATTATGGGCATATGAGACTGTCTTTTCCAAGAATGGAATTTAGAAAGTCAGTTCTCAGGAAAGAAGGCTTTTATTTGTCCAAGTGTTCTGATGTCCAATTTGGAAGTTTTCAATCATTTCTTGGTTGAGGAATTATTTCAGAGGAATATGTACATATGAACCTCTAATTGGAATATTTATAACAAAAATCAAAGCTTCATAGTTGCTCTAAATGAGATAGAATACTGTGCTTAGAATAGCTTATAGAGAGCAATAATAAACCTAATTTTTTCTCTTAACAGTACCAGCACAGGGATAGAGGCCATTTATAAAATTGTAATAAAATGAAATCCTCTTTACTTATAACCTAATTAGAAATGTTATTTAAGTGGCCAAGAGTGTGTGGAAATTGGCCAGATTTTTGTACATTTTCTTCAGAATACTTTGAAACCTCTTTCACTGTTTCACAATATTTATGGATTGTGCAATTCAGGTTTAGTAATACTATAGATAGTCCAATGTCTTAGAGAACACAACAGGGATTACCAGGAAACTTAAATGTTGATTGGATAGGACTTAAGTACAACATTAATGCTATATTTTTTTTATTTTAAATATATTTATTTTATTAATTTCAGAGAGGAAGGGAAAGGGAGGGAGAGAGGGAAGGAGGGAGGAAGAAAGAGAGAGAGAGAGAAATATCAATGATGAGAGCAAATCATTGATCGGCTGCCTCCTACACACCCCACCCTGGGGATCAATCCCATAACCCTGGCTTGTGCCCTGACCAGGAATGGAACCATGATTTCCTGGTTCATAGGTCAACGCTCAACCACTGAACCACGCTGGCTGTAAGCCATTTTTGTCTTCTTTGGAAAAAAGTCTATTCAGATCTTTTGCCCATTTTGTAATCTGAGTTTTTTGTTGTTATAGAGTTTTATCAGTTTTTTATATATTTTATATATTTACCGCTTATCAGATATATGGTCTACAAATGCCCTCCCTGTGAACAGCTTTTCTTTATATTGTGATTGACACTTGGGTCACTTCTGAAATTAGAGCCTCAGCAATAGATGATGGTGTTTCTTGATTATCTGCTTAAATAAAATTGGGAAGTTGAATTTTGCTTTTCTATTTATTTTCCAAAGCTATGAAGAGACTAACATGCAATGTCACTTGAATTTGTTAAACAATTTAAATTACAATGTAAATCTAAATTGCACATATGAAGACATCTTGGTATGTTGTTCACTCTTGTATAGGTGAGCCACATGAATTTAATTTTTACTTTTGATTTTTCGACCTCAGAAGAATATTTGGATATCTGACAAGCTTCAGTCTTGTATCCTTAGTTCTAGTCCTCCTAGACTAGAAATGCAGAACAACACTGAATGACATAGAAGATCATGTGGCAGGGGCAGAGAGTCCCTTTGAAGATGAGATTAATTTACCCCTCAGACAGGAGATGAGGTTGGATGGGTGTTTTAGAGCAATAGAAGTAGCAAGAGTAGCAAGCTAAAGTGTGGGAACTTGTGAACAAAGATTGATCAGCTGAAGGATGGAAATATAGACCCCCTGCTTTTCACCCTATGGAGATATGTAAAACCCCACCTTAAAAAAATTACCTGCTTTGATGAAAAGGTTGTTGTGGAAACAAGAGGAGTGTTAGTGGCTCACTCTGTGTTTGAAAAACCCTAAATTTTAATGTAATGCGCTAGGCTTGCAAATATAAAAATATTACTTTGCCTTTTGGACAAGACATCCCGTCCTGATACAGGTTTTATGATGAGAGGTAGACATAATGCCTGTATTACTATTTTAAACTCTAGTGCCTTGTACATTGTAGGTATTCAAAGAATGTAATTCTTTTTTTAAGATTGAAAAAAAGATTGAATTTGTCTTACTCCCCCCCCGCCAGCATGTCTATGATGTCAGTTGGAATAATAGTAATTATAGTTCATTTCACTTTAATTTTCTTTGTTCTTGTTTTGTATTGACCTCTGATTCTCTCTGACAAAGAATTATGTATGGTTTGAGAGATATTTTAAAAAATTGATGAGACTAAGTTGTAACTAATTTCTTCTTGGTACTAGCTCATATTTTTGTGACCACACATGGAACTTTGTGACTATTCCTGGACAAGAACAAAAGAGCTTCAGCTTAGTAATAGCTTACTTTAAAATTTTTAAGCTCTAAAGATCATGAGATTCTTTTAACTGCTTATTAACTGCTTTTATCCAACAGTTGAAAAATTGTTGAATAAATTGACAAGTTCATTGCTGATTTGTAAATGGGTTTATATGTTTACAAATAGGCTAATATTAATGTTTTAGATTAGTTCATACATTGATAATAAGTTATATAGAA
>NW_006291554.1:1014337-1021025 GCF_000327345.1 Myotis davidii
GTCTTTCATTGCAGCCAGTTCATTTCAGATGAAGCAATAACTTTTTTCATTCCTATCATCAATGTATATTAATAAGCCAGGTATAGGAATATAAATTGAGAATACAGTTGTGAGCACAAAGTCCTTACCTTCAAGGAAATTACAATTGGGTAAGAATACTAATCTATATTTATAAAAGCCTAAGCGACTGTCCGACTGTCTGACCGGTAACTATGATGCGCAATGACCACCAGCGGGCAGACGCTCCACGCAGGAGCTGCTGAGCTTTGGTGACTTGGTAGCTGCAGTTCTCAGGTGATGCACCCGGGACCAAAGAAGAGGAAGCCAGATTCTGGGGTGCATCACCTGAAAACTGCTCTCTCGCAATCCGGGACCCTTTGGGGGATGTCAGCCGGTTTCAGCCCAATCCCCACAGGCCAGGCTGAGGAACCCCACTGGGGCATGAATCCATGCACCGGGCCTCTAGTGAATAAATAAGAACTTTATAACACAACTTGGGAAGTAAGAAAATAAAGTTTGAGTACAGGGTGCCATCCTGCCACCTTGATCTAATCCTGTTGGGGAAATGAAATTTAATCTGAGGTTGGTGATAAGTGAATGAATCATGAAAGGAAGGGGATATGCATATTCCAAGGATATTCAGAACCAAGAAGCAAGAAAACAGGGAATACAGTATTGTGTGACTAGAGAATAGAGAATAAGAATGACAAAAAATGATACTAGGGTGTCAGGTAAAAGGCTGGAGAAAGACTTGAGTTTCCCATTGTAGGTCACTTAGGAGTAGCCTTAGCTTTCAGGCAAGGAATGATGAAAAATGATAATTCTTTGAACTCCTTCTAAACCTTAGCTAACATTCTTATTTTAGGAATTACTACCTAATTAATGGAACATAATTTTAGTGAATTATTGTTATTGTTGTCAGCATAATGCTAACTACCGCTTATTGAATGTTTCTACATAGTTTATCTTGGGACACTCTTCATGTTTTTATTTGTGGTAGTGGTCCCCAAAGATAAAGGTTTCCAAAGATATGGCCATGTTCTAATCCTTGGAACCTGTGAATGGTACTTTATGTCACAAAGACTTTGCAGACTTTTAACTTAACTAATTCAGTTAAAAATCATGAGATGATTCTGGATTATCTGAGCAGGCCCTAAATGGATTCACTAGTGTTCTTTCAAGTAATAGGCAGAGAAAATTACAAGCAGGCAGAAGAGGAGACACACAAAAGAGAAGGCAATGTGGTGATGAACTGGAGTGACCCTGCCACAGGGTAAGGGATGCCAGCAGCCACCAGAACTCAGAAGAGGCAAGGGATGAATTTTCCCCTAGAGCAATGGTTCCCAACCTTCCTAATGCCATGAACCTTTAATACAGTTTCCTCATGTTGTGGTGATCCCCAACCATAAAATTATTTTCGTTGCTACATAACTGTAATTTGCTACTGTTATGAATCGTAATGTAAATATCTGATATGCAGGATGTATTTAGGCGACCCCTGTGAAGCACCCACATGTTGAGAAACGCTGCCCTAGGCGTCTATTGGGAACATGGCCCTACTCTCCCCTTAATTTTAGCCTAATGATCCTGGTCTCCCAAACTATAGAAAACATTTCTGTTTAAGCCACCAAGTTTGTGGTGATTTGTTACAGCAGCCAATGCATTTGTTTAGAAATGTTTAGAAACAGCCAATGCATTTGTTAGAGCACATGGTGCACTTCCTATGTGCATGGACTCAGATATCTTTTCCCTCACTGGAAGTGCTTGGACTACCACTCCACCTTTGAAATAAGCTCATTCATCTGTGGTGATCAAGTCAAAAGCAACGTCTGCTGATGCCAGGGCAGGAGTTGAAGGCTCATCCTCTCCTTGGCTGGCTACTACAAGGCAGCCTCCCCACACCTCCCCTCTCCTGTTGCCTCAGGCCTGCTTCCTTTTTCTCTTTGTTCAGCTATCTTCTGCCAAATGCCTAGGTCATTCTTTTCATCTACTGTTTGCTGAAACCCAAAGCTTTTTCACTAAAATTAACCAGTTCACCCTAGTCAGATGGTACATAGGCCAATTCCTGGGAAAAGTACAGAAGAGAGGATTACAGAGAAGTGGAACCAGAGCCATCAGATTTACTCAGTCCTTCTTCTTCTGGACTTAAAGATAATGAACTTATAATTTTCATTATCATTTGAGCTGGATTGAGAGGAGTTTTCTGGAATTTGCCACCATAGGCCACCTATAGGTTTGCTCTACTCCCCCTGCTCTTGCAAAAAAAGGAGGAAATACAAACAGGAAATGGCTTTAATGTTATACTTTTAACTATGAGATTTGAAGCCTTATTCTAAAAGCAGTCTCATATTTTAATAAGAAATCTTATTCTCTCAATCCTCATAGCAGTTATATTTTATACCCTCTCATGGTCTCTGACTTGCTTGCACTTCCACCCTGATAAGAGGCTCTCTTGCAGTGGGGAGGGGAATGCCTTTTTTTGTCTCCACCCTCCCCCCCATTTTTATTTATTGATTTTTGAGAGAGAGTGAGCTGGGGGAAGGGAGAGAGAAAGACACGATTTGTTGTTTCACTTATGTATGCATTTGTTGGTTGATTCTTGTATGTGCCCTGACCTGGATTGAACTCGCGACCTTGGTGTATCCGGACAATGCTCTAATCAACTGAGCTACTGGGCCAGGGCTTGTCTTTTCTTGTTCTGCCCATTTTTAACCTCTGCTTGATTATTTAGGATCTG
Organism: Myotis davidii; assembly: GCF_000327345.1. Lineage (NCBI taxonomy): Eukaryota > Metazoa > Chordata > Mammalia > Chiroptera > Vespertilionidae > Myotis > Myotis davidii. The sequence goes on from NW_006291554.1 coordinate 1,017,075, forward strand.
ACTATCCACAGAGATAAGACAGGTAGACTTTGATATTTACTTGGAGATTCACAGGCTGAAGTTGAATGTCTATAATCCAGTATTTTACCACAATGCTTTGTACCTATCAGGTGAATTTTGTCATATGTAGATAGCTTCACCCTCAATAAGTTTTCTGTTCTGCTTTTCTTCTCTGTGTATAATAGTTGGGAGTTGAGAAGAGCATTACCTCACCTCTTTGTGTTTTGTTTTGATGCTCTAGGTCAGGATGGCTAACTGGTTGGCTTCCCACATGGTGCCCTACGTCTACATCACACCTTAAAGAAGCTGAAGAGAAAATTTTAAAATGTAAGGCTTTCTCCTTTTATGTTAACAGTTGTTGGCTAAAATAGGTCAAATACTCACATTGTCCTGAAACTTAAGATTTTGTGGTGTGTTATTTGTTTGGCAAAAGAACTTTTTTTTTCTTTTTCATGTCATGAGCAAGTACCTAAATGTGGGGGGACAGGGGTTCCCAAACTTGTTGGTCTTGAGTGTCTGTTATATTCTTAAATTAGTAAGGACCCTAAGGAGCTTTGTTTATAGGTAATAGGTATCATTTACAATATTAGAAATTAAGACCGAATAATTTAAAAGTTGTTAATTTATTAATTTATTTTAAAATAATAGTAATAAACCTATACAGGTTAAAAGAAGTAACATATTTCTAAAAATAACTACTTTTCAAATAGAAATGTATTAAGAAGTGTAGCATTGTTTACATGCTTGCAAATCTCTTTACTGTCTGACTTAATATAAGGCATCTGGATTCTCATATTTGCTTCTGCATTTAGACTGTTGGTAATCACATCTTTTGTGATCTCTGGAAAACTCCACTATGTGCCCTCAAAGAATAAGAGTGAAAAGGCAAATATAAAATATTAATATTAATATGAAAATAGAGTTGACCTCGTAGATGTCCTGAAAGAGACTTAGGGGTTCCCCAGAGGTCCCTAGACTATGCTTTGAGAATGGGCTGTAGCCAGTCCAGAGCAGATGTCTTGTAGAATGGAACAAGTTCTGGACCAGAACAAGGTAACCTGGTCTAGGCCTAGGTCTGCAATCAGGTCTTGGGCAAGTCACTTTTCTCAGCTTCCTGATGTTTACCTATAAAACAAGGGGGTAGGAGGATCCTTAAAATTCCTTTCAGTTCTAGTATTCTGGGACTCTTTAATTCTACATTTATAATGGTGTGGAAACCTTTTTGTTTCTTTCTTTCTTATGGACACTGTAATTCACCCAAACCTGTACTGTCTAGGTCAGCAGTTCTCAACCTGTGGGTCGCGACCCCTTTGGCGGTTGAACGACCCTTTCACAGGGGCCGCCTAAGACCATCCTGCATATCGGATATTTACATTACGATTCATAACAGTAGCAACATTACAGTTATGAAGTAGCAACAAAAATAATTTTATGGTTGGGTCACAACATGAGGAACTGTATTTAAAGGGCCAGAAGGTTGAGAACCACTGGTCTAGGTGTTCCCAAGTATCTGTGGGTATACTTTTAAGCAATAGTGTTTATGGTATACCAGTAGTTCTGTTCTGCTACTACAATTTAGAGGCGTGGATTAAGCGATTCAGTTCACATATATGATGGTTGTGTATGTCATGTATGTTTTTCATCCACTCTACCACAAATAAATTTTCTTGTTTGTGCATTTGAATGATTCAGGAGTAAGTGACCATAACTGAATATAGCAATAGGAAGGGACAGTTAGTCATCTTACATGGATTTTCAGCATGAAAATAAATTTCTACTCTATATGCTTGGGTAATCTTCTTCTCTATAAAGCTGGGAAAGATGTCATTGTGGTTTACTAAAGAAATTCTTACAAACTGCTGAGCTCACATGTGGCGGGGCGGGGCTTCCCCTGTGCCTCCAGGTTACCTAGGTCCTCATCAACTCTATGGAGTTCAACCTTGACTGTGTTCATGGCACGTATTATATCCAAGGTGGAGTGGTTGGCACTTCAAGGTGGCTGATACCTTGCATCTGGTTGCGGTGCCTAAAAGGCCGACTCATGGGTCTGAGCGTGATGAGAAATTTCTGAGGAAGATGTACCAGGTGCTGCTGAAGGTGGATGTGTTGGAGGGCAACCTGCAATGCCCAGAGTCTGCACATATGTTCCCATCGGCTTGGGATTCCCCAACATGCTGCTGACTGATGAGGAAAGCGAGACTTAACCATGCCAGGCGTCAGTTTTCGTTCTGTAACTGTGTGTATCTTCGTTCATGTTTGTCCTGTTTGCTAATTATATACCCAGCCCTTGACCTAGTGACACACTAAGCACAGTGAGTGTCCTTGAGCTTGGTATTGATTTTTCCTCATTAAAGGTTCAAAACAAACAGAAATTGTTTCAGGAGATAAGAAAGGGTACTAGATGCCCAGCTCATGCATTTAACAAAGATACTGATTTCCTACTGCTAAGTTCTAGGGATGCAAATAGGAGTGAGAATTGGCCCCTGGTCCAATATCAGACATTAAAGCAAGTGACTAATGCAGGGAGTGAACTTGGCTCTCCACTGGTTGTCCACTGCAAGTGAATATCACAAACAAATAAGGGGACATCTAAAGTGTGTAGCTATTCAGTTGATAATTTAATGTAAATGAATTTCAGATTAGTTTCATCTTTAGTCTTTTGGGGGGATATTTAAAGTACTGTATTTAGTCTCACAGCATTGAAGGCAAGTAAGAATTTTTATCTACAAAATGATGATGATTTGCACTTTCTAGAGAGAATGTTGGACTTGAACTCACATTATTGTCACTTTATGCTGAGGAGTTCCTACCATAACATGTCACCTTTTTCCCTCTAAACTCTGAGATGACTTAAGATTTCATTATGTATTTAAATACAGATACTGTTAATCCTTCCCTAAATTTATTATTTACTTTTTAGGGAAAAAGGTTTCTTTTGAGTCTGAACTTTAGTCTTCAATGCTTAATCTTCAAGTGTTAGAAAAATTCAAGGTGGCATTCTTTTGTTTGCAAAGATAGAGACCTCCAAATAATGGATTCAGTGAATATTGAGTTCCTCTCCATTTCTAAGGATGTAGTACTCTCATTTGATGGATGTGGAAAGAAGTCTAAAGAACTACATGACTTGCCAAAAGACCTTGACCACAGGAACTTGAGACTTGTCTGAGATGGATTGTCCCACTTAGATGTAAAATATGATCGTTAAGAATTACTTGCTTCAGTGAAATGAATGCTTTTTTTTTTTTTTAGGGATAATATAATAAAGGCTAAGATCATATGAATGGCAACCAGATGATTTGTAGATTATTAATTTCTGATTGCTCTGAGAATACTTCCCTTCTCAGAGGTAATGAAGTTAAGCACAATTTTTTTCTTATGTTTTTTTTAGGTGTCCCCTGTATATATAAGAAAGAAGCTGTTCGTGTATCTAATGGAAATGAAATATGGACACTGAAGTTCTCTTACGATGTTCCAAATAAGACTCCACTTGTCCTTCTCCATGGTTTTGGAGGAGGTCTTGGACTCTGGGCACTGAACTATGAAGATCTTTGCACCGATAGACCCGTCTATGCTTTTGACCTGTTGGGCTTTGGACGAAGTAGTAGACCCATGTTTGATAATGATGCAGAAGAAGTAGAGAATCAGTTTGTGGAATCCATTGAAGAGTGGAGATGTGCCCTAGGACTGGACAAAATGATCTTGCTTGGACACAACCTGGGTGGGTTCTTGGCTGCTGCTTACTCACTGAAGTACCCAAAAAGGTAAGTGATGGTGACAGAAGAGAAGCACCTGTGCTAGTCTCTAGTTTCCATCTTTGGTGGTTGGTACCTGAGCCTTACAAGACAGATTCTCTTAAAGGACCCTAAACACATCACAACGAATGGCCAATTTAGTAGCTGAAGTAATGATGTCACATTTTCCTATTATACATGATCAATACACATGTATAGA
>NW_006291554.1:1021157-1033221 GCF_000327345.1 Myotis davidii
TTTTCTAGTCATTGAATTAATAAGTGTTTGCCTCAGAATCTTTGTAGCATCTCCTCCTTTCTCTACCTGATTTTCTTGTGTTATTTCCTATTATTTATGTTACTTCTCTGAGGGGAGGTCACATTAGAGTGCAAAAAAAAAAAATGGAAAAGCTCATTTTTGTTTTGTTCATCTTTCACAAAGAAATAAATAATAATCAGCATTTTTGGTTGCCAGTGTATTTTTCTATTGGAATAACTTTTAAATCCAAAATTGCAACCAACTGTGACATTGAAGTCTGTGAATGAGACATTGGGTGATGGTCATTTTCAGAGTGCATTTATGCACTGTGAGGCTGCCCATTGCATAACTCCATGTACACGTGGAGCAGCAGCCTGGTGTACCTGAGGTTTTCTTCCTCTGGAACAGCCAACTTTTCTCTACAGATTCTTTTTATTTTATTTTATTGATTTTTTTACAGAGAGGAAGGGAGAGGGATAGAGAGTTAGAAACATCGATGAGAGAGAAACATCGATCAGCTGCCTCTTACACACCTCCGACTGGGGATGTGCCTGCAACCAAGGTACATGCCCTTGACCGGAATCAAACCTGGGGCCCTTGAGTCCGCAGGCCGACGCTCTATCCACTGAGCCAAACCGGTTAGGGCTACAGATTCATTATTTAAACTTCATTTACACTTGACTGTTGTGGAGAGTTTATAGTCCTGTGTGCTAGACAGTAATAGTTTTTTTCAACTGGCAGATCAGTTCTTTTAAAAAAAATGAAATTTTCTTCGCCTCATTGGCTGTTTTCGATTACTGCCTTTAATTGTGTCCTACTCTTGGTGACAAATGTTTGTCACTGACAGAAGGAAGTGGAGACTTTTCTGGTATAACACAACAGGGTATTTGTGGAGATTGGACTTCCTTTGTTTCGTAACATGTTTATGAGGCCACTCTTGTGGTATTTATCCCTTGGAGATGTGACATGGGTCTCTTGGGCCAGACTGGTTATGAGTCTTAGAATCCTGGCCCTTCATGGCTATCTGCTATTTAAGTTAGGGAGATTTTCATTTGCAGTTGTGAAATGTTTAAAGAAATAAGGTGTTTCACATTGATTCAGAAGGGAATGATCACTTTAAAATTACCTATAAAAGAGGATAGCAACATATTTTGAATGACATGGTTGACAGAACAGGTATCTAAAACAAAGCCAGTGATTCCAGTCTTGTACTGACTACATTTATAGAAATTGATTTTTGAATGTTTGTGCCTGATACTAGAAATAAAACTAAAGTATTAAAACTAAAGTGTCAGGACCAAGAACCACCAAATATTAGCAATAGATGAATATGAGAATGCTTGAAATAATTAGCATGTTTAAATTGGCTGATTGCTAACAAATATTGAGTGGAACTCTATAGAATGTGTTAAATAGCCAATCTTGAATTCTTAACTGCATAACTTAAATTATTCAATACAAGTTAATTTCAAAATAATGAGATTCTCTGGATTTTCAAATATCCCAAATCATTAATGAAATTCAGTTGAAACCCTTTGCTGGGCACATAGTGGGTGCCCGGTTTTACATGAATGAAACAAGGAGGCCACTAGACTGATGTGGCTCTAAAGCCATGGCCTGTGTAAGCAAACCAGAATCTAAGCCTGTAAATGTCTCAAGGTTATGAAATCAAAAACTAAGGACATCGAATCACAAACAGCCAATCTTTCCTCTTGCTCAGTGGAGCATTCCTAACTACTACTGGTTTGGCACTGCCTGATTCAAATCAGTTTTTGCTCAAATAAACTCTTAAAAAATTTAATATGCTTCATTTTATCTTTTACCAGTATCAACTAAGCAAGTATGGAACTAGCTACTCCAGATGTCTCTTACCCAACTCTCAGGTATTTCTTATAAACTAAAGAAAAGGACAGTAAAAAACTAACTTAGTGTTTAGCAAAGAAATCCATTCCAAGTTGCAACAGAGTAGGTTACAACTGGCCTTTACTTCTTCACTAAGGTTTTCAGATCATCTGACCTTTTGACCTTGCCTGGCTCTGTCTTCGGACTCTGCAGAGGTGGACTGAACATTTCTTCTCAGCCTTTCTTGAGAAGAAAGGTTGTTCTGCTTGATCTGAAGTTGGAGGTATCTAGCTTGTTGTGCTCTGGACCTGTCCCATTCTCCCCTCAGTGGCTTGGAGGCAATGGGAAATACTTGCCCCTAACTCGATCTGAGAATTGCTCATTTGTGCACTGACTAGAGTTCTTTCTGGTCCTTTTTTCCCTTTCCTTGTTGCATAAGTAGGTCCTGCAGACTCCCTTGTGCATTTTGGTTCTTGGTCTGAATATTCTCCTTGTTATATTATATCTGGTTGGTGGCAGAACTTAAAATTCATGAAAGTCAGGTTATATACCTTTGTTAGCACTGAGACTCAGCTGTCCAAGGGGTTAGAGCTTGTGTGTTGTCCACACTTTGCCCTTCATACTGCAATTTTCCAACTCAGGACCTACTCTAATGCTAACCTGGAGAAGAGTGCCTCTTTATGTTTTGAAACTGATGGGCTATTGTCCTCTTGTTCCTGCTCTGCTGGTTCTTTGTTTTTCATGTAGTTCAAATCAGTCTCTGATTCTTGACAAAGATGTCTGATAGGATGACTCACATGTGGTGTCTGGGTGGACCCATTCCTTAATCCTAGATGTGAACTAACAATCCCATCATGCTGTCAGCTACAGAATATGAGAGGCTAGGGTCTGGTTTACTATACTAATTTAGATACACTACATTAAAACCAAATAACTACTATCAAATGAGATGATCTCTTAATTAGAAAAGGAGGCGAGAAGATAGCCTAGGAACTTGGTCTATTGCAGGGCTGTAATAACCTGTGAGACAAAACCTGTGGTCAGGCTTTCCTGGAGGATGAAAGTTAAATTACTCCCTGCTCAGGTGGTTCTTGCCACTGTCTTCCCAGCTCCCTAGATTGAATTCTTCTCCAGTAGTCTTCCTATTTTTGCTACTGTGACTATCTAACATTTACTTTATATTTATTATTTGATAACTTTGCAAAATCTATCTCATTTAAAAACCTTACAATAAAAAATAAGCAACAATTATTTTCTGAGGTAGTGGAATAGATGATATATATATAACTCCAGTTTAGACATTGTTGCAGAACTTAAAAAAATGGTTTTCAAACTTCTTTGACTATAATCCTCAGTATGAATTATATGTGTATGTGTGTGTGTCTGAAACAGTTTTGTGGAATGATACGCTTACATATTTTTCTACTCCACATAATATAATTTTAATAAAAAACAATCAGACCAGACTGGCTCTGACTCTCTAAATGGATTTTACTACCCACTAGTGAGTAATGACCTACAAGATTAATATAAGAACTTATTTTGATGTTCTCATGTCATCTGGTGAACCAGGAAAATCCAGACTGGATAGCTCCCTCTGCTTGTTACTTGATTATACTTTACAAAATTTGTATATCCTTATAGACAAGGACTGAAAGGAAATGTGGACAACACTACTCCAAATGTTTACTGATATCTATTATGTGCTAAACTCTATAAAAGCAAGGCTGATGACACAGGATCAGTTATTGGAGCAATTTATTCTCGTTTAAAAAGGGGGGGGGGCATGTACTCTCATATGTACACTTTGCATAATTTGTTAAGCTGGCATTATTACCTGGGGATGCTGTATTGCAGATCCGTAGTAAACAGGCAAGCCAAAATTAAGGCAGAACCGAAAGAATCACTTAACTCGACTTTCCCTCCCGCGAATTTTCCTTTGTCCTCCTCCTCCTCCTTGGGTTAGCAGGCCTGTGAGTGTCTAGAGCAGACTGTGCAAGATCCTACAACAAATTTTAACAAAAGTTTAGTCATCTTTTAGGGTGATTTTTTTCTCTAAGAGGTAAGTCAATAGTGAATAATACCATTTTTTTCTCTTTTTTTGTTAATCCTTACCTGAGGCTATTTTCTCCATTGATTTTTAGAGAGAGTAGAAGGGAAGGAAAGAGACAGAGCGAGAGAAACATCGATTGGTTGCCTCTTGGGGATCGAGCCTGCAACGGAGGTATGTGCCCTTGACCGGAATCAAACCTGTGACCTTTCAGTCTGAGGACCAACACTCTAACCACTGAGCCAAACTGGCTAGGGCAATAATACTATGTTTTAACATGAATCTGCCACTTTCAACTAGGTGGCTATTTTATAAGTTCTACTCATACCTCTGACCTATCCCCCTTCCTCAAATCTCAATGTGGGCTGTGTGAGAGGAATTTAGGAGGAAGTCAAAATGTCAGAGATAGTCTCTGCCATTAAAACAAAACAAACTCATTCCCCTCCCCCTTCCTTACACTATTATAAAATAATAATTTCATAGAACTTTTATGAGTGAAGGCACTCAAAGTCTATAGAAATCTCTTGCATCACACATTTCCACACAGATTCATAGTTATGGTCTACAAATCTTGGCGTTATGAAATCTAGAGTATAGTATTAGGACCAGCCTGGAGTTGATAAAAATGAAGGGCTTTGCCTTTACTAATATCTTTCTTTTTTGTGGCTTAGTTTGTCCTAAGGAGAGAGCCTCTGCCCAGTGGCTTGTTGGCATCTGTTAGTGTTCTGGAGTCAGGAAATGTGCGTTTTAATCCTTGTTCTACAGTCACTAGCTTTATGTCCTGGAGCAGGTCACACAGTGCATCTCAGCTTCCTTCTCAAATCTGTGAGACAGAAGATTGGGCTGACTTCTCCAAGGGCCCTTGGAGCTCTGGGTCTGTGCGCTGAAACTTTCTGTTGGAGAAAATGCAGTCAGAACAAAGGACTCGTGTGCTGGCAAAAGAGAAAAACATTTAATATTAGGAATAATAGCCATCTTTACCCAGTGTGCTGGTTTCTTTACTTTTCTGTTTCATTTATGACTTAGGAAAGGGACTTTAGAATCATTGGCAATTCATCCCTGGGAGATTTTTGCTGGCATTTGTTGGCTGTTGAGTATCATCTGTGTTGGGAGGACCGTTATGCTCTGCTTAGGTCTGCGTGATTTACTATAAAATATAATGCAGCCACTGGAAGAAAGTACTGCTGAGAGTTCTGGCTTTCTCTCATCAGGAAGCAGTTTCAAAAGATGGAAAAATAAAACCATTAGTGATATGAAACAATTTTATATGAGTTTGGACTGAAAAGTTTATCTTTTGTCAGTAAGGAAGAAAATTAGGAAAGGATAGAATCTGAGGCCAGTTTAGCATGATGTCATGGGTAGGGTAGGTATGCTCCTGTTCACCAAAATAGCATCCAAAACTAGGAGGTACCTTTTCAGCCCATTTTGTTACATTATCCTTATGTTTGTGAAAAGTCAGTTTAAAGTTATTTTGAACCGACTTAAACTCCTAAGCTATTTTATGAGTGTAATGTTAATCTCCAGTCATTTCTGCAGTGTCAACCTTGAGATAGATTGAACCACTGGATTTTTCTGAGTGGTCATCTGTCAGAATGTAGCTTAAACAACAACAAATACCGTTTCTCAAGAATAGTCACACAATATCATATACCCTTAGGTAATACCTCTCATCCTATCAAATCTCACAAGTTTATATGTAATAAGAACATGATGTAATGTAACCCATTCAGCCATCGGTCTTGTCTGTAATGTGAAGGTTGTTGAAGGTGGTTCTTTTGTCTTTACTTCATAAATTGTATTAATTCTTTACATTCTAGGGTGAATTTGCCAAATGAACTTATATCTGTTCTTTTCCCAACAGGGTAAATCATCTCATTTTAGTGGAGCCTTGGGGTTTCCCTGAGCGACCGGACCTTGCTGATCAAGACAGACCAATTCCAGTCTGGATCAGAGCCCTGGGAGCAGTATTGACTCCCTTTAACCCTTTAGCTGGCCTCAGGATTGCAGGACCCTTTGGTGAGTGCTTAGATCTGCACCCTGGTTAGTCCCTGGGGCCCAGAAATATGATGGCTCCTGCTCTTTATCTTCTTTCCTTTGGGGGCCTTGTCCCTGCTCTCCCCTCAGGGCCATAGGGCCACAGTGGATGCCTTAGCAGGTAGTATTGCTAGTGTCCCAAGCAGAAACCCTGAATTTATTTTTTCACAGAAATACATATATCTTGGAAAAATGTAAATTAATTTTATGTATGAGTTGCTCTATTCATCTGCCATGTTTAGTAGAATTCATTTTCCTACAAAAACAAGTATTAGAAAATGATCATATGTTTTTGAAGAACATCTGTAAGTCACTATGGGACACTTTAATTCTTACTTTAAGCTCTCCTTAGGGAACTTGAGGAAAGCAGCTTCTAGGATATGTGTTTCTTTCCACCTAAAATATACATTTGAATACATATGTTGTAAGCATATAAGCAAACACTGAAACTTTCTGTATTAATCTATAAGTCAATTATAATTTAAAACACTGATAATTTAAAACATTCATTTTCTATTAAATAGGTTTAAGTCTAGTACAGCGTTTAAGGCCTGATTTCAAACGGAAGTACTCTTCAATGTTTGAAGATGAGACTGTGACAGAATATATCTACCACTGTAATGTCCAGACTCCAAGGTAAGGCTTATCATTCTAAATGTACTGTGTTCATAGTTTAGACTTTTCTCTTTTGAAAATATGTGAATAGTCTAGGACCGTGGTCGGCAAACCATGGCTCGCGAGCCACATGTGGCTCTTTGGCCTCTTGAGTGTGGCTCTTCCACAAAATACCACGTGGGGGTGCGCACGTACAGGTGCGATTGAAACTTCGCAGCCCATGCACAGAAGTTGGTATTTTGTGGAAGAGCCGCTATTTTGTGGAAGAGCCACACTCAAGGGGCCAGAGAGCCGCCTGTGGCTCACGAGCTGCGGTTGGCCAAGCCGCAGTTTGCCGACCACTGGTCTAGGAGATGTTATCAGTAGTTAAATGACTAATTCTTAAATTACTCATCTATTCTTGGAGCACTTTTTGTGTAAAACACTGTACTGGATTCTGGATAGGAATCTAAAAAGCAATACCTATTTTCTTCCCCTAAAATGCTATGGATCACGTGAGGAAGTCTTGGTCTCAGGCATCTTTAAGAGATTGTCAGAGTTGAGAGATAAGAAGACTTCATATAAAACAGCATTCCCAAACTGAATAGGAATGTTCTCCCCAAAAAAGGAGTGCTGGATTAAACAAATCTAAATGGTTTTCTCTATCATGGATCTTCTTAGGACCTTTTACTCTGCTAAGAGTAATAAATCTCCCAAGTGCAGGGGAGATGCTATGCAGGATTTTTCGAGTTCATTTGATGATTGCACCTCTCGTTACTAAGCAGCTCTTAATGTTTGCAGTGGGCATGGAGTAAGTAATGGGTGGGGGTAGGAGAAGAGAGATCCCGCATGTATTTTGACAGTAATTAAAAGGAGAGAGAGAGAGAGAATATATCCAGAGGGAGTAAGAAGGCCAAACACAGTGGTTTCTTATTTTTTAAAAAAAGACTTAAAAAAAATATGGATAGTATGTGCAAGGAACTAGTGGAGAAAACAGAGCTCGAAGATGGGGACCTAGGAGGAGCCCGAAAGACAAGACCCTAGAGTTGGTAGGTTGAGGATCAAGAAGGGAGTAGGAAGGTGAACGTCCGGTTGTCATGCTTCTGTGTGTACCAGAATTATTGGAGCTTGTCAAAATGTGATTCCCAGAGTCAGGCTTAGCAGTTCTGGGCTGCATCTTTAACAGATGCTTCTAATGCAGTTAGGCCATGGCCCACACTTTAAAACATAGAAGTGGTACCGCATCTTATCTAAGATGGAGGCTTGAGTGAAAGGCTGAGAGGCTAGATGCAGAGATAGTCTCCCTCACTTTTCTCCTCCCTAACTTTTGACAGCGAATATGTATACCTACTTCATTAAAGATTGAGGCCATGGAAGGTATTGAGGTGTGGCTGTGGCCGTGTGGCTGTGGTCTTTAACAAAGTAGGTTAGAAGGAGGCTGCAGAGGTTTGGGGTCCTCAAGAGATTGTTTTGTGACTCAGGCAATTGGATCTGGTGGATTAGGTCTCCACACTTTATTGACTTAGTCCTACAGTTTTGAGTGGTCTATCCCAGATAAATCATGTGTTTTCCTACACGGTCTTAGTGTTTTATTCTTCACTTACATTTCATGATTACTTGTGCTGTGTAGCCTTTCTTACGGTGGAACTTAAAGTCTTCATAAAAGGCAATTCAGAATTATGCCCAGTACTGTAAGGGAAGCAGAAATGACAGCAAAATGGGTCTATCCTGGGAGTTTGCAAAGTGTTGTATTGGTCACTCAGATAGCCATGGCTACAAGAGAAGAAGCAGGAAAGACTCAAGAGAACAGTTCATTATATTCACAGGTCCCAAGGGATCACAGAAAGGCCAGGTTTTGGACAGGAGATAGAAGACAGGAGCAAAGGGAAAGTCTAGGTCAGAGCCTTTATGGGGTCTTCGGAAAAGGCACACAGCAGGCATGTTAGCATTTGGGACTGGCCAGTGGAGTAATTTCAGTAGGCTCGAAGAATGGGCATAGTCTCTGGTTGCCTGGCACCTGGTCCTGGGATGATTAAGGCAGAGAAACATTGCCTCCTAGAATGTCTGGGCCAACAGAAGAGGCAGGATTCTGCACTAGCCATTTGCATATCAAAGGCATGTTCCCTATGGAGTCCTTTGTCGCCTCTAAGAAATGGCTAGTTCCTGAAGGCACATTCTCTCAGCCAAAAAGGTTTTAAGATGTCACATGTCATAATATGCAGAAAGTTAAAAATGTAAACAATACACAGAAAATGCTTAATTTTAATTTCTTCTTATCTTGGTATAGGCTTTGCCATTGCCTGTGAAAAGCTAGTGCTATGAACCTGTGGAAAAGCTGTCTTCTACATTTGAAATAAGTTAGAGTGAAAAAAATACATTTTAATTATCCCCATAGGAAATGTAATCATTTAATGACATGGAGTTAGGGCTGCAAGTTTTGATTTGGCTTTATTTAATTAACTAGAGTTTGGACATCCATGTTTATCTAACAAAGCACATATCTTCTGCAGGTGTGTACAGAGGTATAAATCTTCTGTGGGGTTGTTTACAGTTTCTACTAAATTGATTTCTGTTTAAGCTGAGATTTTTCTTAAGTGGGAAGAAGTTTAATGTGAGTCTGTTTTGATACATGCTCCTCCTCAGAAGTCATCCATGCGATTTTCCTCTTTTTCTTAAAGTGGTGAGACAGCATTCAGAAACATGACTATTCCTTATGGATGGGCAAAAAGGCCAATGCTCCAGCGAATCGGCAAAATGGACCCTGACATTCCAGTCTCGGTGATCTATGGTGCGCGGTCCTGCATCGACGGCAATTCTGGCACCAGCATCCAGTCCTTACGACCACATTCATACGTGAAGACAATAGTAAGTGGGTGGGTTTGGGGTTTTCAGTCGTAGGTGAGATCTGTCCTAATCTTTGCCTTCAGTGAGATTTCAGGCCACCTCAGCTGTGCACTGCAGCCTCGGTCTGAGATCTGGGATCACTTGTGATGGGGTAGGATTGGACCCACACTAGTCTTCATGTCTGGGCGGTGATTTGCCTTTCTTAAGGGCCTTGCCCGTCCTTAGAGCCGCAGTGTTTGTGAGGTGGGAGAGACTGGAAGCGGGGTAGGTCAGTAGCACCTTGGCCAATTCCCACTCACAAAGCAGCACATTCTCACTTTGTTCAGTTTATCTGCTGGCCCTGTCTTAGTGATCAATTTGGAATGGTTTGTTTGTTTATTTTTTTGCATGTTAAAATTTTAATGAAGCTCAATAGATTTTTTCTCTTTATTCTATCAGATTCTTTATTTGATAGAAATATCCACAGTGAGGCAAAAGTAGGTTTACAGTTGTGAGTACATGAAACAGTTGATTCTTGTATTGTTATTTACTATTAATTGTATTATTTTCCATATGAATAACTAACTGTAAACCTACTTTTCCCCCATCCTATATAGTAGCTAGTTGCCACAGAACAGTGTTGTCTATTTTTCCCAAACAGACAGTGAGGGACAGCATGCTGTGCAGAGCATGTACCAGAGTTCATGGGGCCTCCCACTGCGCTCGGGTGGAGCTGCCGAGTGGCCTCACACACACGATGCAACCAGAAGCCCCTGGGAGCTGGGGAGACCAGGGCAGGGGGTGGGGGGGAGGGCGGGACAGGGGGTCCCTACATCCCTTCAGGGTTCGTACCATTTCCCCTACCCCCTCTCCATCTACAACTATGGAACAGTCACACTCATCTGACGTCGTCGTCATGTGATGTGGAGAGAACCCAGAGTATTACTCTTTTTTTTAAAATTGATTTCAGAGAGGGAGAGGGAGAGAAATAGAAACATGAATGATGAGAAAGAATCATTGATCAGCTGCCTCCTGCACACCCCACACGGGGGATCAAGCCCTATGTCTTATTTACATACAACGGTTCTCACTTTCATTGATAAGTGTCTTTGCTTATGTCATTGCTTTAGTAAATCCGTTTCCTCACTGACCACCTGCTTTTCCTTTCCCAGGCCATCCTTGGGGCAGGGCATTATGTGTATGCAGATCAACCTGATGATTTCAACCACAAGGTGAAGGAGATCTGTGACACTGTGGACTGAGCACCTGGGTGGTGGGGGAAGCCTGCTGACTGACACAGCTCCTCAGCCACAGTCAGTCCACGGTGAAGAGTAAGGAACACAACAGAACTAGGCAGTCTTCTTGACTGCACTTTGCACCTGTTTTCTCTGTGAATGAAGCTGCTTGCACACTTTAACCAGTTAGTGCCTTCTAGAAGAATGCCTTTCTTTCTCCCTCACAAAGCCAAAATATACAAGAGCCTCCAAATCTAATAGCTTTAATAAAAGGTTGGTTGTCACTCTGCTGTACTGAGAAATGGTAATTTTTTCAACTGAAATTTTTTTCATTTCTGTCTAACTTTGCTATGTCAGGCACTTTTTATATTTCAATCTACATTGCCTATTTTAAAAAGTGATTTCTGTATCTATGTTTTATATACTGTAATGGTGCACTTTATTTTCTTTGCTTGTATTTGCCATGTCTAATAACTGATATATAATGCATCAAAATTCAATGTGTTTTTATGTAAAAATGTGTCACCTTCTTAGAATACTTCACTTTTGAAATGGAGTGATGAGATAGCATTTTGGGTAAAAAGATAGGAATTGATCACTAGCATTAATTTTTCTGATTTTCCTCTGTACTCTAAGGCTGCAAAGCTATGGTCAGCATTTTAAATGTGATCCATCCTGACATATCTACAACAGTGTAACTCCTGGGGATCTCCTATGTGTGATGCAATTCTCCATTTCCAGCAAAACTCAACAGTAATACTTAGGTGATCCAAGTACTGAAAAGCCTTAACAAAGTCTGTCCTTCTTCCTCACATTAATATTTGTCTTTTCTGTGAGCCAGGATGCAGCAAAGGGAACAGATTTCCTCACTGAGGGATAGTAGGACTGTTACCTTCCAGTAAGCCAAATCGTATATTTTCATTAACATCTAATCTTGTAGATTGGTGCTAAAGCTGGATTATATTTTTACCACTAAATATAAAAATAGATAGTGCTGTTACATCTCATGGCACCAGGGATGAGCTAGCACTTGGGTTTGTTTGGTGTGTTTTTTTGTTTTTGTTTTTTTAAGTTTTGTGTTAATATACATGCTTGAATTTATACTAAAATTCTGTAAGGGTGATTGAACTATTTAACAACTGCCATCGAGTGTAGAACTTTTTTGCTGTTTTAAAATGAGGAGAACCTCTGAGACTGTGAAAAGCTCCATGTGGTGACTGGCTGCTGAGAAGACCCTTTGAAGAAGAAACAGCAGGATTGGCACGGACACGGCATTTCTGACTCAGGTTTTGCTAATGTTCTTGTCTAGCAGGAAGGTGGTTATGGAAATAAAAACAATAACCTAGAGCAAATAATGGTTTCATGTCTTTGACTGTTGCATTTTTTAAATGGTTAATTAAGAAATTTCTGGTTGTTAGAAGTAAGGTTGTATCACTTGTTGATTAACTGCCAAAAAGACTGAATATTCTGTTTTCAACATTATTTT
>NW_006291554.1:1033270-1041783 GCF_000327345.1 Myotis davidii
AGAATAGGCAACATATACAGATTACACTGAAGCAAAACAGATAGGTTCCCAATGAATTTGTCTCATTTGTCAGATTAAGTAGGTTAGTGCCAAAGGTAAGAGCCAAGACATGTCCGATTTCTCTACCATTAGAACCAACATGGCCTTTACTTTTTCGTTAGTAGTTTAGATGGCCAGATTCAAGCATATGTGGTACAAATAATTTGAGTGATATTTTTGTATTTTTGTTTGACAGACTCTCCATCTCCCTTATTCATTCTTTGCTGGACAGATGACAGGTTTTTGTGCAGGAAGCCTGGTCGCAGCCCTCCGGGGGCGGGGATGGGGGGAGGGGAGAGGGGACAGTTTCTAGGTTCACTTAGTAAATGGGGCTTCAGCCACGAATGGGCCAAGTGGTTCAGGAAAAGATGTACCCAGTTGTCAAGTGGAAGTTATTTTCCTACTGACTGATTTTGCTTTATTTGAAAAATGTTGTCATAATTCTTATTGAAAGTTAAATTTTACCTTGGGCTATAGGATATGTAATTCTGTGAAGATTGAGCTAGCAGAGGAAATCAACAGTCCTCAAATTTCTAAACATACAGTGATTGCTAAATGTTTTTTAAAATCAATCACGGGATGTGATCTTTGCTAAATTATGCATAATGTACTCCAGTGTTATTTTACAGAATAAATTTTACTGTAATAGTCACAACAAGGCAACTGCTGTACATGTTGAGTTTTCAGTATGGCCTGGTGTATTTACCACCCATTACTATAGGACCTTGGATCCAGTGAGTGTTCAGAACGCTAGGCATTCTGAGGGAAGGCTGCTCTGCAGTGCTGTGCCCTCCACACGTGGCCCTCGTGTTCACACATCCCTTCGTATAATTTCTGTTTTCTTCTAAAACTAATTTTTTTTAAAGTTTGTCTAGAATTGGTTTCAGAATATTACCGAGAAAACACTTTTGAAATGTCCTCCATATGTACTTTATATATTTATGTTTATATTTGAAGGGCACATTAGCTCTAATAAAACAAGAATTTTCCCCCCTTTATAAAGGTATTAGAAAAAACAAACAATTGTCAGGAGAGGCAATTGGTTTTAGCAATGATATTGGTGGTGTCATTTGAAACTGTGTTTATATATGATAAAGCAAATATTATGTCCATGGAATTCAGAGCCAAGATTTTTAGCACAGGAGAAAATACAACATTAAAGTCAAATAAAAATCCTATTGTCGTATATTTCAATTGGAAATACCAGTAAAATACTGTGATCTATTTTTCTCTTTCTGAAAGACACTTATGGCATAGCTTTGTCCATTGAAAAGGCCTAGAAGCAAGCACCACCCGGCAGTAAGGCCCCCCTAGCACCCAGCCTCTCCTATTAGACGGGGCAGGGAAATGACAACATGAGGCTGGACCATCTTGTGGCAGAAAGCAGGGAAGCAATCAGAGTAAGGTCATGTCAAGAGAACCCAGGAGCCAACTGGAAGGGACTCCCATCTACCGAAGAGGGAATAGTTTGAACAAAAAGAACAGTGGGCTGAAGCATGAAATACATAACAATCTGAGGTCATAATGTTAGTTTTTTATTTTTTTTTTTAAAGTCACCTTTGGAGGTTACTAGGGCACCCACCAATCCATTATTTTGAAAAATTCTAACTGGAAGATTGAGACATTTACTCTGACTTCTTTGTGTGTCAGGTCAACCTGATTAGGGAAAGTTCTTCACTCAGGAATCAGCTAAGTTTCAGAGAAATGATAGGGTTAAGAAAACACCATTGTATCACTTCTAGTGAAATAATGGATCTAGGCTGTTGAAGGTATTAGGTGGAAAGCTGATGGAAAATGTTTTATTGCATGGCTCAAGTTGACAACATCTGTGATCAATATCAGCATTACTGAAAAGGGAACAATCAAAATACCCAAGCCTACTGATCCCTTATTAAACATCACATTCATTTTGACAGAGGGGTCCCTTGGCTGCCAGATGTGAAGGCTGAGACTTCTAATTCAGACTCGCCTCATTGTAATGACTGCACACTTCCGTGGAGACAGGTAAAAAAAAAAGCAAAATGACGGGGCCCATTTCCTTCTTGCTAACAGGGGAGACTTAGTCACAATGACCCGGGTGGGGCAGGAGTGCATTACAAACACTACTGCTTTGTTTGTCCTGTTCTTTAAGAGCTGTTTCCTACTTCTTACCTATGAATGCTTTTATAATTGGAAGTGACAGCAATAGAAACAGTTCACTGTTGAGCCCAAGATACCAGACTCACGTGACTGGTATTTCACCTTCCTGTGCCAACCAGCTTGCTATGTCTGCCGATTCATGAAACCCTAGCAGACCTTTTAACATCTACCTATTCAAAACTTGAAAATGCTGCTTTCCAAGGGATGGGCGGGGCACCATGGCCAGAGGAAGACGGCAGAGGGAGGCCCTGTGCCAACCTGCAGGAGGTGGCTGGCGGGTGGCTGTCTGGTCTCCCTACGGCCTCCTCCAGTAGCAGACAGTTTTCAGTGATGATCTTGCGTGAGTCTTCTTTGTGCCTCTGGATGACCTTGCGGCCTCACATGGCCAGCACCACAGACACGGGCAGCCAGACAGACACTGTGCACTGAAGTGCAGCCTGTTTCAGCAAACTGGGAGTGTGAGATGGGGACTGTGCCAGCTCGCAGAGCAGCAGGCCTCCGACCCTAGTTGCCTGAGTCATTGAGACCGCTTGTCACAACCGCAGAGTCGAGGCACTACACCAATACATCTGATGCTGCCCATCTGTGGGCCGGCAGGGCCTAGGACTCTA
The DNA here is from genome assembly GCF_000327345.1 of Myotis davidii. NCBI lineage: Eukaryota > Metazoa > Chordata > Mammalia > Chiroptera > Vespertilionidae > Myotis > Myotis davidii. The sequence goes on from NW_006291554.1 coordinate 1,036,060, forward strand.
CATTCCCTGCCCAATGCGTCTGACATAGGACGTCAATTATTTGCTTGGTTTATCAGACAGTTACTTTGGTTGGACTCAAGCTGTTTCCTGGTGGCAGCGGAAATCTCGTTTTGGTTATTTAATCCTCAGTTAGCATCTGCCCCATACGGACAGTCAGAAATGTGGGCAGAAATTCTTTCCAGACTTGGAGGCTCCCCTCCCTGGCTCTCTTCTTTCCAGACTCGCCCTCATTTTTGCAATAGCTGTACTTGCCCAGAAAGACTGTTGGTCTTCCCCTTCCCACCTGGTGGCCTTCTCTCAAGCTAAGAGCTCTGAAGATGCTGTTTTTCTGTCCCGTGTCAAGTGCCTTCTGGAGTCAGCTGCTTTTGTTCGTTCTCTAGCGTGCCTTCAGGTTGTTGTTTCTTGATAGTGTCCCTTTTATGATTGTTACCAGTGGGTGGGCTGGCCCTCAGCTTTTCTGGAAATGGAACCCCTGGGCCAGACTTCAAGATCAGTGTTTCCCAGTGTTCCTTGTGTACAAGCTTGAGACTTGGCTAGGTAGAGGCTTGTCTTGCTGAAAGACACGCTTGCGTCTTATTTCTGTACTTTCACTTGACTTACCATCAGCCAGCTGTGGCCACGTGTAGCAATCTCTGGATATTTCACTTCCCTGCAGAAATTTAGACGGGAATTAGCCAATGCAGGACATGCGGTGTGGTATTTGCATTGCTTTTAGAGATGAGGCCCCCAACGTAGCTGAGATGAAAACCATACATAGTATGCAGTCAATACCGTATTTGGAAAGCCTTTCTGTTTGTCTGCAAAGCTGGTTCTCTTTAAGCCCTTCTATCTTTAGCTTTTGCTGGCCTCACAGGCCTTTGCCCTGCCCACCAGTGGCCCCAGAAGCTTGCAACATTCATTGCGTTGGTCCCTGATTCCTGAGGCCTCTGCCCTCCCTGGAATTGTATTTCTCATACGATTGGAGCCATGCTGGTTCATTGTAATCTAATAGCCCTCTTGCTGTCAATTTTGACTAAGCTGAATGCTTAAATTCTTAAGAAATGCCTAAGTCTCAATAAATCAGGAAGGTTCCAACAACTTCAGATAGTAAAGCACTGCAATATTCTACATTACTCAGAACCCATGGCACCAGCGATAGGATATGATTAGTGGTGTTTTATTAGTCTGGAAATCAGCAACAATCTTGAGGGAGGAAGGCTTTTAAATTTGTGTGTTGCTGGTGGAAATTATTCATGAGTCCCTAAAACTGACCCATAAAAATCCCCAAAACGTGATGTTCCTGATGCATTTCCCCCCATCTCCACTCTACAATGCCAATAAGGAAGGAATTTAGAAACAATCAGCTGATACTATTAAGGGGGGTATTTACTGCACTGAGACTGAGGAAGTGGGATCTAGAATTCTGAGAAGCACAGTCCTGTGACCTGTGAATTGGCTCTCTGACATTTTCCTCATCATCCATTAATCTTTGTCCTGTAGGGACAGCAGCCAGCCATTAAGTACTAGTAAGCAGGTGTCACACACACACACACACACACACACACACACACACACACACACACACACGCCTATTGAGCAACCTCCACTATCAAAGACATAGCTGAGCACCAAGGAAGAGGAATGAGGCCTGAGCACCCCAAATGGACACCACCAAGCCTTGCACATAAAGCCCTGGATGGAGGAAGTCGCAGCAACTCTCCCTGGGCATTCAAGCAGCTGCCATTCTCAGGGCACTTCCAAATAGCAGTGTTTAACCTGCAGGGTGGCTTCGAATTCCTAACCTGGCTGGGGGAGAGACCAAGCAGCCAGAAGCAGCAAAGAATAAGCTGATTCGTTTAAAAATCGCTTTTTCAAGTTTTCATGGCAACTCACCATAACGGCCTTGGACAGAGCTCTTAAGAGACCCACTTGGGAAAAACAGTAGGTGCCCTCCCTGATAGTGACGAGTTTAAAGGATGCACAACTGCAGTGAGCGATGCACAACCTCAAGGTGATGTTGGCAGAGAATATACAATTGGGAACCCGGTGAGTTTGAAGAATGGAAAGGTTATCTCAGATACCTGGAGGAAGATGGTGTTCTGCGGATGAAGACAGAAAGCACAGCCCTTTTACCAAAGGGGCCACGAACACCTTAGGTCAGTCACCCTCACTACCTGCTGTGGCCCTCATAAGATTTCGGAGTTCATCTTAAGGGCAACATACAAATGTGGACGTGTAAATAGGGAAGGTGGGGGATGTGACCACGTACATTTGAAAGGTATCCAAAAACCATCTCTGTTCTACAAAGGAAGAAAATGAAGATGAGAGAGGTTAGGTGACTTGCCCAAGATCATACAGCTAATGAGGGGTCAGCCAGGACGTTGGAACCCAAATCATCTCATTCCCTTTAGAGTTATTTCCATTGAGTCTTCCTTCTGCATAATTTTGCCAGATATTATAAATAGTAGTGTAGGGTTGGCCTGCCGTGTGGTAGAAAGTAGAGAAGTGGGGTCCCTGGCTACATCCTCACACAACTTGTGATGGTAGGTTGGGGAAAGAGGCGAGAGGGAGAAGACAAGGAAAGGAAACTGAGCAAATTAGCACTGAGTGAGATAGCTGCATGCCACGTGTTTTCATGACCCATCTCACTGGCCCCTCTCAGCCTAGGTGAGAAATCACCTCTCAAAACCTCAGTTTCCTGGCCTGTAAGATATGCTTACTAACCAGGCGAAGGTCTCATAGGTCATCTCTTTGATCCTCTTAACACCCATGTGGGAGGTACTATCACCATCCCCATGAGGAGACAGCAGCCTGAGAGGTTAAATGACCTGCAAGATGAGATGAGATCAGTCTATGGACAAAGCTCAGTGTGTGGCTTCCTCAGGAGGCCCAGTGCGGGGAAGCCCTCAGCCAGGGGCCACAGCTGGGCCCTGGTGACAACTGAGTGAAAGAATGAAGATACTGGGCACCTGCCATTTCCAGCAAGGCTGGCACATGCTTTCTGCAAAGGGCCAGATAGTGATTTTTAAAAAATGTTGAGGGCTATACAGCCTCTGCTGGAATTACTCAACTCTGCCCTTTTAGCGCAAAAGTGGCCACAGACAATATGTGAATGAATGGGTGTGGCCGAGTGCCAATACAACTTTACACAACCAGGTGGCAGGTCTGTGGGCCATAGTTGGCCAAACCCTGATTTTGAGTCACATGACATGGATGGATCAGGAGGGCTCAGGATGAGACAAGAAGCGTGAAGGGTTAGCTGAGCAGGGTCTTGCCCCATTCACCCCTGTCTGTGTAAATGGCATCCTGGGGAGTTGTGCAGCGTGCAGACCGCGCGGCCATAGTGATAGTTCTGGGGGTAAGATAAAAAGAAACTAAGCCTTACAATCTGACGGTCCTACCCTGAGAGTGGCTGAGTGCTGGAGCCTGGACAGCACCCTACTCCTCAGTGGGGCGGGTGACAGATGGTGAAGGGCCTTGAAGAGGGAAGTGGAAGCGCCACTTACCTGCCCAAAGGCAGTGCAATCCCAAGAACGTCAGGTTCTCAGCGGTTGCCAGGAGGGTGCAGGATCATGTGATATCCTGTTTCTCAGAGGGGGAGGAAGGCAGGCAGACCGCCTCAGCTGGTGACCTGGTCTCATGGAATTTGGCCGCCCTGCTTCGAGGGGCTTGTCTGGCTCTGCTCCACCAGGAAGCAGGGTGTGGCTGGGTCAGGTTACAGAAGGAAAACCCTTGTGAGGCAGAACCCCACGTTCAGAATAGACCAGGAAAGTTGTAAGACTCACTTTCTTGGAACTCCCTTCCCGGGTTGCCAGGGCAGCTGGCACACAGTTGTGTGGTGCACCAAGTTCACCTTTGGCTGCTCTCGGCACTGTCTGCTCCAGCGGCGGAGGAGGAGTGGGACAAAGTGCAGGAGAGAAGCTGAAGCTGCTCTGAGCAGATCTGACCAGGACTGAGTCAGGAAGATGGCGAGCTCATGTATCAGACAAGCTCCTGGCTGTGGGCAAAGACCAACATGAGGAGCTCTGCTCTAGATGGGAGTTTGCCCAGCAAATGCCAGGGCCGAGTGCCGTGCTCAGGCATTGGGAGCTAACCAGACCAGGCTGGAGAAGTGGCCTAGGAGCCAGACAGGGAGATGTCAGCGAGAGCAAGGCAGGTCCTGGTGGGAGACCTGAAGGCCACTGCTTGGCGCAGGTCTGGCCTGCTCAGCAGGGCCCCGAGCATCAACTACACAGCAGACACCCTGGCCCGGTTCTGGCACAAACAGCAGCATCTCCACCTGCTGCTTCTAAAATCCCGATTGTGCTGTGGAGCTGGAGACCCACTGTGCAATAGTAACACACCGCTTGCGCAGAAGTGAAACTCAAGCCAATATCCCATCTCTTGCATTGCCCCAAGGTCCCATGGGTGTCTCAGGAGCAGAGCTGAAAACCGCCCCCTGCTCCTGGCCCTTTTGCCTGACTGTGCTACAGCCCAGAAGAGGGAGACAAGGTACTCGGAATGAGGACATCCTGACTCCAGGAGCCCCCAGCGCCATGTTTAAATCCTGGCACCAGTTACCTGCCCCTCTACAGCCACAGATGGGACGTTAGGGAAACCAACACTTGAATACGGCCAGGCAGACAGCGATGAAGAGTTGTTCCGCTGACCTCCTTTTTTTAATCGACCCTGGTGAGAATCCCAAGGGGCCATGTCCTGGCACTCACGTTTCTATCTGCACACGTTTACGTTTCTAAAAGCAAAGTCATAAAGCATATAGAGAAAGAGAACGCGACTTAAGGCTCAAATGGAGGAAGGAGAAAATATGCTAAACTATGAGGGGAATGTGGTGATGGACTAGGATGTTTATTCGGCTAGAATAACCACAACCCCCATTCCAGTGTCAACACTGAGGTCATGAAGAAATACATCACTAGACAGACAAATGAGCAATTTATTTTAGCTAAAAAGGAAAATCTGTGGTAATGGAAAGAGAGGATTAGATCTGAAAAACCATTCAGGCAAAGCATTAAAAAAAAAAAAACAATGCGAAACTATTCGATGTTCGGTAGACTTCTCCAGTGCAACCGTGTGGGCCTGGAGATTTCTTTCTGGAAACTTTTTAATTACAAATCCAACTTCTTTAATGGCTGACTAGTCCTGTAACCATTAGGTAAATTGAATTCAGAATGTAAAAGCTCCTGAAAAAATAAATCTCTTCTGGTTGCAGCTCCGACATGTAAAGAGCTTGCAAGTTATTACTTCCATCCTTAACCAGGAAAAAGTGGGAGAAAAACTGAAAATGAATGACTTTCCTCCGAGCCATCACAGAACTGAGGTCATAGGGCAAACTGCCACCCCCAAATCTGGAGAGATGGGCAAATCCAAGGAATCACAGTCGAGATCTACTTAACCTGGTGCAGAAGCAAAAGGTAAATGGGCAAAACGATTTTTCAAAGATAAAAACAGACAAAGGGATGCAGGCCTGAGTAGATAAAGGGCTTACACCTGTGGCTCAGGACAAAGCTCCGACTCTAGAGACCACATGGGCCAAGACCACGAACAAGCAAAAGTAGACATGAAAGTGCTCAAGATAGTTGGGGGAAAAAAAATAAATGTTCAAGTTCACTAAGTTCACTGATGACGGAAGAAAGGCAAATTCACCAATGAGGTAGGTTTCCGAAACTCTTGCCACTCTGACTGGAGGCCGATCCTCTCTGGTGGCCGCATTACACTGTTACATTCTTTCTAGAAGGCAATCTGGCA
>NW_006291554.1:1041826-1050486 GCF_000327345.1 Myotis davidii
GCCTGGTAACTCCAATTCTGAGACCGTAAACACAGTTGGGGGTCAAAGATTCATTCACACATGGAGCTGTTTGCCTCAGCTCCACAGGAATGGCGAAATACCAGCTACGCCAAGTGCTGGCCAGGGGTGGGCATGTGAACAATTTAGCATGCATTCATTCAAATGAATATTGAGGAGCCATTAAAATTATACGTAGAAAGAATTCTTAGTGATATGATAAAATGCTTACGGTGCAATGCGAAGGGGGCGAAGAAAGAATACAAATTTGTCTACGCTGCATATTTTTACCTGTACTTCAAAGTAATGAAAAGGAAAGACACGAAATATTTAAAAATGGATGTCTGGATAGTGGTTGGTAGGGTGATTGGAAAATACAGATAAATATTTTTTGAAACTGGAATTTCAATAAGAAGCATGCATTTTTATGTTGCTGACTTCTAAAAATCTTTTTTTTTTTTTGAGCTTAAGAACCTTTTTTTCACAGTAAAAGTAAATCAACTTAAGGAAAGTTAATTAACTCGAACAATGTGTCGAAATAATTAAATTGATAAGAAAACTCATTGAATTTTTAAACAGCACTAAGACTATGTACTGTAATTGTATAAATTCTATACACAGAGAAAAGTATTTAGCGACGGGAGGGAAAGGAGGAAGGGATGGACTGCTGGCCTCTGTGGAAACCAGTGTGTGCAAGATCGAGAATCAGTGTGATTCCTGTTTGAATACATATTAGAGGGCAGTACTGTCTCCATTTTTTTCTATTCTTTTACAAATGTTTTAAGCACAGAAAACGTGAAAGAATAACCTAACCCACTCCTGGATCAATACACGCTAGCAGTTTGCCACATTCAGATTCTTTGATTTTTCAGGAAATAAACATTGTGGACACATTTGCATTTCCTCCTTAACCCTTCCCCTCCAGTTCATCCTGTCCGCCCGCCGTCTCCTGCCACACTCCTGTGTTGGTTCTCTGCTCTCCTAACGTGAGAGAAGGAACTCCATTCATCTGTGCTTCCAGTACACCCCTGCACCCCCACTTCCAGCTTGTCCATGCAGTCTCAGCCTGGCCAGGTGCCTCCCTGTGATCACGTGCCTCCAAGGGCACTGCCCTCAGGAAGCTCTCCCTGCTTCCCTCTCCCCCTCAACTGTGTGACCTGGAAGAGCCTTCCCCCAAGGACAGCCTCTTCCATGGAACCAGAGGCACCTTCAGCCCCGAGGGCAGTAGTCTATAGTAACAAGGATACTGTCTTGTCTCCCTGTTCTAGGACAATTTGCCCAAAATGGTAAGATAGGGCAAAAGCTCTCCTCCCCACCCCCAGCTCGAGGTATTTTGCTTCAGTGCCACTTTGGTGAATGTATGAGCTGCAAATGCCATGGCGGGTATCTTTCCCTCCTCTCGGTGAGTGGGAGAAGCAGGGCGATGTTAATTCACACATCAGAGATGCACACTTTCATTTGGCTGCGGAGAAGGGAACAACGGGATACACAGAGCTTTACACTCATCAGTTAACTCGAAGCCTTTGCAAGGAGGTTCGAGAGGAAAAAAATTTCTAGGCTAAGGGAAGTCTTTCTAGCTTCCAACACTCTAATGACATTCCCTACCATCATTGCGTCGGGCATGATGTCAGAGGAGGACATGCCAAAGTCTGCAGGAGTCCTGGGCGAGGTGCTGCAGCTCCAGGGGGCCTGCTGTGGGTGGCTTACACCCAGCATTGGCGAGCGTTCCAGCGCAGGTCTTCTGTCTTGCTATTCGCGGGTTTGCTGTTAAGTTGTCATTTTTTCTGGTGGGTGGCTCTCTCTGAGGCAGTTTACACGGTGAATAGTTGGATCTGAATTTGAGTTCAGGCTCTGGCACTGACAGCCAAGTGGTGTCCTGGTCTGGTTCTTCAGAAGCCAACCCCCAGATGAGCCTTTGCCTGCAAGTGTTTCAATGGGAAATGCTCCCAGGAAAAGCCAGGAGAGACCGGGAAGTAGGATCACTCAGGAAAGGAGCCAGGTAGGGAAGCAATGTGGTGCATGGAACTATGTCCCAGAGAGGGAGGGTTCCACTTGGCTAGTTCCACAGGGAGCCCTGGGGTCAGTGTCGATCACACCTCAGAGTGTCCCTATCAAGAATAGGGAGCTAGGCCATGTACACCTCTGTACTCCACATTCCCAGGTTAAGGGTTTCCCCAGGAGACCTGAACTCTTAAGCACTCTGGGTGCCCCTGGGGTAGGCAAAGTGGACTCTGGCAGCCTGAGGGCAGTGATCCCCCAAAGTGACCCAGGGGCTGGCTGTTGGAGTGAAGGCACATGGGAACTGGCGTCCACAGTTGATGGGCACAGACCATGTCTGCCACAAGTGACCTCGAGTCATCCACTCAGGTCCGTGAGACCCACTTGGGAAATAGATAATAATGTGCCTGCTTTATAGGACTGGCATACAATTAAATGGGATGATACGTAAATGTGAGTCACCTAGACTATTCTTGGACAGAGTAAACACTCACTCAATAATACGATTATGCCGCATAATGGCACAGATTCTGGGTCTGTGGCCTGTTAGGCTGACCCTGGCATGGGGATGACAGATGCCAGCTCCTTCCTTTCTCCTGCCCTCCTGGTAATCAGGCACATGGCCCCTGCATCCTCACCAGGGCTGAAATTCTGGCAGCCTTTATCAACCTACCTGATCTGGGCAGGAGATGAAACCATTTTCTGGCCCTGAAGTGGAAGGGTATCTGTCCCGAAGGAGATGGGTACAAAGCCTCATTGCTTCTGCCTCACTTGGCCCCTGGGAGTGCAGACAAGCTCGAGGTGGGCACCAGCTCTCCAACCAACACCAGCTCCTTCCCTGGCCATTCATTGGCTCAGGCATCTATCCACTGCCCAACAGAAACCAACTCACACCTCAGCACTGAGATTCTGCACTTTCTCACCTTTTGTTTAAGATATTTTCACACTGTACCAAAGCCCATGTGGACAGGAACCGTATCTTAGCGAGCACTGTAAGGAATATAAAGATGCCTGGGTATGGACGGTCCCTGCCTGCCCCCTAGCCAGGTTTGCTGACCAAGGAACTCCCTGTGTCATGGAGGCCAGTCAACAAGTGATGCTCCTGGTATTTCCTGGTCCAATCACACTCCTGGTGTGGCAGCGAGACTAGGAGGCCCGTGCTGCTGTATGACATTGTTTGAGAGTATGAAATCGGCTGTGAACTAAAGGCCACTATAAGGTGTGGTTCTGGCAGTTTATCTGTCTCATCTCTTTTCAAAAGGAAAGTGTTTTTGAACTTGCCCTGTTTGTATTTCATTATTGTATTTAGAGTGTACAGCTGACCCTTGAACAAACCGCCGGGGCTGAGGGGTGCGAACCCTCCCACCCCACAGCCAAAAATCCGCCTAAAACTTAAATATATCATTACCTCCTAGTTCAGTGATGGCGAACCTATGGCACGCGTGTCACCTCTGAACTCATTTTTTTGGTTGATTTTTCTTTGTTAAATGGCATTTAAATATATAAAATAAATATCAAAAATATGTCTTTGTTTTACTATGGGCGCAAATATCAAAAAATTTCTATATATGTGGCACGGCACCAGAGTTAAGTTAGGGTTTTTCAAAATGCTGACAGGCCGAGCTCAAAAGGTTCACCATCACTGTCCTAGTTCATAGGTCCGAGCTCAACCACTGAACCAACAGCTAGACACGCCTATAACTTTTTAAAAATATATTTTTTAAAATTTACTTCAGAGAGGAAGGGGGAGAGAGAGGGAGAAACATCAGTGATGAGAGAGAATCATTGGCTGCCTCCTGCACGCCCCACACTGGGGACCAAGCCCGCAACCCAGGCATGTGCCCCGACTGGGAATCGAACCATGACCTTCTGGTTCATAGGTCAACGCTCAAGGACTGAGCCACGCCGGCTGGGCACGCCTGTAACTTCTGACTGTAAGGTTGGCCCTTCCCATATGTGGAATCTGCGATTGGGAATTCGAAAATACTGTTTTCAACCCGCGGTGGGTTGAATCTGCCGATGCGAAACCTGCGGCCGTGAAACCGGCGGATGTGCGGCCGGCGAGGTGCGTCTACGTGGACCGCGCTGCTCAAAGGCCTGTTGTCCAAGGTCAGACGCGTTAGTGAAGGTTACATTTCCTTCCTTGGGCCTTCAGTTGCGGAATGGTGAGGAGGCCACAGTAGGTCGGACTGTTTTGGAGCCAAGAGAGCAGCATATTCCTGGAGATGGAGTTGAACGGGAGCCCCCAGGCCGGAGTCTGTGGCTGGCAGGTCAGTGTGTGCGCATGCGTGCTTGACCCTGCTTCGGAGCCCGGTCCGGGGAGGAGGGCGCCTGGCAGGCGGAGGGGAAGGTGGGGACAGGTGTCGGGGTGAACAGATGGACCAGTCAGCTTTTACTTCTGAACCGGGAGACAGACTTTGTTGGTGGTGGCAGGGGTGTGGCCAGGCTGGTGCGTGGCCCTGTCTCGGGGACCTGGGCAGGTGAGCCAGGCTCGCAGGGGGCAGCAGGAGGAGGAAATGCGGGTGTGTGCTGTGTGTGACTGCGCCTTCTCCCCCTGGCCCGGGGCCGCCTGTGCGTTTCTGTGATGGCTCTCCCTGAGCTGTGCCTCCCCTCCCGTGAGCTTCCCCTCCCGCCAGGTGAGGGGGTGGAGAGGGTTTACAATCCTGGTGACCCTGACTCTGTCCCCAGGCAAACCCCTAAAACGCCAGGACAGCCCGCCTTCCGGGCTCTCTCCATCTCCTCCAGGAAGGCATGTCCACTAACACTTCAAGCTCCTGGCCTGGGGCACATTCCTGCCGGCCTTCACTGCCAGGAGCCAGGGTGACTCATAGGCCGAGCTCGGGGCTGATGGGCACATTATGTGACTCCCTCAAGCCACGTTATTCCTCCTGTAAATCAGCTGCCACCTGACCAGGGCCCAGGGCAGTCACACTCCCCATGTCACGCTGAGCAATCCTGTATTAAACAGCACAGTCTCCGCAGGAATTTAACCTGCTGTTTGGTGTGCTGAACTCTGGCCTCTGTTGAGTGTGAGGCCAGAGCCATGTTTTAAAGCTTGTAGAACCTCCCTTTTGTCCCCAGGTACAAGCACAAACATTATGATCACCATGGTAACAGGAGGAGCCCATTGGATGTGTAATGAGTGGGTTAGTGACCATTAGGGCCACTTCCACAGCCAGGTGTGGGGACCAGTAGCCGCCGGTCACCTGGGAGCTTGGTAGAAGTGTACTTTCTCACCCCATCTGCTGGGTTAGAATATGCGTTTTAACAAGACCTCCCCTCCCCTCACCGCCCCCCCCCCCATTCACTTGCACTAATTCAGAAACACATTAGACTTCAGTAGACAACATTTCTAGAGTTCCAGGTACTTTTTATGTTAGTAGAAAGGGAGGGTGAGGAGGTGGATTTAGGAAGCCTACCGGTTTGCAATAGAAGAAGGCGCCATAGAGTGGTTCAGGATGTGAGCCTAGCTTCAGATCCCACTGCATGACCTGGATGGGTTCCTAACCACCCCAACATTCAAATTCCTTATCTGTGAAATGGGAATAATACCAGCACCTACCCAAGAAAACAGCGGTGGGGAATTAAATAAGAATATACTAGTTTATGGAGAGAGAGAGAGAGCGCGCGAGCTCAGGACCGTGTCCTTACTACATGTGAGCTACTATTATTTTGCATCATCAGAACAGCTACCATTTATTGCGTATTGATTGTGTGTTGAATACTGTGCTGAGCACTTTAAACCACACATCGAAGTCTTATCCTACCAAAGAGGAGACAGAGGGTCAGAGTGGATCCAATCTGGGGTGGAGATATTGGTTCCCTAACGTGAACATTGCTCTCTCTCATTAAGTCCCATGATCTCCCAAGGCCTAGGGAAGAATTGGGTTATGTCAAGCAAGGAGGAAACAAAAGCTGTGTGTTGCAATATTAGGACACAGCGTGACAGAGTAACTCACGAGTTGTCTGTACATATCCTTTGCCAATCTATATTTTCCTTATTGCTTTGTAATGAATCCAATCCAAGTGAAGTGCCTAGACCAATGCCTGGTCCTTTGTGACTATTTAATAAAAATTAACTATTATGTGGGGTTCTCCAAATAATACCAATACATGATACCAAGAGATAAATAATACCAACCCATTTTCAATTACATGCATTTCAAATCTCTTCTCCTTTTCATTTTTTACATGGTGGTTGTTGAATTAAAGGTTTTAAATGATAATGTTGGCCGATCTATCAGTCTTTTCCTTTTATAATTTGCATGTCTTAGTTAAGAAACCTTTCCCTATTCCGTGGTCATAAAGGTACTCTCCCATGTTAGCATGTTATGTTTTAAAATTTGCTCTTCTCATTTGAGTCATTTTAAAAAACTTTTGGATGCTTACTCTCCATCCCACCCCACCCTCAGCCCCTCTTTCAGAAGTATTTGATATATGTCCTTATGTATGTATATAGCCTTGTAAAATATGCGGGGCTGTCTTGGGTTCGTTTTTAATTTGCATGATGGAATTTTGCCCTAAATCTCATCCTGGTTCCCACTTTTCTCACTCTGCGTGTCGATCTGTAGATGTCTGCTCTGCTGCTGAGCGCCGTGTAGAATTCTGAAGCGTGCTCTGTCACAGTTTACGTACCCATTTCCCCAGTGAACACCCCCAGCCTTCTTCCAACTCCCGTCGTAAAAACTCCACGATGAGCCACCTGCTACTTCGTGAGAATTTCCATGAGATTTATGTGCCCAGGGTTGGGTTTGCTGGGTGATGGAGCCAATGAATTGTAAATTTTGCTAAATGCTGCCTGAAACTAGTTCAGAAAAGTGGATTCAGTTCACATACCCCAGCAGTGTAGGGCTCCCCCCTGCCCACGTGTCTAACGTTTGCCCTCCTGGTGGGGATTAAGAGGACTCCTCATTTAAAGTTGCATTCCTCTGATCACTGTTGATCTGGAACTTCTCTTCACGCATGTCTTGGCCATCTGGTATCCCCCCTGTGTTTGCCTGATTACCCATTTCTGGTATTTCCTCTTGAAATCGTTATTGTTGGTGCTGGTTTGTAGTCGATTTTGTGTATTTGAGAGTCTGGGTCGGAATCCTTGAGTTTTTCACACCAGAGATGCTGCTTCACAGTTTGTCATTAGTCTAGTGGTCATTTATTCTTGTGTCCTTCACTAACCAGACACGCGATTGAAAAAATACAGTGAAAAGCATTATCTGAGCAGATACTGTGTGCCAGCACTGTGTGGGGTACTTGTCTTAGTTGATTGCCCCAGCAGGCCCTGAGACAGGATGTAGGTGTAAGTCGTGTGTTTGGGCTGTGAAGGCAACAACTCTGGGGGAATGGGGCCTGACCCGGAGAAGGGGAGGCAGCCAATAAATGGTGTTCTCCCCAGCAAGGCACCGCCTAGGTGAGTGGAACTTAGTTCTGCTGGAGATTCTGGGAGTAGTATAGGACTTGCTGCTCTGAGTCATCCCACCCGAGAGGCAAGGGAGCCGTCGTTGGTTGTGGGCGGCAGGCAGCAAAATGAGCTCTAGCTGTAAGGAAAAGGTCTCGACAAAGCGGAGCAGGTGCCCTCAGTCCCCCACCACCCACCAGGCATGTATTGAAACAGTGAAGGGACCTGGGCAGGGCACCCAGAGGGCCTGCGACTGTGCTGTATGTATACCATTCCTAACCCAAAGACCAACAGAAAACAAACAAAAACAAAAACTTTCAGAAGCAGAAGCAGGCATGATTATGCCCATTTTTTAGGTGTGGCACCAAGGGTAAGAGCAGTGATTCAAATATACAATGCCTGTCAGAATCACCTGGGGCATTTATAAAGGGCAGATTCTAGGTCTGGGATGAGGCTCAGAGAGCTACATTTTTAACAAGCGTCTGATACAAGATATCTGTAATAATTACCTATTTCTGTATAACAAATCCCCTCAATACTTAGCAGCTTAAACCAAGAAAACACCAGACACCGTTTCTGAGGGTCGGAAATCCAGGATTGCTTAGCTGAGTGGTTCTGGCTCAGGTTTCTCACAAAACTGCCTTCAACATGGCATTCACCTTCAAGTTGCCCTTGTGTTACTCAATTGCTGGTGGTGATGGAGCTGTTCAGTGTCTTAACCGTGGTGGTGGCAGGTACATGAACTTACACATGTGATACAAATTTATAGAACACAACACACACATTCCCATGAATACATACAAGTAAAGCAGGGAAATCTGAGCAAGGCCCGTGGTGGACTGTGTCAGTGTCAGTATCGTGGTGGTGTTAGCGTACTATGGTTTTGCGAGATGTTATCATTGAGGGAACCTGGGTAAAAGGCACACCAGGTGTCTCTGTATCATTTCTTACAACTGCATGTGGATTTACAATGATCTCAGAATAAAAATAGTTTAAGTTTAAAAAAGACTTAGTCAAGAATTTCTAGCAATTTTATTCATAATCACCTTGAACTTGAAACCTCCTCAAAGCCCATAAAACCGAAGAATGAATAAGTACATTAAGTTGTATCTACACAATGGAACAGTATAAAATAAAACAATGAACATGAACCAAGTACAACTGTGTGCACTGTGAATGAAGCCAGGCACAAAAGCATATGCCAAATATGAGTCTATTTATATAAATACAAAACCAGGCAGACATCTATGAGATTAGAAGTCAGACTTGCCAT
>NW_006291554.1:1068780-1089530 GCF_000327345.1 Myotis davidii
AGGTGAGAATTTCCATGAGATTTATGTGCCCAGGGTTGGGTTTGCTGGGTGATGGAGCCAATGAATTGTAAATTTTGCTAAATGCTGCCTGAAACTAGTTCAGAAAAGTGGATTCAGTTCACATACCCCAGCAGTGTAGGGCTCCCCCCTGCCCACGTGTCTAACGTTTGCCCTCCTGGTGGGGATTAAGAGGACTCCTCATTTAAAGTTGCATTCCTCTGATCACTGTTGATCTGGAACTTCTCTTCACGCATGTCTTGGCCATCTGGTATCCCCCCTGTGTTTGCCTGATTACCCATTTCTGGTATTTCCTCTTGAAATCGTTATTGTTGGTGCTGGTTTGTAGTCGATTTTGTGTATTTGAGAGTCTGGGTCGGAATCCTTGAGTTTTTCACACCAGAGATGCTGCTTCACAGTTTGTCATTAGTCTAGTGGTCATTTATTCTTGTGTCCTTCACTAACCAGACACGCGATTGAAAAAATACAGTGAAAAGCATTATCTGAGCAGATACTGTGTGCCAGCACTGTGTGGGGTACTTGTCTTAGTTGATTGCCCCAGCAGGCCCTGAGACAGGATGTAGGTGTAAGTCGTGTGTTTGGGCTGTGAAGGCAACAACTCTGGGGGAATGGGGCCTGACCCGGAGAAGGGGAGGCAGCCAATAAATGGTGTTCTCCCCAGCAAGGCACCGCCTAGGTGAGTGGAACTTAGTTCTGCTGGAGATTCTGGGAGTAGTATAGGACTTGCTGCTCTGAGTCATCCCACCCGAGAGGCAAGGGAGCCGTCGTTGGTTGTGGGCGGCAGGCAGCAAAATGAGCTCTAGCTGTAAGGAAAAGGTCTCGACAAAGCGGAGCAGGTGCCCTCAGTCCCCCACCACCCACCAGGCATGTATTGAAACAGTGAAGGGACCTGGGCAGGGCACCCAGAGGGCCTGCGACTGTGCTGTATGTATACCATTCCTAACCCAAAGACCAACAGAAAACAAACAAAAACAAAAACTTTCAGAAGCAGAAGCAGGCATGATTATGCCCATTTTTTAGGTGTGGCACCAAGGGTAAGAGCAGTGATTCAAATATACAATGCCTGTCAGAATCACCTGGGGCATTTATAAAGGGCAGATTCTAGGTCTGGGATGAGGCTCAGAGAGCTACATTTTTAACAAGCGTCTGATACAAGATATCTGTAATAATTACCTATTTCTGTATAACAAATCCCCTCAATACTTAGCAGCTTAAACCAAGAAAACACCAGACACCGTTTCTGAGGGTCGGAAATCCAGGATTGCTTAGCTGAGTGGTTCTGGCTCAGGTTTCTCACAAAACTGCCTTCAACATGGCATTCACCTTCAAGTTGCCCTTGTGTTACTCAATTGCTGGTGGTGATGGAGCTGTTCAGTGTCTTAACCGTGGTGGTGGCAGGTACATGAACTTACACATGTGATACAAATTTATAGAACACAACACACACATTCCCATGAATACATACAAGTAAAGCAGGGAAATCTGAGCAAGGCCCGTGGTGGACTGTGTCAGTGTCAGTATCGTGGTGGTGTTAGCGTACTATGGTTTTGCGAGATGTTATCATTGAGGGAACCTGGGTAAAAGGCACACCAGGTGTCTCTGTATCATTTCTTACAACTGCATGTGGATTTACAATGAATCTCAGAATAAAATAGTTTAAGTTTAAAAAAGACTTAGTCAAGAATTTCTAGCAATTTTATTCATAATCACCTTGAACTTGAAACCTCCTCAAAGCCCATAAAACCGAAGAATGAATAAGTACATTAAGTTGTATCTACACAATGGAACAGTATAAAACAATGAATATGAACCAAGTACAACTGTGTGCACTGTGAATGCAGCCAGGCACAAAAGCATATGCCAAATATGAGTTAAAACAATGAACATGAACCAAGTACAACTGTGTGCACTGTGAATGAAGCCAGGCACAAAAGCATATGCCAAATATGAGTCTATTTATATAAATACAAAACCAGGCAGACATCTATGGTATTAGAAGTCAGACTTGCCATTGTGGGGAGACTTCTGACAGAAGGGGCAGGAAAAGGGGCTCTTGGGGCCTGGCAATGTTCTCCTCTATGATCTGGGTACTGGTTACAGGAGTGTGTTCTGTTTAAGGAAATTCATCATGATGTATAATTATAACAAGTGTACTTTTCTGTCTTGATGCATCGATAATAGTTTTAAAAATATTTAACATTTCCCCTGGCCAGTGTGGCTCAGTTGATTGAGCATTGATCCATGCACCAAAAGGTCACCAGTTCAATGACATGTTAATATACTAATACCTAGTTTTAATTGAGTGCTACCTGCCAGGCCCTTTCCAAGACACTTTACATCATCATGTCATTAAGTTTTTGAAGAAGCTTCTATTATTATCCCCACTGTACAGATGAGAGAATTGAGGTTAAGGGAAGTAGTTTTCTAAGGTCACCCAGCTGACCTGTGAGGGACCTGGGAATCACCAATGCTCTTCATCACCTTGGGGTTCATAGACAAGGCCAAGGCATTAGCAACATTGTTGAAAATGGACCTGTTCACTCAGCCACGAATGATTGTCCTAGTAACATCCAACATGGCCCTTTGCCCAAGTAAGGGGGAACCCCTACAAAGAACACTTGTGAAGTTCAAGCACTTTATCTTTCACTGAAAGCCAGGGCAGGCCCAGGGTAGGGGATGAACTGTTAAATTGAGAAAACACTCTAATTAGGGAGGCCTCAGTTTAAACCACGAGGATTGTAGTTGATCATGGGAGTGTGAAAATGACCATGATTAATGAACTTGCTAACAGTGTTTTCCTGTTAATGACATTCTTTTATGTCTTAGTAGGAGCACACGTGGTGATTGCAAAGCCGAGACCAGGCAGGCCAACGGAACTTTTTCCTTAACTGTTTCCCATTTCTGACCTGGAGTTCCACTCTGCCTGGTGGTGAAGAGCTTAATTTTAGTCAATTCAGGGCCTTTCCTCTCCCCTGTTGTGTTTGGGGTAATTCTATGTGGAGTTCAGGCCATGGTGGTGGTGAGGGGCCATCTGGTTCCTATCATTGTCCATACTGGTATCCCTGGGTTGACGACACCCTCCTGATGTGACAATGCACATTGACATTCTGCCACACTGCCATCTGCCATCATGTCCTTGTCCCTCTATGGCCTACAGTCAACCCTCACCACCCCCCCCCCCCCGAACTACTGCTGTGTTCTTCTTGTTTTGGCCACTAGAATGACTCCTTACAATACTGGTTTATTATAAAGGATACAATTCAGGAATAGCCAAAGGGAAGAAATACACAGGGCAAGGGAAGGGCGGAAAGGGGCTCCATGTCCTCTCTGGGTCACCACCCTCCCAGGACCTCAAGATGTTCGCCAGCCGGAAAGCTCCCCACCTCATCGTTTAGGGGGGTTTATGGAGGTTTCATCACACAGGCACAATGGCTTACATCACTGGCCATTGGTGATCGAACTTATCTCCAGCCTTTCTCCCCTCCCCAGAGGTCCGGGGGTAGGGCTGAAAGTTCCAACCCTCTAATCCTGGTTTGGTCTTTCTGGCCACCAGCACACCTCCAAAGCTCTCTAGGGGCCCCCAGTTCCCAGTCAGCACATTAATATCCCAGAGACACTCATCACTCTGCAGATTCCAAGGGTGTTAGGAGCTCTGGGCCAGGAATCAGGAACAGAGACTGAATATTTATTCTTATGACACTACAGGTAGAACCAACTTTGTGGCACCTGCCATGCTTCAGAGCTCCCTGTGGGGTCAGGATGGAACTAGACGCCAGCTAGGACCGCATCCTGGCTTGGCTCCTACCTCTAGCCAGTCTTGCTTTCTTCGCTTTCTTTTGGGGGTCTCCTAGGACACACCCTGGATCAATGACTTCCACAAGAATCCCCTCTTAATCTCTGCTTCTAGGGAACTGACTGAGACCTGCTCTGTCCCATGAGGGCAGGGGATGCAGGGAACTCTCAGGTATAGATGCAGCCTCAGCCATTTCTCCTCTAGATCTCCCTTATCAGGTGTGTGTGTGTGTGTGTGTGTGTGTGTGTGTGTGTGTGTGTGTGTGTGTGTGTGTCTTGGGGCGGTGGTTCTCTAAGGTTTGCTACCTTCCAATCTCCACTTGGAAGTAGGCTGTAGATTCCCTCACCTCTCAAATCCCTTCAGCTCTCAAACTGTTTCTACTGGTCAGGAGACCTTGAACTGCAAGTAAGAAAATCAAACACAAACCGGCTTCAGTAATTTCTGGATCGCTCAACCAAAAGCCCAGAGGATGGGTGGACTTTCATGTTAACCTGGTCTAAGTCCCAGCGCTGATTCCTGGGTTCTTTTTGCTTTACCCTCTTCAGGGTCTGGGCATCATCTCTAGCAGAGGAAGGTCCAGATGCTACAGCCATTCCAGCTGCAGCTCACATCCAAGAAAGGGGAGAAATAGAACCGATTTCTGAAGCTCTCCCAGTAGAGTACGGAGAAACTTCCACCAGATCTGTTGAGAAGCCTTGCTTTGAATCTCAGTGGCCACATGGCCATTTCTGAGCCAATCTGTTCTAGCCCTGGAACTCAGCCCTGCTTCCCTCCCTAACTGTTTGTGGAAGGGGGATAGGTGACCAATGCGTCAGGATTCTCCTAGCAATGAGGGAGGGGACAGCTTCTTGCAGGGTGGACATCCTCAGTGTTCACACACAGCATTGCTCTGTCTGCTTGTCTGCGGTAGAGAAAGGGCACAGGTGGTTTTCCCAGGAACTCTTTCTCAGGTTTCATATCTGTAATTTCACGTTGCCTAATCAAATATGAGTACAGCCAGGATGTTCTGCGGAATGGTTCTTCAACTTTACATTCTCACCTGATGGCTTGGGGAGTCTCATTTTTTCTCATCTTCACCCGGACGGGGCATTCCCTACCTTTCTGATCTCAATCTTGTTTTAATTTGTGCTCAAATGCTTGTGAGGATTCTCGTTTTATCGGGTGGAGTTAGCCAGTCCATTTCCTCTCCAGTGAATTATCTATTCACAGACTTTGCATTTTTCTGGTGTATTTCCTGCGCATTCCCTATTCCAAATATTCTAGATCAGAGCTCCCCAAACTTTTCCTGTCAACGGCGAGATACCATGTGTCACAACTACTCAACTCAGATGAGGTAGCGCAAAGGCAGCTGTAGACGCTACATGAACGAATGGGCATGGCTGTGTCCGCAAAAACTTTGTTTACAAAAACAGGCAACCAGCTGGATTTGGGCTATAGTTGGCCAACTCTTATTCTACATAGTAATCTCTTCGTTTTAGACAATGCAGATCTTCTCCAAGTCTTCACCTAGCTGTTAGTTGTTGTTTATTTTTTTTAAAAAAAACAAAACCCTTAATTTTGATGTAGTCAAGTTCATCTAATTATCATCAGAAGGTTGTTTTGGGGATTGAGACAACCTTTCTCATCTCAAATACACTAAGATATCTCACTTGTTTTCTTCCTACTAACTGCTGGCTTTTGCTGTGATGAGGCCTTGGACAATTGTGTGTGGTGGGGGGGTTCAGCTTTCTTTTTCCCTCCATACAGCTCCTTCCCTCACATTAGCAACTGAACCACCCATCCTTTCCCTGCAGTTCCATAGCAGACGGGACCTTTAATTGGAAAAACGGAAGGCTTACTTCCTCAACCAAAGGCTGGTTTTCAGCGCTCACTGCGTCCGGCTCCCCTGGCCTCCTGTGCCCCCTACACCCAGGACCGGTAGCCTCAGAAACATGGGACAGGCTGTCCCCTCTTGGCAAGGCAGGTTTCTGCTGGCGCTTCAGATCACACCTCACATAACTGCTCACAGATGCTTTGCCTGTATGCCCTCTCCTGTACCTGTGCCTTAACCCAACTGGAAATTATTGCTTTCATTTGTTAACCTGCTTATTGGCCATCTCTCTCTATTAGAATGTGAGTGTCAGGGGGGTCAAAGGCCCGAACTGCATTATATTCATCAGTCCCCTGAATTAGAGTTTCCAGAGAAACGGAACAAATGAACACGTTTCATTGATTTTTCAATGGCAGTGGGTCATCAGATTGCCTGCGCGTTGTCCAATACATTCTCTTACCCTCCTCGACAATGCACAGAATGAGAATGAAGGTTTGTCCTTCAACCTTACCCCCCCGCCCCCGCTACATCTTTATCGCTTGATGAAACACCTCAGTCACTTGAGTGTCTTTGCCACACCTGCACTTTTTTCACAGTTCGATCCGAGAGCCCTTGTTAACGCCCTTAAAATATCCGATTGAATTTCATGTGGAAACGAATGCCACAGATTAAATATATGTTGTGTTAAGAAGCTTCCCGTTTTATCACAGCCTGCGCACTGCCAGAAAAGCGTTCTGCATGCTAATTAAGATAGCTGGGGGATTCTTAAGACTTCTCTTTCTCCCTTTAACTTTATAATGCATTCAGAGGAAGGGAACTGAGGCGACGCTTTGCAGAGCTGTGATAATCAGGGTCAAGTCAGATGGCCTGTGAGGTCCCAGGGAGCTCAGTGACCAGCCAGGACACCGTCTCCGCATGTCAGCCGCAGGCGGGTCCTGGGAGCCGGCTGCCGGGGAGCTGGTAAGACTGCAGGCAGGGAGGAGGCTCTGACTTCTGCCTTCAGTGGGAATGGTGCCCTTCCAGCTACGACTGGAATTTCGCCCAGGGCCCAGTTAAGCAAGAGGCGGGGGCGGGAAGTGATCAAGTCCGAGAATCAAAGTGGACAAGATGAATTGGGATACTGAGAATGTGGAAAAATCTGACCTTCCTCCCAATTAGAATGTCGCGTCGCCAGGACAGTGTGGCAAGACCAAGAGGGCGCTGCAGACGCCGGCTTTGGCTGCCGTCAGAACACAGCACGCTCTTGGTCTCCCTAATGGGCCCCAACCCAGGGGTCACATGGCGATGTAATCCAGCCTGGGCTTGGAGCTTCTTCAGACCTGGGTTAAAATCAGGCTCAGCCGGGTGCGTGGACAAGTCACCTCCTGGGCCTCAGTTTCCTCATCTGTGAAATGAGCACGATCCCTGCTGGACTCGGAGAGCCAGGCCTGCAGCACACGGCACGTACTGCTGTTATATAAGAACCTGTGCCCACGGCCTGCTGGCAGGGACTCAGCACACCGCCAGCTGTGTGGTCCCCCTTTCACCTCCCTGCGCCTCGCTCCAGCCTCCTCTCACCTTTGAAACACAGGAGCCCTTTAGAGGACAGAAAACATGTCAGGGTGACTTGGGGAGTAGTCCCATCCTTTTGCACAATCCCAGTAATCTCTGGTTAGGAAAACACCCTCACACAGAGAGTCCAGAAGACTGCTGTTTGTTCAGGAATCCCTGACCCACGGCCTAGGAGTCAGTCATTATCACACTAAACATCTCAGCAGCTTGAGTGTGTTCTATCAATTCCCAGCCCCGTCCTGCTTAACTGTTCCCCACTGTGGCCAGCAGGGGGAGGCACCTCTCTCTCCTGTCCATTTCCACAATCCTCCTGGGTTCACTCCCTGTCAGCCCATCAGGCCTCCTCCCAGTCTCCTCCTCCCAGGCCCCCTGAGATGCAGCCCTGGCTCCTGTCTCCTCCGGTTGGTGGAAGCTCAAAGACCTGCAGGGAGAGGCCGTGGCTGAGAGCAGGGCAGGGATTTCCTCCCGGGCTGGGGGACAGACACCCGGGCATCCTTGGCACTGGGTTGGCTGGTCTCTCTCCTTCCTGGAGCCACTCCAAGCCGGCGTGGCCCCAGGAGAGACCCAGGCTTCCCATTTCCAGCTGTGACAGAAGGGCATCAAGGGACTCAGTCATGGGACACACCCATGAGAGATGAGGCATTCCTCAGAAGGTGTGTCCCATGCCAGGGATGACACAGACTCTGAAGATGTAATGTGCTCTGAAGAAATGACATGCCTCTCACCCTATGGGGTGACACACCCCTTTATGGGAAATGTGGCCCACAGAGGTGACATGACCCACAGAAGTGACAGGACCCACAGAGGTGGCACAACCTCTGTGGCTCAGCCCTACCCACCACTTCAGGCAGCAGAACCATGCCCATGGCGCAGTGGGCCCTGCAGTGTCCACCCTGGAAATCCTGCTACTTGGTTTCAAGATCTTGCAGCCCAGAGAACAGCCCTCAGCCAATAGAGGCCTGAGCCATTCCAGCTCCTGTGTCCAGCTTGGAGCTGGTTGTCACCCCTGGGGTCCCCATTCAGGGGAAAAGGGGTTCCTCCGATGCCCCTGCCCTCCTGCCCATCGGAGGCTGTTGCTGCTTCAAGTCTAGCAGACAGGGATAGAGACAAGAATCAGGGAGAGGAAGTGTCATCTGTGATTTATGGATAATGAAGTAATTTAATCCTGGGTTTCTCTTGTGCTTCCCATTTAGTAATTTGTTCTATTTCTTAATGGCTCAAGTTCTTTATCAGACTGTGACAGAGGGGAGCGGTGAGTCATCACACCAGGTTGGAAGGGTGACCTATATACCGGGACTGGGAGAACAGGTCCTGGGAGATGGGCATCAGCTCTACTCTCTGCGCCCTCCCTGTTGGCGGCAGCTCCGAGTTGGCACAGCCTCCATCAGAGAGTGGGAAGGAAGCCGGCGTGGGTGGCCGCTCACTGTGGGTGGTGCAGGGCCTGTGTAAGCTGTGTGTCCTCTGAAGATGGGGATGATGGGCCCTCCTAACGCCCCACAGCTCACTTTCAGCCGCCCTGAGGGTGAGACAAGACCTTGGGGTCCAGCTACCTCGCCTCCAATCCTGGATGCCACTTTCCTGTGACTCTGGGTGCATCGCGTCACCGCTGGAGCCAGGAAAGATGGTCCAAAGGGTGATGGCACCCGCTTCTGTCCTTGCCCTGCTTCCTGAATCTCTTATTCAAACCCGAATCTTACCTTCAATACGATTGCATTTATTTCCCTTGTACACACAAGGATGTGGAGGCTTATGGAAGAGGGAACGAGGGGGATCTGTGAACAGAGATGGGAAACCAGAACCTGAGAGGGCCTGGAATCCGGACGCCAAGTGGACCTTAGGGCAGGCTCTCCTATGCCACACCCAGGTCACCTCCTCCGGTGGTGTTTGGCCCAAAGGTGCCCTCACACAGGAGGCGGCTGGCTGACTGCAGCAGCTGCTGCGAGCACAGGAAGGAGCAAAGGCAGAGGCCTCTGGCTAGTTGGACAGGAGGGGTGAGGGGGGAAGAGAGTGTGGGCAGTCATATATGCAGTTAGCACACGCTGTTGGCACTCACCGTGTGAAGCAATGATTGTTGTGCTCACCTCACAGGCAGGTGGACTTGGACAGAGGGTTCCAATAACGCCTAAGCTGGTGCAGGTGGGACCCGTCTTCCTTCAGCCTTTCCTCTGCCCACTGTCCACTGCCTCTTGACCACCAAGACCCGACAGGTGTGGGCGTACAGGGCCACCTGCTCTGTGATCATGTTTGTCCTCCTCTAACAGTTGGCAGTCTAGAGGTCACAGGTCATTGCCATGTCCATCACCCCCATCTATTCTCCCACCACTCCTGGGAGGTACATGTGAACCAGAACTACTATATGTGTCATCAGTGCTTTATTAAAGTGGGACCTACACACAGATACATGTGCATTATTGCATGTCTCTCTGAACAGTCATCCGGACTGTGATCTTAACCCCGTTTTGCCTCAAGGACACTGGCGTTTGGGGAGGTGTGGTGACACTCCCAGGTCTGTTTGTGTACCGAGCGATGGAGGTTGTATTCGGCCTGCATCTCTTCGTGTCCACGTTGCAAAATGGATTTTCATATTTAACGTTTGGTTTTGATTTCTTTTGAGAGCAATCCGGTTGAATGGAAAACAGCAGTGCTTTTCTCTTGTTAACTTTATTAACACAAGTGGGTGTATGAGGAGGACATGGGGCGCGGTAAGGCATCCACTCCTCTGTATTAAAACTCTTTGTTTGGGGGATGAGCGTTCTGCTGAGGTGTCTTAAGTAAAACTGGTTAACAACTTGCAGGACAAACTTTGCAATGAGTCTAAAGTTTGCAGACTCAGAAAGGCTGGAGAAAGGAACAGTGTACTTGAATCATTTATTTTTGCAACATTTAATTTAGCAGTCGTTCTTTATACCAACACTTTGGGATATTTTGGAGAATCAACAAAGCCTCCTTAGGAGCGGCCTGATCCTCTCTCTGCTCGCAAGTCTGTTTCTAAGCTGTGTGTGAAATGGCTTTTTTAATCTCACGTTTCAAAGAGGAAAGCATTTCTGTTCAGTGAAGGGGGAGGAGAGTGTTGTGTGCGGTTGTCTTGGTGGGCAAGACCAGAGACCCCTCCCCTCCCCCAGAGGGCGGGGACACCTGGGTGGATCCCCACTTGTCTGTATGTTTTCGTGGGACTCACGGGTGAAAGCAGGGGTGAGGTGTGCCAGAAGGACCCTTCCCATTCCACGAGAGCATGACTTAGGGCCATCAGAAACCATTCCACCTTAGTCATCTTCCCCTTCAAAGAGATGTCTGGGGACCTTCCTGACTGTCTTTGGAGCAGAAGCGACAAAAACCCAATCAATTAGCCAATATCCACCCACAGAGACGGAAATGGCAGGCAAGGCAGTGCCTGACAGGAGATCCATTCTCAGGGGAGGGAAGATGAATCGGAGGGTTTGGAGAGCTGGACTGGCCAGGCCGTCCTCGGCACCTGCATGGGTGGACGGGGTGCCCGAGGGGGCGATGGGGGCAGGGGGATGCCACTCCCCCCCCCCCTTCCCCGTCCCACCGTCCTGCTCAGAGGTCCCACTGCCAAGGCAAGGGAAGCAGCAGCTGGTGGAGCTGCCCCTGCTGGAGGGAAGATGCTTTGCCAGCAAAACCTGCAAGTCATCCTGCTGCAGCTGCCGGCCTTAGAGACAGACAGGCCCGGCGGGGCGGGTGCTGGGGGGAGGGGGCCTCTGCAGCCAGGCTTCAGGCAGTCTGATCCACCCGCTGGCTGGCTCTCTCTGCACCACACACTGGCTTCCTGGCTCCGCATCCTCTCTCCATGGCATGGGCTGGTCCCTCCCTCCGTGGACCCCCGGCACCGAGCAGCCACTTTCCCGCAGTCCCGGGCACCCCGAGAGGCTGCGTTTGGTTTGGCCCATGATGAGTCAGGCGATTTTGCCGTTTTAATGGAATTAGTGGCTGACTTCTAAAAATTAGGAAATGTCTCTTGAAAGCTGGACGCTCTGGTGACACTGGGCCTGAGTGGTCACTGTCTCTGCCTCTCCCATTTTTGACACCTCATTCATGCACCTGGCCCTAAGGGGCCCCGAGTTAGTGAGCGCTCATCTGGCACCGGCAGAGGCCCACCTCCCCGGGGAGTGGGACCTCCTCTGCCTGCAGACCCCCACCTGCTGTCATCAAGGCCCTTCCCAGCCTCTCCTGCAGTGACCTGTTTACTCCACTAGGGGTGGCGGCCATTTGTGGGTATTGGTTTCAATGTCCTTCCTCTTGCCCCCGGGGACAGGAGTTAATCCCCTTTGGAAACAGATTTTAGGATGTGATTCTCCATCTCCATAACCAAGGAAGGCTGAGGGGACTCAGGGATTCACCCTGCCCTGAAGATGAAGAAATGGAGTCTCAGAGTGGTTTCCCAGCGTGACGCAGCGAACACATGCCTGTGAACATCCTGGGGTTCAGAGCCTCGCCCTGGAGCCCCGTTTACTGCTGGGGCAGTCAGAGGCCTGGTGTGGAGCTGCAAGGGAGTGACCATGCCACTGACCCCCCCCCCACACACACACACAGGCACACCGGCCCCCAGGGCTCTCGCCTAAGAGGTTCATATGCAGGCTGCTACCCCGCAACCCCAGGGCCAGCATTCCAGTCGGCTGTGTGCTGCTCTGTGTCCACGTTCAGACTCACTCACAACTGACACCGAACTCTGCTGGACAGCTGAGCTGTTCACACTCACCCTCATTTCCAGTTCAAGGCCATGGAGCTGTTCTCTGCAGGATGCGGAGTGGGCAGTGGGCCAGGAAGAGAGAATACAGACAGTCCATCTTCTCATGATGGCTTGACTTGGGATTTTTCTGCTTTAAGATGGTGCTAAAGCGATACACATTCAGTAGCAACCATACTTTGAATTTCCGGGCTAACAGTTTGCGGTAGGAGACTCTCCCATAATGCTGGGCAGTGGCTGGGGGCCGAAGCTCCCAGTCAGGCACACAATCATGTGTTCATGTGTCCGAGATGCTGCCCAGCTGTAGGCTAATGTGAGTGCTCTGAGCATGTGTAAGGTAGGCCAGGCTAAGTTAAGATGTTTGGTAGATTGGGTGCATTACGTGAAACACGTAGTTCATTCTTGTATTATTATTTATTAACTCTTGTGATATATAACTCTTGTGACTTAAGATATTTCCAACCTATCATGGGATATTTGGGATGTAACCCCATCATGAGTGGAGGAGCATCTGTAAATGAAGGGGGGAGGACTGATAGAAAAGCCTGATTTTTCCCCAACTTTCCTTCCGCTATATTCAGAAAGCTGCCCTCAGTGCCCTGTGGCCAGAAGCCAGGCCTTCCAGCTCTGGGTATGTGCAGAGGTCTCTCAGTTGGCATGGATGACCCCGGGGCATGGTGTCGGAGGGGCTCCTGAAAACTTTGATCTTAAAGTACAAGTTTGCAAACCCAAAGGGTGAGGAGTGTGTGTGTGTGTTGGATGCGAGGGGAGGGCGCGGGGGCCACCATCAGAAGGCCTGAGGGGTTGATTTGTCTCCAAGGGGTCTCTCCACATGTCCTCTGAGAAAGGTAGAATTCCTGCCCCAGGTTAGGCTGGCCGACCAGCCATCCTAAAACAGGATGCTCCACGGACTAGGCAAATTAGAAAGGGGTTTCAGCTCTGCTTGCATTATTTTCTAGTTATGGAGCTTCAGGTGGCCCAGAATCTCTCTGTAAATAAGGATAATAGCTCCTCCCCTTTTATCTTATTGTGACCCCAAATGCCATGGCATTCAGGTTGTGAAGGTGTTTTGCCAACTGTCAAGGGCTTTGCCAGGTAATGAGGTAAAAGCTAGAAGCCGACACCCTTCATAGTCACCTGGTGTGCGCTGGCCGGAGGCGGAGGCTGCCGTCTCTTGGAACTGCCTGTCCGGTTGTACTTCAGGTACTCAACTGTTGGCCTTCCAGCCTTCGACTTCTTGTGCGGGGCAACAGGAAGCTGTATATATTCCCAGAGTATCAAGTGGGCTGGGAGACGGATGGGGAAATCATGTTTATATGAAAACAAACACATGATTGTGTGCAATGCAAAAGTTCATGAGTTTTAATGTTAAAACAGGAGCAAAGAAATGTGCTTGTGCAGGGATGGGGAGTGGAGGCTGCTTGGGGCTGTTTTCCTAGAGGCCTCGGGACTTCCACGTTGTCCTCTGAACCAGCTGTCGCCAACCTTTCGGACCTCACGGACCACCAGTGGTCCACGGACCATGGGTTGGCGACCGCTGCTCTGAACTGTCCTCAGGGTGGGGAAGGCACTGTGTGGGGAGCAGCAATGTTGGGGAGAGAGGGCTGACCCTGGGACAGCCTCACAGTGGGGCAGCTTTCTTCCTCGGGTAAGGGGAAACGTGTGAGAGGAAACAGCTCGTGTCTGGCCGGAGGGATGGAGATGTTCAGGGGAGGCTGAACATCTGGAGGAGGAGAGGGAAGGGGTGAGACTCCAGGGGCCCAGGCACATAAACTCAGAGAATCAGATTGGGCCAAGGGTTTGGAGAGAGAGGATGTGGCACCTGGCACTGGGTCCCGTGGTGAGGAATCTAGGATGAATATAACAGATCTTAGAAACCCCAGAAATCAACGGAGCAGTCATGTGACCTGGTTAAAGGGTTGCTTTAAAGATGCTTGATTTCATGTTAGAGACAGGTTTCTAGTTTTTTCTTTTGCCTGGAGAGCTGTTCAGACAAGGGGGTCCTTTAAGGTGTTTCTCCTCCCAGAAGACAAGAGAAATGCAGGGGTGGGCACAAGTAGATTTATAATCTTGAGTACGTGAAACACGTAGTTCATTCTTGTATTACAACTGGAAACTAAATCTCCTTTGGCCCACCCCTGTATTCTCTAAACTCAAACACAGCCAACCTTTAGCAGCCATCTTTTCTTGCTTCTCAGAATGGTCAAGCGCCTTGCCTCATGTTGCCCAACAAAATGAGAGCTGATGTGGGACAGCAAGGTCACAGGTCATTGGGGCAGATTGGCCCCAGCAGGTCCTCCAGAAAGTTGGGCGCCAAGGGCGTCACTTCTCTTTACGCACGAAGTCTCCACAGGAGCCCTCGGCACACAGATCTGCGGGCTGAACAGATCGGAATAGCAAGAACCCCCTTCCTCACTGCCTGTGGGGGTGATGTGGCCTCTTAGCTCCCCTAGACCAGGAAGGCTTCACACTGGATTTGGGTCTTGCTGAGGAATAAGATCCATCACACGCCTATGCACACGTCTGGCTTTCCACCCAGCCTGGAACTCGAGATAGAACCTGAGGCTGCAGGGTTCCCGGAAGGAAAGAGAAAGGGCTTCCTATCTAGGGGCCCAGCGACGGTCTGCCGAGACCTCCTCCCATCACTCCCCAGCCCCAGGTTAGACCGGAGTGGAGTGCTTGGTGTTTAGATCCGTCTTCTCAAACTTCACTGCACACGCACATCAGGCGGCGGCATCTTGTGAAAATGCAGGTGCAGATTCAGTGGACAAGGTGGGGCCGGGAGTTCTGTGTCACACAAGCAAGTGCCCAGGAGATGCCAGTGTGGGTTTAGACAACACCATCCATCTCTACTTTTCTAAAGGGAAGATGCCATCCTCTGGAATGGACTCAGCTGCCTACCCACTGTGCCCAGCAGCTCTCGTTTAGTCCTCTGAGGGATTCAGGGAACTTCAGCACCATCTCCATGCATAAATAAATAAAAATGTCCAGTCGTGCTATACACATTTATTGAGCACCTACTGTATTCCAGGCCCTGAGGTGGTAGGGATCCAGAAATGACCATGATCTGGAGTTACCCACTGGCTGGACAGGTCAGACAAGCTCGGACTACGTCAATGAGGAAGATAAAAAGGGCAGGAGAGAGGAGTGAACGCAATGGGCAGAGCCAAGGAACAGTTCTCTTCTTTTCCCCAGACCCTTCTTCGCGATGGGAAGAAGACTATTTGGTCAAGATTCCTCATCAGTTAGATCAGAGAAAAGGTCTGAGCTGCAGAGTGGGGAGGGGACGTGGTGGGGGCACAGGGGCACCACGTGCTGAGCTTCCTGGCCATCACGGCTCCTTCCACCTCTGGGGCATGAGTTGAACGATGGATGGCCACCTCCATTGGGATCCCTGCTCTGCCTGGGCTCCCAGTGCTCCCTCTCTCGTCCCCTCTTCAGGTTGCAGCTTCCACCCTGGCTCTTTCCTCCGCCTGAGAATGAGGTGGGGGGACTGGCCTGCCTTTCCCTCTCATTGCTGGCATAAACCCCATGGGGGCGGAGGTACCCAGCTCTGCCTCCACCCTTGAGGCCCGGTTCCACACTTCTGGGCTTCCTTGTTCTCTGCCCTGTCTTTGTGACTCCTCTGTTACCTTCAGCCCTATTTTTATCCATCACAGAGGATTGATAAAATTTCCTTCTTGATTCTACTTCCAAAACAGCCTCAAGCCTGAGGCGGTTGCTTCTCCCAGGCCCTTCATGAACGATTGGGGGATTGGGAAGAGTCCTGTCCAACCCTGTGTCCTCACCCGCTCAGCACTGTCTTCCTCCTGTCCCCCTCTGAGAGCACTGATGTTCCCTCTCCTACTGTCACTCCATTCCTGACTCCCCCAGGCAGCTCCCAGCCACCCCCCGGGGTCTCTGGTTAAACCAGAGAATTTCTTCCTTGGGAGATGGTTGTGGCTCTAAGTACAACATCTCTCCTCCCCCCACCACACACACTTGTGTGCTCAGAGCTCAGAGCAGGGGCTTCAGCGGGCATCTCCCCAGATCTGTCACTTTCTGACTGAGGCCCAGGACCCAGACAGGTGGGGTGACTTGCCCGCATCTCCCAGCTCTGGACCCCGTTAGGACTGGAAGGCACAGGCCTCTCCGCTGCATGTGTACGTGTCAGGGTGTGTGACACCAAGACCAGGAACCTGGGCCTCTGTCCCCCAGCGTGGCGTGGACCCCAAGGCAAGGCAAGGTGAGGCGAGCAGACGTGCTGACCTGCACGGTCTCCTCCTGGCCCTCGGTCCCCGCGGTAATGCACATGTGCCCAGCCCATAAATATCTTATTGTGTGTTCCTGCCAGCCCCCGCTAATAGGGCTAATGCTTCCTGAGGAGCAGCCCAAAGCTGCATTAGTCGCAGATGTTTGATTGATTTAAAAGAAAGAGCCTGACCACCAACCTCTCTCTATGGTTTCTCTTCCTGCCACTTTGCTTGCAGGGTTATCTCTGAAATGCAATTAAGGGGCTTAAAAAGTACATTTTCAGGAAGATGCAGAATTGATGAGGGGAGCTGGCCCCTGTGGGTGCCTCTAGATTGTTCCAGTTCCAGGGAAGGGAGCTGGACTCTGCCCGGAGTTGCATCCACACCCACCAGGCTTGGGTTTCCAGAGCAGAGCCTGCCCCCAGGAGCCCAGGCGGGTTGGAGGGAGGGGCTGCCTTCCAGAGGGGCTGCAGCTGCTTCTGCTGCTTCCACTGCTTCCCTGGTCCTGTGCTTCCGTGGTCCCGTGCCTCCCTGGTCCCGTGCACCCATGGTCCTGTGCTCCCATGGTCCCGTGCTCCCATGGTCCTGTGCTCCCATGGTCCTGTGCTTCCGTGGTCCTGTGCTTCCGTGGTCCTGTGCTTTCGTGGTCCTGTGCTTCCCTGGTCCCGTGCTCCCATGGTCCTGTGCTTCCGTGGTCCTGTGCTTTCGTGGTCCTGTGCTTCCCTGGTCCCGTGCTCCCGTGGCCCTGTGCTCCCGTGGTCCTGTGCTTTCGTGGTCCCGTGCTTCCCTGGTCCCGTGGTCCCGTGCTCCCGTGGTCCCGTGCTTCCCTGGTCCCGTGCTCCCGTGGCCCTGTGCTCCCGTGGTCCTGTGCTTTCGTGGTCCCGTGCTTCCCTGGTCCCGTGGTCCCGTGCTCCCGTGGTCCCGTGCTTCCCTGGTCCCGTGCTCCCGTGGCCCTGTGCTCCCGTGGTCCTGTGCTTTCGTGGTCCCGTGCTTCCCTGGTCCCGTGGTCCCGTGCTCCCGTGGTCCCGTGCTTCCCTGGTCCCGTGCTCCCGTGGCCCTGTGCTCCCGTGGTCCTGTGCTTTCGTGGTCCCGTGCTTCCCTGGTCCCGTGGTCCCGTGCTCCCGTGGTCCCGTGCTTCCCTGGTCCCGTGCTCCCGTGGCCCTGTGCTCCCGTGGTCCTGTGCTTTCGTGGTCCCGTGCTTCCCTGGTCCCGTGGTCCCGTGCTCCCGTGGTCCCGTGCTTCCCTGGTCCCGTGCTCCCGTGGCCCTGTGCTCCCGTGGTCCTGTGCTTTCGTGGTCCCTGTGGTCTTGTGCTTGCCTGGTCCCGTGCACCCATGGTCCCATGCTTCTGTGGTCCTGTGCTCCCTGGTCCTGTGCTTTTAAAGGTGTGTCCCTGAGGCCTCTGGGAGGAGCTGGGACTGCCAGCCAGGAAGCTCCTCACGTGCCTCCCTGAGGGGTCGGCTTGTCCAGGACCCACCCTGGTGGGCTTGGGGCTCTTCCTCGATGGTGTTATCCTAAGGAGATTTCCTGAATGTGCCCCAGGGCTGATGCCATGTTTCTCAGGCATGGAGGGCCCACTCTGAGGGTCCTGCAAACCAGCGAGTGAGCCCCCCCGTGGGAGCCCTTCTGCAGGCAGCTCCTTGTTAGCAACCCCTGATGGCTGCTCGGTGCTGTGCAGGCTGTGCAGGTGAGAGGCGGACTACCCGAGTCTCAGGCTAGTGGGAGAGGCCGGCAGCCCACAGCACAGCCCGGAGCAGGGAGCAGGCTGGCAGGACGGGCCAGGCAGCTGTCAGGTGCCCAGACTGCAGACATATTAGAGCTGCCTCGACTCACGGGGAACATGTGGGAAGGAGAAAATGGTATTTACCTGAATGTCTTTGAAGAAAACATTTGCACAATTGGAGGCAGAGTCTGAGGTGGTGAGCATGCGGGTTGGAGAATGTCACAGGCCAGCGCAGGTCACAGGAGCGTCGCCGAAGGGCGTCTGCTTTGCCAAGCGGGATGCCGAATTGGGGACCAGTGCAGACTTGCCCGACCCGTCCTCATCCTGCTTCTCTGCCCCCCACCGTGGCACCCTCCAGTGTTAAACAAACAGTCTGAAATGTCAGGGGAAAAGAACACCATGTTCTTAGCCTGCACAGCTGTAAACTCCCCCTAATCTGTCCTGGCGGCACAGAGAGAAGGGAGAGAGGCCTCCTGCCAAGGTTGCTGGGGAAGGTTTACCCCGGATGGACTGTTGCAGTCAGGCCAGGAAGAACGGGCCGGGTATTGGCAGATGGAGGTGAAGAGAAGGGTCTTTCTGCTAAAGGCACACGGGGAGCAGTGAGGGTCTTCGAGGGGGGATGGGAAAGCAGCAAATGCCTACTGAAGCCAATAGTGAGTGAGCTGGACCAGTGTGTGCAGACCTACGGGGGTGGATTTCAGTATCTTGCTAAGAAGTTTGGGATCTAGGTGATGGTGGGCCATAGCTGGCTGCGGCGCAAGGGGAGAGGCAGAGACAGAAATGAGTTTCTCGAAGATTAACCCAACTGGGAATGAGGAGAGAGTGGTGTTTTCATGATAATGAGATGTTTCTCAGATGGGGCCGGAGGGGAAATTTATCTCAAACTAAAGAGCGTGCAGCTTTGACATTCAACTGGACAAGCCCCTTGGCCACCCCACCTGCCTCAAACACATTCCCCACAATGTCTATTTCTCTGCTCTTCCAGAAACTTCCAGGCAATGACTGCCTTCCCTGGTCACCAACCCTGCTTCTTTGAGGCGCTCCTGGTACTCGGTCACCCCTCTCAGCTGCCATCTGCGGGACTTTTAGCGCCTCCCCGCAATCACCCAAGACTTTGGCAACCTTGTTAACTCACTTCCTTCTACTGGTAACTCAGTCATCTCTTCCTAAGGGCCTCATTCCCTGAGATGAGCTTTGACATCATGGAGAAGATTTCATATCTGATTCATGCTTACCCCTGCAGTAGACTTGGAGCGGGGACCATGTGTGGTCCAGAGCCCCATCGGACCTCAAGTGTCCAGCCCAGTAGTGTGGGCCCTGAGTCAATACCCACTGAGTGAAGGCTGCAGGCGATAGTAATGTAACCTGGTAACATTGGGATGGGTCAGTTTATCGAGCATAAAATGAGAGGTTCTTAATGAGAGGACGGGGCAAAACGTCAGAATCTCCTTGAGAGGATCTCCAAAGTCAGCATTGCCAACGGCCTTATTTCCATCCCCCAAATCCCTTCTTTGTATGAATTTTTGTATTTCTTTCTTTCATGGGAAGAACTATATGAATTTTAAGTCCACTTGATTAGCAATAAAGAGTCCTTGGAAGACCAAGGTCAAAGCCAGGACACCATCTTGGGTTCGATTCCTGGCTTTGCCACTTTCCAGGCCTCTTTGCACCTCAGGTTTCTACTTTGTTCATTAGGGATCGGAACACCTGTTCCTGAGGGTTGATCGGAGGGAACTGCTGGGCGCCTGACGGTGCTCGGGGGGCAGTGTGTGGCACTGCCCCGCCCTTCCTCACCCAAAGTCAGCAGGAGGAAAGGTGCTTGTCTCCACACCCTTTTCTCAGACCTTCATCCTCCTCATTATCCATTGAACAAGGCTGTTACAGATGGACCTAGGAAGCAGTATTTCAACATCTCTGTCTTGCCTTCCTGGGTCTTGCTTTGGACTGTCTGCCATTCTGCAGGGATTCCAGAGAGAAAGTTGCAAAGATGAAGTTGATTGATAGTCAGAGTTTTGCTAACCATACAATTGGGTTTCAGTGGAATGATTTATGAATGTGCATTTACAGCTGAAGTTGTAGATCTGTTTTTAGAAATTATTAGCAGGCATTAAACAAAAACGGGCTTTATTAATAATTCACCAGAAAAAAAAAGATATGGCGCAATATCCCGCAATAGTAATGTGTAATGCCGGAATAAGTATCCCATTTATTTGTGTGTGTTTTTTCTCCTTTATTTGACATAACAAAGACTTAAATCCTCTGTAAACTGAAAGGAAGGTGATCTCAGAGGGCATATTTATCAGCTGAGCAGAGCCTGAGTCTGCCTCTGGAGTCAGAAACAGGACAAATTCCGGGTGCCAGCACTTAGAAATGAAGTGGGCTCGTCTGAGTTAAAAATAGGGCATGGGGTTGTGTTGCAGATGCAGCATGAGCCTCTGCTCTTTGGGCCCCTGCTTTGCGTTAGCTTCAAGGCCTCATTCATTCAGGGAAGTAGCAGACCCCGCTGGCCCCACCCACACCCCTCCCCCTCGGGCCTACCCTGAAGATCACTGCAGACATGCCTGTACACACTGATGGCTTTCTGGGTCACCCTGCCTGAGGCCTTCTCCAGCAAGGAGAAGAGTGCCAGGATCTGAATGCTCCCTCTGAGTGGCAGTGCGCAACCAGCAAGGAAAAGATTGGGTGGACTAGTCGCTAGCTCCCCTGGCCCTCTGTGGATGCGACTGGGTGGTGCCTCGTATACACACTCTCAGACACCTCCCCGGAAGCCGCGTGTGCATGAACACATCCTTCTTGGGTTTTCTTTTCTTGCCTTTGCTCGCCCACTTCCTCACCCTGTTTCCTGGAATCACACCTCAGATCAACTGGCTGCACCCAGGTCCCAACCTCAGGGTTTGCTGGGACAGTGGGAAGGTGAGAC
>NW_006291554.1:1089563-1123028 GCF_000327345.1 Myotis davidii
CATGTGCTAAGGCTGTGCTAAGGAGTAGGTTCTCCCAAGGAGCACCGAGGGCTCCATTCCACTGGGGATCCTCTGAGGAGGCGGGGGAGGCTGGAGCCCTTATCTCCCAACTCCCACCCCTAACTGGTGGAGGGTTGACCCTAAGTAAACGTCCCTCCACCCCCACCCCATTGCTCTGCCAAGCTCCCCATGCCAGAAACAGCCCCTAGGCAGAGAAGAAAGACAGTTCCAGGGGTGGGAAGTGTCAGCTTGCTGGGCACTGTCACTGCTGAGAATTCAGGGGCAGAGTAGAGGGAGCAAGACATTGACAACATCTGCAAAGGGTGCCTTCCCTGGTCCCATCCATGTGGTCAAAGGTGGGGGGAGGAAAGCAGGACAGGAATGGGTTAGGGTTGTATCCTTGCAGGCGTAGGGCAGGGGCAGGGGCAGGTGTGGGTGTAGCTGGAACCTTGGTCACTAGCCCTAATAGAGGCAGAAATCTCCAGGACAGGCGGTAACTCTTTCTCATCCTCAGGGGCTCTGGTGCAATGGAGGTCTTCCCAAATGAGGGCAGAGGAGCGATAGTGTCTTTACTCTGTATTCATGCCATTGGCCAAGGGTTTTCCCTGACTGAATGCAAGTCTCCAGGCACTTTCTGTTCCCTGTGCACACAGGCAACCAGGGCTCCAGAAACTTAGGGACAGCCTTCCTTAGCAGGTGCTGGCTGTTGGGAGTGAAAGCACATGGCGGTGGGGGTGGGGAAACAGCATGAGGACAATGGTAAGTCACCCAACATATATAGGAGGAGCCCCAACAGCATCGGCTATCTCATGAAAATCTCATTTGGAAGAATCCAATCTTGAAAAGAGCGAGCTCGAGGGACCAAATTTCCCTAAATCAGCTGTAGGAAGATGTCACCGGGCAGGATACACTAGTAACTAGTGACTGGTTCCCTTAGGGCCATTAGAGACAGCGTCCACCTTGAGAAGTACTAATGACTTCCTGCCAGTTGATCCAACAACAAGTAGACCCCTGAAGCCCAGAACAGATGCAGGTACCTGGGAATTCGAACCCAAGACCTGAAGGCCATTGTTGACTGAAGGGGATTAAAGATAAGACACAGACAATGAGGAATGTTGTAAGCCTGTCCTTGTTACAAGGATGAGGCTAAAACCTCAGGCAATGTTTTTAGAAAAGAGAGAGAGTGGTGTAAGAATCTCCTTCCAATTCCCAGCTGCTACCCCAGGCTCCTTGAGGGTTAGGGTGCGAATGGCCCAGTGTCCTCAAGGGTGACCATCGCCACCGTATTTCTGCACAGAGCCTGGGAAGGTCTTCTACCATCTTGAGACCAGAGAATTTCTGATTTCCCATCAGGGAAGGTAATGGCTTTCTTGGCAGGCAAACAGACAGGCCTGGGCCTGTCTTTATTTTATGTTTCTACAGGTTAATCACTCTAGTCTGACTCATATGTTCTAAAAGCCTGCTGCTTGGTCCAAATCATCAATAAATGTCCTCAGTCTGTCCTTGGGAGAGACCTAGTAATGAACTCAACATTCTTTAGTTTAATGCCACAAGCATTTATTGAACACCTAGTATGTGCCTGGCATTGTGATAGATCTTGGGGACAAGATTTAGATGCTATCTTTAAGAAATTCTCTTTTTCTTTAAAGTCTAGTGGAAAACAGCAACAAAACTCAGTGGTCAGTTAATGCCATGCCTCACACTGTATAGGAATTACTTGGCCAAGGCTGAGTTTGGAGTGAGTCAGAGGTTTTGTATCTGTCTGTCTGTCTATCTATTATAGGCTGATGAGCCACTATCTCAGTGAGATCCTGGACCTTTGCAAGGCTGTAAACTGAGAATCCAAGTGGAGCCCTTAGGTCAGAGAGAAGGCAAGGGGAATTATATTGAGCTGAAAGAACAAGAATTCATCTTGAGAAACTTGTGTGCATGAGATCAGATGCGATTTGAGGAATTAACTGACAGATACACACCACAATGTTATTAGTGATTTTCTCCAGGGGATGGGATTCCAGTTGAGTTTAATTTGTTTCTTCTTTTTCTTTCTTCCTGTTCTTTAGTCCCTCTTTCACTCCTACCCTCCCTCCTTCACTCATTCTTTTTTCTTATGCTTTGTTAATATTTGATACATTTTCTACAAATGCCTTATTTTAAAAATAAAGTCTACTAAGAATCTAAGGCACCTTGCATCTGAGGCTGAAGGTCAGGTCATATCAGTGCCAAAGATCAGCTAACTCTACAGCGGGTCTCCCATTTCTCCCCATCTCTCCCCCACTCTCCCAGTGCTTGGCTATCTTCAGATTGCTGGCATCAGTGTCTGCTTAAACAAATCTAATTTTAAGATGTCTAACTATAGTTTATAGACCTAGATGCATATTCTTATCATATTTCCCTCCTTGGAGAGTCACAAAGCACTTTTCTTGAGAATGATAATTGGGAAACCAAGAGGTCACCTGCCCAGTTATTGACCTGACTTTTGGGTTTTTTTTTTAAGAGAAATTTCCCCTCAATGAAGTGTCGGTGGGCCACATAAGGCAGCTGCAGCCTTAGTGGATATTACTTTCCATCTCACAGAGTAGCATCCAAGACGGGGGATAAAGGCATCAGCCACTATTATCCTGTGTAGCAGAAACAACCCCCAAAGAAAGAAGTGAAAACGAAATGACTTACGGTCATTTAAAAACAAAATATAAGTAACAATTTGACTACCCCCAGGAATTCATTCACATAGAGCGACAGGGAAGCGTAGATTTGTGGTTGCTGTTGTCTGCTTGTCACCTGAGAGTTTGGCATCTGTGCCCCGGGCTAGTGCTTTTCAAATTTTAGGTCACAGCCCATTAGCTATAAAATCCATTTAGTGGATTGAGACGACCAGTTTTTACAATTTTTACAGACTATCAGAGTGCGTTCCATGCAGTAAGGGAGAGTATTGCTTCAGGGGAGTCATGTATGTGTGTGCATGATGGCATGTAACTGTTTTTCTCATGTGCGTTGTGGTTAAAATATTTGGAAATCACTGCACTCGACAGTCGTATGGTACATGAGGTTTTTAAATTGGTTATATAAGTAAATAATCAAAATCATGGTCCCCCTTGGGAGAGGAGTCCTGAGGTCACCCCAGGGAATACTGATACCTTTTCCCCAAACTCAGTCCCATTCAGCTTCCTCATCCATGTCACTGGATGTGGGCTTCTTCTCTGGCAGGGTTTGCAGCCCTGGCAGCGGCAGGGCAATCCCCTTCAATGCCACTCAGCCCACACACTCTGCAGGTTGGGTGGGAGCCCGGGAGCCCGTGGCCGGGCCAATCCCAGAGTCTGCAGCAATGGGCAGTCCTTTGGAGAAGAGCATCCGCTGCCTTGAAGGGAACATGTCGCCTTCCAGGTCAGGAAGGAAGCCTTTCTCCTCCTCAAGCCTTGGTCTTCCCACTTTCAGGAAACACCATCTCCACGGGAGACCTAGGAGTCAGCTTCTTTGCCCTTTGCTTTCCACAGCCAACCTGGCCACTCTTCCAAACTGGAGCCCTAGTCTGTCCACTTCTTTCCTTCTCACCTTGGGCAAAGCCACCATCCTTTCTTGCCTGGATGACCAAAATCCCCTGTAACAGCACCCCCACTTCTTTAGCTCCTTTCCAACTCAATTGCACTCCATGAGCTAAGAGGAATTCCTTTGAAGGCAGTTCAGATCATGCTGCTTTCTTATGTAAAACCCTCCAGCGGTGTCCTGTCACACTCAGGATAACCTGCAGACTCCTGGTGTTGCTCCTCCGGCCCTGCCCAGTCTCCCCACCTGAGTTTGCCTTCTCCTTCTCGTCCCCCCCCCTCAGGCTCTCATGCACTGGTCTACGTGGTCCCTCAAACCAACCAGCTCCCGGGCTTCACAAACGTGCGGGAACCCCTTTCCAGCAGCTCTCCCTGCTGAGCTCTCCTCATTCCTCAGGCCCGGAGGGGTTTCTCTGACCCTGGGCCCGCCCCATCTAATTGGGCCCCTCGCTTCTCTCTCTCTGTTTCTTTCTTCCTTAACAAAGTGTAGGCCACACTGTACTCACATGTGTGTTTCAACTGATTCATTTAGTATTTGCTCCCCTTCTAGTCTGTATCCTCCAGAAAAACCAGCA
This sequence comes from Myotis davidii, assembly GCF_000327345.1. Taxonomy (NCBI): domain Eukaryota; kingdom Metazoa; phylum Chordata; class Mammalia; order Chiroptera; family Vespertilionidae; genus Myotis; species Myotis davidii. The sequence continues at coordinate 1,093,678 of NW_006291554.1, forward strand.
GTGCCTGCTCATAATCGATCAATAAATATCTGTTGAGTGACTAAATTAATGGGATAGTGGTCTCATCTCCTTTCCGAAGGTAGATTTTACCATTGAGACGCCCCAACAATTTCTTCTGGTCTTATGATCCCAACCCCTTTAGCCTGCCATTCCTCATGCGGAACCCTTTAGAACTCTCCCAGGCTGCTGGGGCCCCCCTCCCTCCAGTCACCAGCCTCTTTCTAGCTGAGAAGCTCAGCCTTGTACCTTCTGGTCTAAAAAAACTTCTGGCCAATATTAAGGGTGATGGGAAGACAGCCGGATGATTCTGACAGGGAGCCTCCTTCTCAGATTCTACCACAGGGAATTCTAGTCTCACAGTAATGCTGGAACTGGCAGATAATTCGGTTCTACTTAAAATCGCGGCTCACCTTACCTTGACAGTGCTTGTTCTGAGTATAGGAGGCTTCCTTCCTTCCTTCCTTCCTTCCTTCCTTCCTTCCTTCCTTCCTTCCTTCCTTCCTCCCTCCCTCCCTCCCTCCCTCCCTTCCTTCCTTCCTTTCTTCCTTTTTTTTATCCCCCCTATTAACCCCCATCCTCCCCCCCACTCTTCTTCTTCTTCCCTCCCTTCCCCTCTCTTCCTGTCTTGTTTCTCTTGTCTGTTCTTCCCTCCTTTCCTCTCTTCTCTTTCTTTCTCTCTCATTCATTCATTCACTCTTACTTTCATTTATTCACTGATTCACTCTTTCTGTTTTGTTTTCAAAGCCGAATGTAGTACTTGGTTTCCTGTCCTGAGATTGGGAGTAGAGAGAGATGGTCAATGTATTTAGAATGAGAATCCAGATCTATTCCTCACAGAGGCTCTGACTTTCCCAACAACGAGAGTGGTTACGTTCCCTGTGACCCTGTTTGGACCCCTGCCTCCTTGGAGAGTGTGCGCTGTATTCACAGCCAGCGCCCTCTGGAGAAGTGGGGGCCTGTGAACCAGGCAACAAAGACCCGAGCCTCTGGTGGGGGCTCCGGGCAGTTACATCAAAGTGGAGGATCAGACGATGAAATCGATGAAGTGCGAAGTGCTGTTACTCACTCCCAGGCTCCATTTAGCACCTCAGCCCTAGGTTTCAGCAAAGAAAATCTTCTGGAATCGATACCGCTATCATTTCACGAAATTGCAGCATTGTGTACAGAAAATGAGCCATAAATCAGCGCCGGACCTCACTTGCTGGAGGACACAGCTTCACCGCAAGCGCGCCGGCAACCTGGAGCTGGTGTCGGGAGCTCAGCGGGCCCAGCCATGTGGCTTTTACACGAGCAGGATTGACAAGTCTTGGGCAACTTTAAAAACCAAAATAGGAAATAATATTTCAAAGATAGTCAGTTACAAGCTCATTCCTCTTCACTGTTGCCCTCGCTGCAGATCCCCCTGTCTTTGAGCTGGACAGAAAGAAGCATTCATATTGGCCTCCAAGAATCTTCCATGAGTCATCCTCAGAGATCAGGGGCCCAGAAGGTGGAGAGGAGTGTCCACTTCACTGATGGCTTCCTCCTGAGCCACCCCACAAAGCTGCCTTGCCTCCTCCCCAAGTATTGGGCTGTCCCCCACACGCCAATGTGTTTGAGCATCCTCCTTGCCTCCGAAGTCTGGGCCCACACTGAAGATCAGTAGGTGAGTTGAGATGTAGATGGAGCATTTTCCATCTTGATGCCCTACCGAGATCCATGGGAATAACGACAAGAATTCCCTTCTAGACCCTCTCAGTTCCTGCCTCTCTGAAGCCAGGGACAAGGCATTTAATCTCCCAGAGTCTCGGTTTGCTCCTCCTTACAAAAGGGGTATCCCAGGAGCGCCCACCTCCAAGGGCTTCTGTGAGAACCAAATAAAGATATTTATAGGAACATACTTTATAAACTATAATCAGTGGATCTCAACGTATTGTTCTGTGGACCCGGTGGATCTCCGAAACTCTTTCAAGGGGTCTTAGCAATCAAAGCAATTTTTGTAAGCGCACTAGGACTTCATAGCCTTCTCACTGGGTTGACATTTACACTGACAGTGCAGAAGCAATGGCACCTTAGCATGTACCCAGGCGGCAGGGGTCACTGTACTCCTCACCTCCTTGAACTTGAAGAGAAAAAACAACTGCCATTTGCAATTAAGAATGTCTTTGATGAACCAGTAAAAAATAGTAAGTTCATTGAACTGCAGTCCTCATGTACACGCCCTTTTAGTATTCTATGTGAGGAGATGGGAATGACAGAAAGTCACACGGCACGTCCAAGTGCAGTGTTCATCTCGACAGAAAGTGAGCGTGCCATTTTCTGAGTCATGAGATGAACTAGCTACATTTTTCGTGGAAGACCATTGTTGCTTGAATGAGCAACTCACAGACATAGGTATTGGCAGACATTTTCTCAAAAATAATGAAGTGAGCTTGTCACTTCCAGGAATAAATGGTAAAATTGGTCACAGCCAGTGATAACATTTGAACTTTTGTGCAGAAATTAGAATTTTGGAAAATTTGTATTTGCCTTTCTGAGCTTGACTGTGTCCCAATTCCTAAACACTTTCTCATGAGATTGGTGATAGCATCAACTGATGTGGCTTTTTGATATTCTGTAATGAAATATTTCAGTGTTTGAGCTGCAGTGAGTGCCTTGAACCGAAAATTTTCAAGCAACCAACTCATGACCAATGCATGATGCTACAAAACCAAGCCCAGTAGAAGATCCATTCAAAACGGAAGGTTTTAATACAACGGTGTAAGATTTCACAACCATTTGTCCAGTGTTAGCATAGTATTGAGGAATAGCCAAATTTTCTGAAAAGGCTACCTTAATACTCGTCCTTTTTCCAACTTCATATCTACCTCAAGCAACACAGCATTTTGCAACAGAGCAGGTGCAGAAGCAGACGTGAGCATCCAGCTGCCTTCTATTAAGCCAGACTTTAAAGAGCTTTGCCCAAACATTAAAAAATGCCACTCTTCTCACTACATTTCTTTGTTTTCAAAGATATAGTCTTTTTATAAAAATATTATTTTATATTACCGTGGAATGATTTTATTATTGCTATTATAAAATAAGCTACAAAAATAACTTTTAAAAAATTTCTCAGTTTGAAATCCCAATAGGGTCAATATTAATAAAATAACCCATATCGAAAATGCCCTCGAGGCCTGAAGAAAATTTGAGAGTCATGTTTCTGACACTGAAAGTTTGACAACCACTGCCATGGTGCACGGTGTAAATTTTAGGTATTTTTTTAAAAATCACGATTTCTCCACCAATTCACAGACAGGGTTTCGAATGGAGTGCTCAGCCTGGAGCTCCCACTCGCAGGGAAAGCACGCCCTCGGCCAGCTTCCATTTTCCAGAGCAAGGCTCATGAACTTGCCCTGGGATTTGAGGGTTCCAGGGAAGTCCCCAAGTCTTTCCCACAAGCCTTTGTGATCATGTATTTGTAAAGATACATTCCTCAGATTTATTTAAAAATTGTTCTCTGTGTCATGAGTCTGCTCAGGGCCGCCCACAAGCAGCAGAACCATTCAGTTGTGTAGCAGGTACATTTCTACAGCCACCACCATGGGCACAGACTAGATAGAGTCCATCTTCAAAACACATGTCATTGTGAGTGTGGCTGCTCCGTCCTCATCTTTATTATATTGATGCTGGACACACTGTGTGCGCTGGCCCTCCCCACCCCACGTTTCTAGGAACTTCACCCACTTCCACCCTTTGCCCCATGTGCATGGTCACCCTGGGAACAGCCACTTTTTACAACCCTCCCCTCCCCTATGTGGAACTCAGCGAGTCAACTCAGCCTCATTCAAGTTGCCTAAAGATGCCGCACATACTATTGGTCATGTCTTCTGCCACATGGACGGAGGAGGAGCAAAGAGAGCCAGTTCGAACCCAAAGACAGGAATGAAGAAGATGCGCAGAGAGAAGCAGAATCATGAGCTAGAAGGAGAGGTGTCCGGCATCTGAACCCAGGCTGCAGTTTGTCCTGGGGCCCAGCCACATCCCTGTGAGTCACCCACCTCCCACCCCACCACTCCCAAGCCCTGGCTCATGTTGCTCATGTGCTTAAGTAAGGCTGAGCTGCTAATCAGGACCAGAGAGGACTCTCTCAGTAGCCTCAGCGTAGTGCATGCTCTGGAAATAATTTGCCGTGCCGAATGGGTGGCCGACAACGTGGCATCTTGGTGGCGGCAGTGAATCAGTTGTTCTTGACTTCAAGCAGAACATGGTGTGTGTGAGCGCGTGTGGGATCTGGCTGGTGCAACCTGACTCCACCCGACAAAGCCCTGGGTGGTTAGAAAATGCAATTGTTCTAGAACTTTCCAAGGAGTCACATGATTCCCTGCTGCTTATGAAATTCAGGCTAACGAGCAGATAGATAAAGGCTCTAAAGGCTCGTCCTGATTGCTTCTCTCATTTCTTTATGCTCACATCTTTACTGAGGAATACAATGTTATTCTACCACCATACAACTGGGTAGTCCAGAGTTATTAATCTTGGGTGTGAGAATAACATTTAGGAATCTGTGGACATGTGTGGAGAAAAAAATTATTTCTTAATTTTCACTAATCCCTAACTGAAAATTAGCATTTCCTTCCATTATTCATGAAGGTAACAAAACCATGGTGTATTAGCAAGACCCACCAATAAAAATTAGATATGTTTATATCACATTATAGTATTGCAGATATCTGGACCAATTATTTGAGCTTATTATACTTCAAATTTATGGTACTTATTAGACCCTCCACTAGATTCTGTCATCTCACACATACATTCCTTTATCAAAAATGTCAACATTTTGGTAACTACATTTCTACTTAATTGGTATATTTTGTTTTTATGCATTTAAAAACATTATCCTAAGAATGGATTAATAGCATTCATCCAGAGGTTTCATGTCCCCCCACCCTAAAAAACAACAACTCTAAAAACTTGTTTAAGATGCCGAATAACTCACAAGAAGCAGAAATTTGGTAAAAATGCTACAAATATGACCTTGTTGCTACATTGGGTGGATTTTATTCATAAGGTTGTTATAGTTATACTAGGGGCCTGGTACATGAATTCATGCACAAGTGGGGAGGCCAATCGGGGGTGGGGCCAGCCAGGGGGAGGGGCCGCAGGCAGTTGGCTGGCTGGCCCAGCCACTCCCAGTCGAACTCCTGGTCGAGGGGACAATTTGCATATTAGCCTTTTATTAAATAGGACATTACTGGATAATGAGACACTCTGAAGTTCAGTGTCTTAAAATAGGGACAGTCATTTATTTTGCACGGAAATCTTTATTCTAGGAAGGCCTCGGAGGCAATGTCCTATCTGCTCATGTGTCAGCCGCTGGGAAAGCTTGACTGTGGTGAAAAGACCCACTTCCAAGATGACCCAGGTGCCAGGCGTGCTGTCAGCCAGGGACCTCCACTTCTGTCCACGTGGGTCTCTCTCCTGGTCACTTGGGCTCCAAACTGCCTGGTGTCTGGATCCCAAGAGATTATTTGAGATACTGAATGCTGCTGTTCTTTAAGACATGAGCCTGAAAATCCGGGCAGTGTCAGTTCGACCGTATTTTATTGTCTAAAACTCTAAGCGGTCAAAGGGCCCCGTCAGGTTCAAGGGGAAGGGACGTAAACCTCATCTCCTGCTGGGGGACGTGTCAAATAATTTACAGCCAGCTTTTATCCCCCACACGTGTGAACTATGGTTGCCCTTGGGACCTCTTCTTTTATAACATCAGACTGTAACACTCCTTGAAATGAAATCTGTGAAATGGTGAGTTTAATGATATTGGCAAATGAAATTTTATTGGCGGATGGAGAACCTTGGCGTCATATTTGCAGCTGTCCCTTTCCCCTTCCCTTCCTTTCACTCTCCTCCTTTTACAACCTCAATATTCTTCCTTTCTTTCCCTGTTGTGTTCCCCCCTTATTTTGAAACTTCAACAACAGACGATAAGAACAAGAAAAGGAGGAAGAGGAGAAAGAGAAGGAAAAGAATAGGAGTTAAAAGAGGGAGTCAGAACTAGAAGAGGTGGGAGAGGAGGAAAGGGAGATGGAGCGGGGGAAAGGCCTGGGCAATACTGACCAACGGTGGAAATTCCCTCCACACGGATGCAGCAGCCCCTCTCCTGGGAACATGTACCAGGGAGACCCTCTCACAGTGTAGGTGCATGAGGAATTTCTAGGGAAATCGTGATTTTAGGGAAGAAAAGCTGGGGACAATCTCAACGTTTATCAGTAGGGAACTGGTTCAGTAACACACCCATGATCCTCATTATTTGAAGACCCTGTATTTTAGAATTTGCCTACTTGCTAAAATGTAACCCCCAAATCAACACTCAGAACACTTTTGTGGTCATTTGTGGGCTTGTCCAGAGCTGTGAAAAATCTGAGTTGCCTGTTGTGCCCTTTGTATCTATAGCAAATCCTCTGGAAAGTCCTAATCCAGGGAGGGTGGGGACCAAGGACCAAGGGGAAGCTCCTTGCTCATGGTGGTAGAGTCAGGAGGGTCCTGGCTGGTGGATGAGCAAGCAGTTGGAGCTGCTGCTGCCTCTGCATCCATGGAAGACTGTGCCCTTAACCGAGCCGCGTGGCAGGTGTGGATAGAGGGTTACACCAGATGCACTGAGGTAGAGGAGTGGCAGGTGGGCCCATGAGGTGATAGGTGCCGTGGGAAGCAGGTCACATGTCCGTGATCACATGTCTGCCCCTTACGAGTGATGTGACAAAGGCTAATAGTTTCCTTCCCCTGGGTCTAGTTCCCTCATCTGTTAGCTGGGGAGGTTGGATCCCATTTTTTCACTCAACAGATATTAATTGATTATGCTGAGCCTGGTACTGTTCTAAGGCCCTGAAAATATACCTATGAAGAGGATATAATTTATCACTGAAGATTAGATCTGGCCCAACATAACAGAAAACCCCCCCCAAAACAGTGGCTTCATTAAGATAAGGGACCCATTTTTTAAATATTTTTTTAATTGATGTCAGAGAGGCAGGGAGAGGGAGAGAGAAACATCAATGATGAGAGAGTCATGGATCAGCTGCCTCCTGCACAACCCACACTGGGGATCAAGCCCACAACCTGGGCATATGCCCTGACCGGGGATCGAACCCTCACCTCCTGGTTTATAGTTTGACGCTCAACCACTGAGCCACACCGGCCTGGCAGGGATCCATTTATTTATGTTACATAAAGCAAGTCCAGAGACCTGCCGGTCAGGGCTGGTATGCTATTCCTATGCTACTTCGTCATCAGCATCACCTCATGGCCGTAAGGTGGTTAATGCCACTCCAACCATTGCATCACATATCAGGACGGAGGAAGGGGCAAGAGTAGAACAGAGCCCCTTCCAGTTAGGAGCTTTCTAAGAATTCCACAGGATTGTCTCTCACATCTCATTGGCCACTTGTATCATCAAGACAGACTGAGAAATGTGGCTCTGTAAACTAGATCGTTGCCATGGCCCACCCTATCGGGGTTCTGTTCATAAGGATGACGGGGGGTGGGGGGGGGATAGGACTCAGACATTTCCACGACAACAGATCAGTTCTCCTGTTTTTCCAGCAGGAAAAAATAGATAACCAACGAGAAAGCAAATTAAAAGATAATTTCAGATGGTGATAAGCTCTGTCAAGAAAACAGAATACAGTGTTGAAATATAGGAGGTGGTAGGAGAGTGGTGGGAACCCAAGGTGGACTGGGAGGACAGAAAATATTCTTGAGCAGAACAAGTTCTAAAAACCCTTCTAATTTTGACACTCTGGGATTTGAGGTGTCTGTGCAATGCCACCCACCCTCATCCAAGAGGAGTAGAGTGATAGGAAGGTTTTCTATAAGCAAAATGTGTTCTCTTTTTCCCAACTCTTAATTCCTCTTATTAATTTCAACCTCAGCAGATGGGCACGAAGGATGCATCAGATTCTTTCAGTTGCAGGAGATAGAAAACCTATTCAAATGGCTTAGGCACCAAGGAAGTGTAGCATCTCACAGAGCTGCAAGTCCCGAGATAAAGGTGGGCTCAAGGGCTGGTTGATTCAGCCGCTCTGTGATGTCATCAAGGACGTGGGCTCTTCTTGTTTCTTGGCCCTGACATTCTTAAGAGTTGTCTCCATCTGGCTGACAGAAAGATGGCTTCACCATCTGACCATCATTCTGCTATGACGGCATCTAGATGGAGAAGAGACATTCTTTTCCTGTGTGACTGCTGATCTCACTTAAAATTCACTGATTTTGTCTTCTGCCACTTCTGTTATTGGGCTCTTCTAGTGAATCTTTCATTTAGAGTTTCCCTCGTGATTTCTTCTTTAACCAGTGGTCAGTTTAAAAGTGTGTTAATGTCCACGTATTTGGGGATTTCCAAGATACCTCTCCATTGTTCATTTCTAGTTTGATTTGTTTTTTTCAGACCGGTCAGAAAACTGGTCAGTTTTCTCAGACTAGACTGTGTTAGTTAAATTCTTTTATGTTTATTGGGACTTGTTGTATGGTCCCGCATGGGTTCTGTCTTGGAGAATGTTCTATGTACACTTAAATATATTGCAGTTGTTGGATGAAGTGTTCTATAAATGTCAATTGTGTCAAATTGGTTGGTAGTTTGCTTCCAATAGTTCCTGGATTCTCTGACAACAGGAGTGTTGAAGTCTCCCATCAAAACTGTGGGATTTGTCTATTTCGCCTTTAAATTCTTGCTTTATATATTTTAAAGCTCTATTATTGGGTGAAAATAAAATTCTAGGTTGATGGATTTTTTTCTTTTAGCACTTTAATGATGTCACTGTATTGTTTATGATTTGCATAGCTTATGAACAGAAGTCTGTGAAATTCATAGCTTTGTTCCTCTTTATGTAATAAATATGTAGTTTTTCTCTTGTTGCTCTTAAGATTTTCTTTTAATTATGGGTTTTCAGAAACTTGAATATAATGAATCTTAGTGTGGTTTTCTTTGTGATTATCTTGTTTGGCATTTATTGAACTTCTTGGATCTATGGGTTTATAATAATCATTACATTTGAAAATTTTGGGCTATTCAAAAAAAAATTTTTTTTTTGTCTTTTCCATCTCCTTCTAGGACTCTCACACACATGGTTAGATTGCTTGGTATTGTCCCACAAGCCACTTTTCTACTATTCTTTAAAAATCTTTTCCTCACACGGTGCTTTATCTTAGTTTCTATCACAGTGTCTTCAAGATCAGTGAACATTTTTCGTCAGGGGTTTCTTCTTTAACCTAATCTACTACTAATCCTTTCTGGTGAATGTTTCATTTCAGATATTTTATTTTTCATCTGGACAAGTCTTATGTGACTATTTTTTATATCTTCCACTTCTGTGTGTATAGTGTCTCTGCCTGCCTTTGAATCCTTGAAAACATTACTAATAGTTGTTTTAAAGATCTTGTCTGTTAGTCCCACCACCTCTATCTCCCCTGACCATTTCCATATCTGAATTTTTTCCAGGCTTTGGGTCGCCGTCCTGTCTTCATATATTTAGTAAGTTAAGTTTTGACTGGATGCTATACATTGTGAACCTACACTGTTGAGCGCTAGATTTTGTAATGACCTTTAGAGGGTGTTGGACCTTTACATGGCAGGCAGTTACTTGCAGAGCAGCTTCCTCCTGCTGAGGTTTTTTTTTTAAGCTTTTAAATTTCCCGAGGGTGGGTCATGCGTAGGTTCAATTACCTCTGCTACCAAGCTGTGACTCACCTGGGGTCTCCACTGAAGACCCGAGAGAGCGAGAGGTCTCTCTTCCGGCCGATCAGAATGTCACCATCTCCCAGCCCGGTGTGAACTGTTTCGCTCACGGCTCCCTGGGTTTTCTTCTCTCAGCTTTGTGGATCTTCACTCTGTGCTCGTGTGACTTAGTAATCAGCAACAGATCCTCTCCCTCTCCAGCACGATGCCTCAAAACGTCCAGCCCCTTCATCTTTTCTGAGCGACAGCCTCTGTCTCTTCAACTCAGAAAGAGCTGTGCCCTGCTTGGATCCCTTTCCCTGCGAAATCAGCTCCAGAGAGAAAGCCAGGGTGGTGACAGATTCATCCTGTTGGATCTGCTTCTCAGAGATCAGTGTTGCCCGATGTCTGAAAACAGTGGCCTTGTCTATTTTGTTCTGTTTTCTAGTTTGTTTATTTTTTTAAATATATTTTTATATTGATTTCAGAGAAGAAGGGAGAGGAAGAGAGAGCTAGAAACATCAATGGTGAGAGAGAATCATTGATTGGCTGTCTCCTGCACACGCCACTCTGGGGATTGAGCCTGCAACCCAGGCATGTGCTCTGATGGGGAATCGAACCCTGATCTCTTGGTTCATAGGTCAATGCTCAACCACTGAGCCTCGCCAACCGGGCTAGTTTTCTAGTTCTTAACAGCGAGGAGATAAGTCTGGCTCCAGTTACACCATCATGACTAGAACGAGAACTTCCTGTGATCTTTTTAACACCCATATCAACATAATTCTGGCTCCCCAGTTAAAAATTTTTTGAATAAAAAATTAACCAAACACTGATTTGCTGAGTTTTACTCATAAAGATCGCATGCATTTGTGCTTTTATGACATTGTACAAGGCCCCGTGGAAGTTTAGAGTTTATGGAACCATCTATTCCTAAGAATTCCATCTTATTAAAATGTAAGATTGATTAAAATGTATTCACAAGAAGTACAAAATAAGATTAACTGTGCATAAAAGTGTGGACCTAAATGCATTTGAAACAAGTCACACTTCCACAGGCATTTAAATGCGTCTGGTAGGGCCCCATGGAAGGTGAGAGAAGGGCATGTGAGCAAGTCATGTTGGTGGCAGAGGTAAAAACAGAATCAAGAGCTGTTACTCATTTCCATGGAGAGTCGCCTAGAGGATTCAGGAAAAAAGTGATCCGGAAAACGCAATCTACAATATTAAACATTTCTTCACAGGCTTTATCTGTTCTAAGGAACTACCAGGAACACAACATTAGCCCATTCACAAAGGAAATGTATTTACATATTCCTGGAACATTGGAAAGGTTTTTAGCTTTTGCTCTGTCTAAAAGTAAATAGAAACTATCTGAGTTTTTTAGAAAACTTTTCAAAATCCTTTTTCTATTGAAGGCAATCAGCTGTTAATTTTTCCTTCTCTGAAACCCTCTTAATGTCGCCTGGCCCAGCCACATCGCCACCCTCAACTCTCTACACTCTTCCCCTTACTCCAAGTGCAGGCGGCCTCAGGGCCTTGGCACATGCCTGGGAAGCTCTTCCTCTTGTGCCCATGCCCCCTTGATTGGCTACCTCCTTGTCATCTTTTGTTTCAACCTGCCTCAAAGAGGCCTCCCCCGATCATTTAATAGCTCCCCCCCTTGAATTCTTCCCCATAAGATTGTTCTTTTCCTTCAGAGAACGAGTGCTGGTTCTTCGTGGCTTGTTTGCCCTCCGATCGATTCTTCTATCCTTTCCCTGGCCCACTCTGTGCCCCTGGGGGACTGACTCCTGTGGACTGCGTTCCCCAGACCAGCTTGCTTTCTGACTTCCGCAGAGGCTCAGTCTTTGGGAGATAGCGGTAGATGTCAGAAAGGCAGCAGGAGGGGGCCAGGCAGGGTTGAGAATGGTTTGCATGCCATGGCCCCAGGCCTCCGTGGGCAGCTCCTGTCTTGGTTCCAGTTCTCCTTTCCCAGGTGTCTCTCGGTCCTGGACTCTGATGACATCACCGCCTTCCTTCGTCACTTGTCTTGAGTGGCTTCCTGTTGCTGATAACCCCTAGGTTCCTTCACTTTCCCAGACATCTCAGCATTTCCATCACTCATGTCAGTAACAAGTCCCCTGCATTCAATTCCTTCTGCTCTATGCACTCAGAGTGGTCTCTTTCTTCGTGGTTGGACCCTGCCTGAGACGGCATGTACCTCAGCATGTAGATATAAGTCTATCAACTGCTGTTCCTTGTGACTTCATGTCTGAATACCTCCTATATGCTCCAGGAAGAAAGAACATTGTCTGTTGTCTTCATTGCAGAACTTCTGCACCCAGCACAGTGCTTGGCTTTTGATGGTTGCCCAGTGAATATCTGTAGAATAAGTGCTTGAAAGGGAAGATGACAATGATGAGATCAAATGTACCATCCATTCCAGGTATTCCAGTAACCCAAGTATTTCCCTGTCTCAGTTCAAGTGCTATAGATTATCAAGAGCAAAGCCCAGTGAGCTGTCCTTCCTGATTATGCAAAAAAAAAAAAAAAAAAGGAGAGAAAGGAAGAACAGGAGAGACTGTTACTGTGAGGCGAGCAGAATGCTCAGCTCTGCTGCTGATATTATTTTCTTTCTTTTTTTCAAATTCCACTTTGGTGAAGAGAAAACTTTCTCATTTCCCATTTCAGCTCACTGAATTATTCATCAAAAATGTTCCACTGGTATTTCCTCCTCTATCAGAGTTCTGCAGTTCCAGAAACACTGCCCTGGAGAGCAATTAGCAGCCCCTCCTGGCCCTAGCCATTCGGTGCCCTCAGGTTCTGCAGGGCCAACCCGGCAATTTCTGCGGGGTGGGGCCAACGGAGCCCCTGTAGACTCCTTCTCCTCTGCTGGGACCAGATCAAGTAACCAAACCGTCCCACTAAGAGCTCCAGAGCTCATCTAACAGCACCCCTTGTCTGACTATGACGCCTTCATGCCTCAGTTTCCTTGGCTCTCACCTGGGAAGGACAGCCACTGCCTGCCCGCCTCACGGTGTCATGACCGTCGCAGGCCCACCCTGGTCCTGAGCAGTGTCTGTCCTTGGGATTCCGGTTGGTGGCAACTTCCTCCAGATTTCAATTTGCCTCAAAGGGTGATTTCTCTCCAGAAGGCATTTCTGTTTTGATACAAGTTTGTCCCTGTTCCGTGACCTCTGTCCCTGGAGGCGGGGATGCATTCTGTTTCCCATAGTCTCTCTTATCTAAACCTGTCCTCAAACCCACCCTCGTGGACCCGTGTCTGTGTCCTGGTCAGAGCAGTGAAAGATGGAAGCCACACAGCAGCTCTTTGCACAAATGGGACACAGCTTGCTCCCCACTGTCCTAGCTCTCCTGGACTTTGTTGCCCCGGGGATCCTGTGTGGTGCTGTCAGCAAGAGGACGCCTCGGATGCCAGCATGGAGCGAGCTATGGCTCTGGTGCTGGGCGGGACTCTGCAAACCGGTTCTCCTTTGCCAGCTACCCTCATAGGCTCCGCCACGAGGGGGCGCTCAAGAGACTGGCAGGCTGGAGGGCAGCCATTCATCCAGGTCTGCTTTCTGCAACTGTGAGCCGTACCTCTCAAGGCTGCTTCTCCTTACGGCCGCCTCTCCTTCCCAAAGCAGCCACCGAGTCCACCTTGCCGCTTTTCCATTTTCTGTTTTGGAGAACTAGCTGCATTGCCCACTCTCCGGCCAGGGATATTGCACAAGTGTCTGGCATCCCCTCTTCAAAGTCTGGGTCTCGGCCCCCAGGGGCGTCCTCTGAACCCACAGACACCAGCACCAGCTGGCTGCCGCCCCCACCTCCCCCTAGATATCTGGTCCCAGCTCTGCCAGGTCCCCCCTCCAAACTTCTAAGTGTTTTTATAATTCCAATCTCTTCCCTCGTGTCCTCTTACCCTAGGGGAGGGATGTGGTTGCTACCTGCAGTCACTACCTCTGTGATACCTTAGAGTTCTCTTTACCGTCTCAGTTTCACAGTTAACAGTTCTTCATATCAAATTCTCTCCGTTTAAACGCTGGTTTCCGTCTCTTCAGAGAACCCTGACTGATCCAGAAATGGGAGCTAGGAGTGGAGGCAGGGATGGTAGACAGCAGGAGGTGATGAACCGGGCAGACCCCGTGGTGCACAGAGGACACGGATGGGGGAAGGGAGAGCAGCTGCTGACCACCAGTCAGCCGTGTGTGCTTGTGTGTGTGTGTGTGTGTGTGTGTGTGTGTGTGTGTACAGAGCCACCTTCTTGGAACTGCAGGAAGCATCTGTGTGCGTGGGTTCTTCGGGGAGCCGGGGAGCCCGGTCATACTTGGTGAAGGATGCAGAATGCAGACGGTGCTCCCTGCTGTGCCCACGTGGGCCAGGCCGGGAAGCCTTCCTTTCCTCTCGCACCCTATGGTCCGCCCCTGGCCTCCCAGCCTATCTCCCTCCCAGCGCCCCGCCTGCCTCCGCGGGGCCTGCATTGCATTAGCAGCTGGCGGCTGCTGTCAGAGTCTCCGGGAAGGTAATCTATCCGGAAAAGTGCCTGCGAATTACTAAATCAATAAACACCGCTAACCTCTCGACTCACTGCCTCTCAGCAGAGATCACCTCAGCCCTGCAGCCTCTGCTCTCCTATGAGGGAAGCAGAAAACGCTTAGTGGGCACAACTCTCAGGTCGGGGAGGGAGGAGTGCGGGCAGCCACACTCGGCAGGACCCCCATCGTTAGGAGGACCCTCCTCCACCTTTGTGTCCATGGCTCAGCACTGACAGAGTGCTCGAGTCCTGGGTCCAGCTGTGTGCTCAGACTCACCTTCAAAACCTCCGCCCCACCCCGAGGTGACCTTAAAGGACCCGCCCCAGAATCCCTCTGAGCGCTGTCTTTCCCTCACCCGTTGTTTCAGGCAGGAAGTTTTGTCTGCTCACCCAGCAGTGGTTTAGAAAATAAGAAGACTATTTATGACATGCAAATTCAAAATTACAAGAGGCAAGCTTCATGCTCAATACTAACAGCTAAAAACGTGTGATTTGCTAATTGCTCATTCCATGAAGAGCATGGTTTTAAGTGCTCTACATACGTTAACTCGCTTACTACAACCACTCTGTGACGTGGTTATTGGTGGCAGCAGTGGTACTATTATTGCTATCTCCATTTTCCAGATGTCAAAATTGAGGCCCAGAAAGGTTAAATAACTGGCCCAAGGTCACACAGCTGGAACATGGACGAGCTCCGATTGGAACCCAGGGCCCAGGTTCTAATAGGTCCATGCAATTCAACACAGGCTGTGGCAGGATAACTAGGAGGTACTGTCGTCTCCTCCCTCCCTCCTCCACCAAGAGCACAGAGCAGTTGTATGTTGTCTCCTGGGCTTTTCCGGGGCAAAAAGGAGAAGCTGCTGGAGACAGCGTGCCGCCTGCTTTCCTGTGCACGGCTACACCCTCCGGAGAAATCCAATCCTTGCCTTCTCACTGCTCACCGCTGTGAATGCTAAGCCTGGGAAAACAAAAGGTGGAGGAGGGGTGTCCGGAAGTGGAGGCACTGCAGTGAGCTGGGCCCTGCAGCAGCGCCTGGGTCTCTCTATCTGAGGTTGCCCATGACATCCAGCTTTCCCAGCATGGGGGGTGTCAGAGTGCCCCTGGGCAGCCTTGGCCAAGGACTGATGGGTAACTGGGAGGGGGAGGGTTCCTTGTCTCTGAGGGGGCATTTGAGGGAGTGGGGGGGGGGGGGACCAACCTGCACCCCCAGCCCCACACCCAGCCCTCACACCCCTGCTGGGCTCCTACACTCCCGGAGGGGGAGCGTCATAAATTGCTGGATTTTCAAGGCCTTAAGAAATTATCCAATTCTTTTTTTTTTTCTTTTTTTGAAAGATGACAAATTGGGCCCCAATCAGGAAAACAAATTCCAGTTTTTCCTTAGTCAGATAGTGACTGAGCCAAGGTCCCAAGTCAGCCACTGGGCTACAGAGGGCTGCACCAGTGGCCAGACACCTGCGGGGGGCGATAGAGGGCGGGTTGGAGCCACATGGCCCTGGAGTCCACCCCTCCTGGCGTTTGCAGTTCTCTCTCTGAAGGTAGAGGATGAGGTTACCACGTTCCCCACCCCCATAACCTGGTCAGGGTCAACAGTCCCCCCATAAGCATGCCATGAACAGCCTACTCCTTTTCTGTCCTGCCTCCCCACTTTACAGGGGTCCCCCGTCACCAAGAAGGGCCCAGCCCGCCGCAGAGGCTGACGTGCCCCTGCTCTCTGAGGAAGGAAGTAAACAAGGTCAAGAACAAGGAGCTCTCCAGTCCCAGCCAAGGTGTGGGCTCTCAGGGCAAGGGGCCGCCTTTTGCCAGGAAGTAATGGCTGCAAGTCAGACCGCGCTGGATGGAAATTCTGCCGCGTTCTGAAGTCCATTTGGTCTGATTGCTTGTTCAGCTTCTTAATGCATTAATGAGAAAACATCAGGGAGGATATGTATTCCAAAAAAAATTGCAATTAATCAATACTGCACTTATTCCATTTGGCTGCAACTGAGTGGTGAACAGGAGCTGGGCAGGCTCTTCCCCAGACCCAGGCCTTTCCCAGCAGAGGGAGGGTCTGAGGGCGGCTACTCCCAGGAGGGAAGCAGTGGGCCTGGGGGCCCTGTGGCCAGGTCGCCAGGCCCACGCTCAGGTCTTCTAGGGAGAGCCGGCACCTTGTTCTGGTGCTGGGAGGGTCCAGGCCCCGCCTCAGCCACAGGCCCTCTGCAGTCTCCGGTGTTAGGTGAATGCCCTTCCCTCTCTGCCTGCAGTTTTCTCACCTGTGAGATGGGGATATGACATTAGCCTCACACCCCCAATGGAGGGGTTAGCAAACACACTGGGGATGCACAGGAGGTGTCTGATGAGCATGGGTGTCATTGTGAGAATTAGGCGGGTCGATAGGCGTCCAGCGCTCACACAGTACTGGTCACGGTAATTGTTCCATGAGTGTTGGTTAGTATCACTTTCATTTGCATCTGTGCTCACCCCCCAGCCTCTAGGGAGCCCAGGGCACTGTCTTCAGCAAGAGCTGCTTGCCTGGTTGCAGCAAGGCCTTCTGGACTGTCTTAGCTTGTCGTGTGACAGATAAGGAAATTAAAGCACAGAGTGGTTAAGGGATTTGGATAAAGCCACACAGTTGACTAGAAACAGAGCTGTCTTCCCAACCCTGAACTCTGACTTCTGACCACACCTGACCTACGTGATCTGGGAGAGTGGGGCCTCCATGGGTGGGGTGTTCTGTAAATATGTGTTCAGTGTTGATTTGGGGAGGGGCTGAGCTCTGTGGTGAGAAGGAAGAGCTTTAGCAGGAACCCAACTTGCACCTCCTGCTCAGCTAAGCCAGAGCCCTGTGTTTAAGGAGACCCGCCTTCTGTGGGAGGCAGTCTAGAGGCCCGGCAGTGTTTCTCAAGCATTTATTTCTTCAACCAATTCTTACTGCGTGACCACCTGAGTCAGCCACCCGGCCACTGTGCCATGTTCCCGGGAGTATAGCTCCCTCCCCAAGCAGCTTATCCAAAGATTCTTTTTGAACACATGGTGCTTGGGGTCTTTTCTCCCTGAAAATCCTGTAGATACAACCTACCCCATTCTCTTCCACCTCAAGCACCTCTCACAGCCTGGTTCCCCAGTGCTGGTCTCATTACCTTCCCTGGCTCAGACCTGGGCACCTGTTCCAGTTACATAAACAAAAGCACATTATGCCACGACACTGTCCTTGCTCAGGCTGTTCTCAGGTCAGTACAAGGTGTTCTGGAAAATTCAGGGAAGTCAGCAGCCCCAGGAGGTGTGCCGACGACAGCGGGAGACACTTGATAGCTGCTCAGTGAAGCCTTCTTGCTAAATGTCCTTCCAGTGGCTAACGACTGGGTCCCTGGCCCCTCAGAGTCAGGCCCTCCTGTGTCCTCCTCGTTTCCCTCTCCCTCCTGCACGTGATGCACTTCACATGAGGCAACAAGAGGCATTCGTCTCCATTGCCACTGCCGGGCGTGGGAAGTCCCGGCCACGCCTGAGCTGGTTGCAAGACCACGATGGAGTCAAAACTGCTCCTCGCCTCGGGAGGAGACTCAGTGCCCAGCGTCTGGGCGCTGCCCTGGGCCTCAGTGGTTTTCTTCTCCTGGGTGTGGTGTCCCCCTAACGAGGGTGAGCCCCACCGCTCAGTGCTCAGCGGCAGGGCCCAAGTCTCAGCCATGCTCTGCGGGCCCCACTCACAGTGGCCAAGTCCATTTGCAAAGGAGGGGCCGTCGGAGTCACCATTTGTCTTCCTGCCGCCGTGCAGCATCCTGCATTACAGTCTCGGCAGCCTTCCAACCGAGCTGGCTTTTAGCTTTATTATGGTGGTTGGGCAGCTCGGGGAGCCTGAATTCCATCGGCACATTTACGATCCTTTGGCCTTTGTGCCTGTGGAGGAAATCCATCTCACAGACACAGGCTCCTCCTGAGCTCTGGGCTTCTTTGCATACAAAGACTCCATTTCGTCGGATGGAAAAGGGAAGCATCGTTGGGCAAAACGGTACCGATCATGGATGGGTACCTCCGTCTGTGGGGCTCTCTCCCCCTTGGCTGTGCACTGAGGGAGCAGCCATCCTGGGTACCGTCCCTGCGGTTGCTCCTGTGGACACTTTGTTCCCTTCTGTCACCACCAGCAGAGCCATTTTCTCCACGGGGCTCATGCGTCAGCTTCCCAAGGGCTGACAAAACGTCTCAAGGGCTGCAAAAAAGTGTTGGCTACACCATGCAAAAAATAATAATAATAATAAAATTTTATTTGAAATACACACTATCCAGCCACAAAATTTAACTTCGTTGGCTAGTCAACTGCAACTCAGCTGGTGTTGTATTTTCACATCTGAAGTCTGTTTGTGTGCGCTGTGGACATGTTGCATATAATGTGGGCCGAGACCCTAAAAAGTCAGGAGGCTGTATGAGCCAGTGTCTATTGAGGAACCAGCCCAGGCTGAGGAGCTGCAATGAGGGGCTGAACATGGCTGGAGCCGGAGCCGCCAGGCAAACAGGAGAGGCAGCCCAGAGCTCAGAAGCAGCTGGAAGCCGCCACTGCCCCTTGGGCTGGAGGGGTTAAGGGAAGAGGGAGCTGGGACCTAGGGGCCACCTGGCAGGACCTGGAACTGCAGTGGGAGGGCTCAGGGAGGGACAGGGCTGCAACCTTGAGTACAGCCATTGCTGAGACACCACCCAAAGCAGAGCAGGTGGAGAGAGTCCCCGGCCACGTGAACATGTTTTCCTGCAGAGGGGAAACTCCGGTGCCACACCCCCTAGTGCCAGCTCAGAGGCGCCCCTTCACATCCATCCTCGTTCCATTGGTGAAAGCAGGTCACAGGGACAAGGCTGGAGTCAGGGGTAGATCTGCCCATAGAACAGTCAAGGGAAGAAAAGAAACCGTGTCAGGGCAAGTAATACTCTCTATCGCAGTCAGTGAGTCTTCTCCCAGCAGTGGGCCACTGTGCACAGGGTCACATGCATTAGCTTCCCTGGCTCAGACCTGGGCACCTGTTCCAATTACATAAACAAAAGCTAGAACTCAAACACAGGTCGACACAGGTTTGAGTTCTAGCTCCGTGGCTTCTTGGAAAAACGACCGTGGGCAAACTCTCCGGGTCGTGGCTTCCTCATCCAGAAAATGGAAACACTGACACGCAGACCTTCCAGTGCGGCCGCGAGGGTGACGCTGAGAAGATGTAACATGCCGAGCCGGGTGCCTGGATCTGGTGAGACCCTAATAGATGCCGGCTGGTGTGTGGATAGGAAGAATCTATGAAAAACCGTGCCTTCTGGGGACAAGGCATGCAGCAAGGTGAGGGGAGAGGCTCCTGAGAAGTCATTTGAAAATCTCTGCATGGACGGCTCATGCAAAAAGGAAGCCGCTCGGTGACTGACTCATCCACTGAGCTCTGGGAACAGAGAGCCTGCAGGCTGGCACTGTTCTCCACGGCAGCGCTGACAGCTTGTCGGAGGAGGGATGGCACAAGGTGGGGTGGGGGGCTGATTTCCTCTCCCGGCTGCCTGCTCGGGCTCACCCACAGCCCGTGCACACAAAGGTCTCCTTCCTGGAACAGCCCCGGCTGGGTGCAGCAATGCCGGGTCCCAGGAACGGCCACTCTGCAATGTGAGGACTTAAATAGATGTGGATGGTTCGTCTATTCTCTTCAAGAAAGATGTAAGTCCCTCCAAAAAAATGCACCATCCTACAGCATTTTTTATTCTCGTGCCTACCCAAATCAAGCCCCAAGCTGTCGAAAGGGAGAAAATAAGTGATAGGAAAGGAGACCAGCAGAAACCAGATGATCAGACCAGAAGTTGCACCGGTTATGCGATGGCCTCAGTTGGGTGCCGGGGGAGCGGGTGTGGGTTTGCAGGTCCCCGTGTGGCACAGTGGGGAGGGCATATCATTTGGAGACAATTGCATGACCTCAAATCCCATCTCTTTGCCTCCGGGAGATGAGCCCCAATGATCCAGAACCTTCATCAACTAACAGGGGGCATGAGGGCCCCTAACTCCCGGGCTGTCGCCAGGTTCTCATGAGAGACCCTGGCTCCTGCAGCACTTGCTGAGCTGCGGCCACGTGCATTGATTCTCTTCGTGAACGTTCGGCACAGTTAATGCGCACCCCCCTGGCCAAGGTCAGGGCTGTAAGTCCTGGTGGAAGACGGTTTGCTTTGAAGGAGGACCAGGAAGGATGAACAAAACACCAGCGTGGACCAAGTTCAGCCCAGTGGCCCCGGACGGCTGGCCCTCAGCTTGGAGGCTCAGCATCGATTTGTTTCTCTGTCTTAGGCTGGGTTCCCCCGAAGCCGACCCTGAGAGGAGGATCCCTCTGGAACCAATTTGCTAGGGAATGATTTATTAGCAAGTGTTTCCTGGAAAACCGGATAGGGGAGCGGGGAAGCAGACGCAGAAGCCCAAGTGACACCAGGCCTGGAGGGCAGGTTTGGCTCAGGCCTGCCCCCTCCCCCCGGACAGACACACCCAGGACAGTGAGGGTCATTCCTCAGAGCAGCTCCATCAGGGACAAAGGAGCTGGAGGATTTATCCATCATTGGTCAAGGGTGGCCCCAGAGGATGCAAATTCCAAGGTGTTTCCCACTCTCGGAGGCCAGAGACCTGTCCGTCGGCGCTGGCTGTTGGAGAGACAGAACGAGGGTGCAGGTGCGCGCAGACATAGCAAGGGCATCCAAGGGGTTTGGGCTGAGCACTAACAGCAGCTGGTACAGCATCCAAGGGTGACTGGGTGCCGGGGACTTCCTGGGAAGCCGCCTCCCACCAGATGGCCATGTTTCTAGCCAGAAAACAGAGCCAGCAGCCACTCCAAGTTCTCATGTCCAAGGACCAGCCATGTTCTCCAGGGAGCAAAGGCTCAGGAACAGGGGTTTCGGGGCGAGGATGTATGCAGTGGCGGGTTGACTGGATTTCATGATGGCGGAGTCCTGGAGCGTCAGTGGTGATAAGAAAAGGAGGGGGTGTTTGTGATCAGGATCCCCCCTGGCCCAGCCAGCAGCAGTGTAGGGCGGTCAAAGCATTCTGCACCTGTCAGAAGGAGGCAGGTAAAATCCTGGCTCTTCACGGACCCGCTGTGTGGCTTTGGGCAAAGTACCAGGCCTCTCTGAGCCTCATCACCTGAGATCTGGCTCAAATGACTGTCCTCCCAGAACCAGCACCCACCCCTCGCCTTACAGAGCCAAGGGCTGGCCGCTCTAGCCGTGGGCCTCCCCTATTTTGAGGCTCATCTCCCCAGTCTTTGTGAGGAAAGGGGGTTTGTCCCAAGCCCCTGCCTCCTTTCCTCACCCCCCTCCTCATGCAACCGCCAGCTCACTGCCTTCATTTCCCCAAGTGCCACCAGCAGGCTGTGGGTCGTTGCCATGGAATTTTACTCAAGGCTCAGGCAGACTGAGGGGATTAGGACAGAGCTCAGAACAGGACACAGCTTCCAGTGAGTCCCGAGACCCTCCCCACCCTCGGGGGCTCTCCTCCCGCCCTGCTGGGAACCCCCCTCCTGTGGGGCCCCTCCCAGGGCACTGCCCCCACCCTCCCACCACGCTGGGGGTCCTGGGTTGGTCTCAGGGCCTGGGACCCTGTCACACAGCCCGTGCAGCTCTCTCCCTGCGGCACTGTCTTTACCTCTTTCTTTCTGGTCCCTGCACAGGGACCTCACTTTTATTTAACAAAGACAGAGAGCTCCCCCAGTTTTTCATTTTGTCTTGGTTTTATTTTGTTTCTGCTCTTTTTTTTTTTAAAGAGGCTATGTGGGATTTTCTCAAAGAGTGTGGCTCAAAGGGCAGCTTGGTTTTAGCAAGAGTGTCCCTTCCCATCCCCTCATTGTAGCTACCATCCCACCGCCTCCCTGGCCCCCTCTTCCCAAGCTCCCACTGTCCACTGCATCCCCAGCGCACACACACTGACTGTCTCCCTCCAGCTCTTGACTTCCTCCAATCAAATCACATCTGGGCTGGAGCCCTCCTGCCTCTTTAAGGTGACTCGGCATTTCTCTGCATGGATCCACTTGGCTGGCTTTATGGTTTCACTGGCAGAGGGATGTCTTATTTCCTTATTTCTGAACTCTTCCAGGCACATCTCTGTGGCCTCTCCACCCTGCTCCCCACTACTGCCTTCCTGCCATCAGGGGCCACCCCTAGGCTTTACCCCATTATCCCCTGCAAGCTCTGGGATGCTCAGAGATATTTTAAACCATTTTTATCACGATAAGAATGCATGCTCCTTGCAGAAGAAAAGCAGGAAGTACAGATAAGCAAATATAAAAATCAGCCTTCATCCACCAGGCAGAAATAGCCTCCCTAATGCTTTGATCAGGATTCTCCCAGGTTCTGTTTGCTGTGAATATACATGCATCTTAGTCAGGACTTTCTTGGTGGCAGGTGACAAACTCACACCCCTTGGTATGGGCTGAATTGTGTCTCCCCTCCACCCCCACATTTAGTTGTTGCAGTTCTAACCCCCAGAATGAGACAGGGCCTTGAAAGAGATAGTCAGGGTTACATGAGGTCATTGGAGTGGGCCCTAATCCAGTATGATCGGTGTTCTTATAAAAAGAGAGTAGGACACACACACACACACACACACACACACACACAGCAGGACGACTGTGTGACACGGCCAGGAGTGAGGCCTCGAAAGAAACCAACCCTGCTGATACCCTGATCTCAGACTTCCAGCCTCCGGAGCTGTGAGAAAGTAATGTCTGGCATTTAAGTCACATGAGGCTTGTTATTGGCCGCATAAGCAGACTTAGGCTCCCCTCTCACTAGCTGCAGCCTCAGGGCACTTGTCCGAAGGGCCCTACACATGCAGGCGCAGCTGGGATGGACTGGGTGCCGCTGGGCCACTAGAATCAGGTTTTGAAAACCAGCAGGAGCTCACATCTATTTTCAGTTGCTGCTTCTCTCTGGCCCGGTCCTCCCAGAACCAGCTTCCTGGACCTGTGAGGAAAAAGCTTCCTCCTTTCCAACCTAACAGCTTCACTGCCCAGGAGGTACTGAGGGATGGAGGGACTGAGGGACAGGCCTTTGGTGTCACTGCTAGTTTACAAATCCGAGGGCCAGGCTTTGATTGGCCTGGCGTAGGTCATTGCCCTCTCCAAGGCCAAGAATAGGGATACCGCAACTAATTTGCTGAGCAACAACTCTGCATTGGGCACTGCGCTAAATTCCATTCAGTCCACCATTTAGCTTGCTAAACTTGTGGGGTTATTATTGTTATTATTATTATTATTACTAGAGGCCCAGTGCACAAAATTCGTGCACTCAGAGGGTCCCTCAGCCTGGCCCGTGCCCTCTCCCAGTCTGGGAGCCCTTGGGAGATGTCCTGCAGGGAGCAGGCCTAAG
Source organism: Myotis davidii (assembly GCF_000327345.1). Lineage (NCBI taxonomy): Eukaryota > Metazoa > Chordata > Mammalia > Chiroptera > Vespertilionidae > Myotis > Myotis davidii. The sequence goes on from NW_006291554.1 coordinate 1,117,185, forward strand.
CCGGCAGTAGGACATCCTTAGCGCTGCTGCATGTGCCCTTGACCGGAATTGAACCTGGAACCCTTCAGTCCACAGGCCAACACTCTATCCCTGAACCAAACTAGCTAGGGCTCAGAGTCTACTGATTTAAATGTTAACCTTACGTACATGTAGCATAATGTTTGACCAAATATCTGGGTACTATGGCCTAGCCAAATTGACACATAAAATTTACCATCACAGGTGCCTTCTATAATTATTGAATTCATGATTGCCCCTTTACTTCCTCCCAGCGGTTCTCAACCTGTGGGTCGAGACCCCTTTGGCGGTCAAACGACCTTTTCACAGGGGTCACCTAAGACCATCCTGCATATCAGATATTTACATTACGATTCATAACAGTAGCAACATTACAGTTATGAAGTAGCAACGAAAATAATTTTATGGTTGGGGGTCACCACAACATGAGGAACTGTATTTAAAGGGCCAGAAGGTTGAGAACCACTAAGCACACATTCTTTTCTCTCCACAAGAGTAGAAAGCCCTGCATTCGGAGAGCAGAGACTGTTTTATACCTCTTCACACACTTTGGCATTTTCTAACCTAGTACTTTGAACAAAATTGACATTAAATATTTGTTGTTTGATGGATAGTTATTAATTTGGTTACTTTGGGAGCCTCAATTTAATTTTTTTTGGGGGGGGTGATAAAAATTTTGCAGGACCTTAGGAGGAAATGAGTTACTTTTCAAAATCGAAGTACAAAATTATTTAGGTACGAATATCAGAAAAATAGTCCTTTCAAAAATATTTTCTCTTGTTCTTCCAACTCATCCCTTAAAATCAGCCCCCAGCACTGACCTCTGAGCGGACTCTGAATGAGGACTCAAAAGCTTAGGCAGTCTTTCTCTGTGGGATGTAGGAGCTATTCCTCTTACAACTTCTTTCTCAAAATCTTAATCCTAATAATAATGGAAATTATTTATCAGATTAAGACCCACATTAATCCTGTCTGAACAACTCGATGTTATCATGTTTAATTTCAAATTTAATTATTTTGGTATTTAATTACAAAACAGTTAATTACTTTATTGTAATTATGTGTCGTCTTAAGTAGAGGGAGGCCAGAAATCCCTGATAACGGGCTACCCCGCGGCGTCACCCTTTTCCAGCGTATCTCCAAGACCCATCAGCCCTGCTTCTTGATTTTCCCGTGGCTTAAGCCTCTCTTTCATGTCCTTTTCCGTTTCTCACATCCTAGTTGTTCTTGGACTCTTCCTCACGCCCCTAGAACCAATATCCTGAGCCACATTCTGCTGCCCCAAGGCTTGTTGTTTGATAACATCACCTTGATCATCACTCTGCTGGCATTCCCGGGGAAACAAAGTCTTTCCGAAGCCCATCTGTCTTTGGACCATCAGTCTTTCCTCCGCCTCCTCAGAGCCAGGAGTGTGTGCGTGGTACTTGTAAGGCAGGGGTTGCAAACTTCAATATTTTGAGTGTCACCCTGCCTGGAGGCACCTGGCACCAGAATGGGGCAGGATGGATGCTGGTCCTAGCTTTGCCACAGGGCTATGGGACTTGCCAACTTCATTGCTTTGGGTGGAGGGGTCCTAGGGAAGGTGCTGGCATGGCTGGTGTGCGAGGGAGGGGGTGGCTCTCCAGGGACCCAGGAAACTGGCTGTTTGCCCACTGGCACAGAAGTCTTTTTATATTTTCGCAACTGGTACGACTTTACCAGCAGATCTGGGTCAGGCAGGCTAAGAAGATGCATGGACCAGGCTGTCATCCTGCGCCCGGGAAGGTTGGGAACTGGAGAACCCTGCCCCACGTCGAGGAAGCAGCCTGGTGATAATCACATCGAAGCACAAGAAATATTCATTGTTCGTTGCAGCTCATTATCATTTTCTGACAATACGTTTTCTCTTTTGTTCTCCAAAAGAGACCGGGGCTCCCCTTCTGACTTGAGGTCACTTCAGATTTGTCAGCTGAACAAGTGACTACTGGGAAGCTGCTGGAGGCTGAGATGCAGAGGAATGCACCACCTCCCCGTCTCACTGGGGAGACAGACGCCTAAACAGCTCCTTACAAAATCCCGTGCTAAGTGCCTCCAAGGAGCACGGTGGGAGGGGGCTACCTAACCAACCTGGGCCCTCAGACAAGGTTTCCTGTAAGAGATTCCAGGGCAAGTTGAAGGTCAAGTAAGAAGAGAAAGGGTATTGCAAACAGAAGTGTAACACCTGAGTGAGTACAAAGGAGTTGTTCATACAATCGAAGGATTGTGAATTCCTCAACGGGGGATGCCAGGTCCTTTATGACAAAGATTCAATGCTTTCCTTTTCTTAAGGCACTTTATCGTCTTCAGAACACAAATACTTTTTTTTTTTCTTTGCCTCTCCAAACGCCTTACCTGACAGGAACATTACCAAAAATAGGAAATAAGAACAAAGCAAATGTCTCAGAAAAGGAAGGGTGGATTTTCTTCAGCGTTCTCAACCCCCTGCCCAGTCCCAGGTATCGCACTGACCCGAAAATAGGTTGATTACTCCAAGTTGGGGTTTGTGGTGGAAACAGAAAGTGATCAGGAACTTTCAAGTTGCTAAGCAATGTCTCGTGGGGTCTAGACTGGACAGGGAAGGTGGACGAAGAATTGTAAGAAAAAGGAGGGTCCGCCGGCCGGGTGGCTCAGTGGTTGAACATCGACCTATAAACTGGGAGGTCACGGTTCGATTCCCGGATGGGGCACTTTCCTAGGTTGCAGGCTCAATCCCCAGCGTGGGGCGTGCAGGAGGCAGCCGATCCATGATTCTCTCTCATCATTGATGTTTCTATCTCCTGCTCCCTCCTCCCTTCCTCTCTGAAATCAATAAAAATATATATTTTTTAAAAAGTCTACTGCGTGAGGAACAGTGACTCGTGGCAGGAGCTGGGAGGTGGACCACCTGCTGGGATAAAGGCAGTAGTAGCAGCCACTGTGTTTCTGGAAGATGCTCAGCATTTGGGTGGGAGATCCAGCTGGGCAGCCCATCACCAGGAAATGAGCACAGAGGCAAAGCCGGGCCTGACTGAGCCCAGGTGCCCTGCAGCCTTGCCCCCAGGGCTTCCCGGCAGGGGGAGGAGGGGCCGCACCTTGTGCAGAGGAAACTGAGCTGGGTCTCCATTGAATTCCTGGATTCGACTAACATTTTTATTGGATTAGATTGGCCTTTGCTGGAGTGGGCTGAATTTAGTGTTCCTGCTGCTGAGTGGGAATGAGAGCTCATTAAAGAAAGTACATGCAATTATTATTATTTTTAAGTGCAGTTGGACTCTCCAAGGCCCCACTTTAATTTGGCCAGGAGCCCTGTCCTTGAGTGAGAACCCCTAGGAGAGCCAAGCAGACTCCAGCACTTGGACCAATAGGGTTCTGTGTCTGTGGCTGGACTCGGGAACCTGGAGCCAACGCCTGGATGTGGTGCGGCCGTGAAAATGCAGATCTGTCTAGTGAGAGGCCCGCTGTGCGCCTCCAGCCACAGAGATCATGGGGATGAATGAACTGTCAGCACTTCGAGAGCGTTGTTCAAATATGCTTCACTGCGTGTGTCCATTGTGAACGCAGTCCTAGCGTCGCCGTTTGCTGGTTGTCGTACCCGTGGGGTGTGTGTATGGAGTCATGGTTAGGAGCTCAGCTCTGGGATCAGACAGAGCTGGATTGAGACCCAGCTGTCTCTCAGCCGCCCTGTGAGCTTGGGGGAGTTCCTCTCACCATGGCCCTCTCCCTGGAAAGTGAGGATAATCCTGCCAACCTCACTGGGCTGCTGTGGGAATCCAACCCCCAGCCATCGCCCACCACCTTCACACACACATCCCGCCTTGTGAGGGTTCTTCTCTGCTCAGCCCAGCCCCAAAGTGGGTCCAGTTCCTGCCCACACCCTCAGGGAGCCTGACCCTGTGGACTCCTCCGGGCTCCTGGCCCGCAGGCCTCTGGGTGGCTTGGCCCACGGAGGCCACAGAACTTGTGGGGAGAGGCTGGGCAGTTCTCCCTGCCCTGACTCTGCCCACAACTGGGCCTCTATGCTGGCTCCAGCTCTTAAAGGGGCCTGGTTCCCCTCTTTAACTTATCAGGCCTCAGGTAGGAATAGCCACCCTCTGGAGTACTCGGGGGGGCGGAGGGGGAGGGGTTCAGCCTCCTTTAGGGGTCTGTTTACCCCATCCCAGGGATCTGTGAGTGGTCACTTTAAGTCTTGCAATGGGACCATCAGGGAAATTCTTTTTCCTGCCTCACCCCGGGTGATACACTCCTGGATTACCGCTTAACTGGCATTTTCTTAAACACACTTACATTTTTAAAATCTTCAGTGGTTGTTTTTTTTTTAGCTATATTATGTCTCCATGTCATTGTAGACTTGATATGCTGGTATTAACCTTTCTAATACTCACTGAAATAAACACAACTTCTACAATAAAAGTGTTCACCATGTTCCACCTAAAATCCACTCTTTACCACGGAGTGCCCCTTGGGAAGGGCCGAGTCCCTCCATGTGAAGTTCTCAGCTCAGGGGCGCACACCTCTGTGCCGTCCTTAAGATAAGGACCCACACTGTCACATGGTGGCGACTCCTGGTGTGGCAGGTGCGCACCAGGCAGGAACGTGTGCCTTCTGCACTGTCTACACCTTTCACACGAATGTGACATACCTTCCCGTCACAGAGAGAGGATGAGTGCCTCCCGCGGTGCCCGCTGGCTCCCCCAGAATCCTCCTCTCTCCCCGGCAGAAAGGGCAAGGAGTTCATGCCGACGGAGAAATTACCTGCAGTCACCCCCGGGGAAACATAAAGTCTTTCCGAAGCCCATCTTCAAATTACAAGTATTTCAAACGTAAATGTGATGGAATCTTGCTGGGATTTTCATACCGAGAGGCCGAAGAGTTAAGACAGAACATATCACTCTTGTTAAAAAATAGAAAATGCCCAGAAAGCTGGATTCAACCTCTTAAGCACCCTTTCTCCTTCCTCCTGCCCCAGCCCCACCTACCACACCTTCTGGCCACACATACACAGGCACACTCACACTCACAGACTCACACACAGGTGCACACTCGCACCCCTGCACCCCAGGCCCGCCCCGCCCCTCCCAGCCTCAGGGGCAGGATGGCTGGTCCATCTCCCTGCCCTCCAGTGCCAGGGAGCTTGCTGCTTTCTGCACAAATTGCCTTGGGAACAAAGCAAGTTGGCCTGTGAGAGGGTTTTGCCAGATCTGCTGGAGCAGTGCGCTCAGGATCAAGCAAGACTGCAGACCGAACTTACTTTTAAAACATCTTTTTGCTATTTAAGTCGCAGCAGATGAGGAGCTGAACTGAGAGTGCAGAGGGGTGCCCTGCTGGGGGCCCTGTCACCTCCGCTAGGGGACAGGCCTGGGCTGGGAAAATGACTTTAAGAAAAGAAACACTTTGGTCACTGGACCTTTTTTTATCTTTTTTAGTTGGAAGCGAGCCTGCGTTGTGTTCAAATGCCAGTGCCTCCTCTGTGCAGAGGTGAAGACAGCCATGTGGGTGTGCTTGCTAGTGCAACAAAGAAGCCTGGGGAACCCCTACACGCCCCATGTCAGCGGGGTATCTCTGATCCTGCCAGATGGAGGTAAGAGGAGCATGGACCCCCCAAGTCCACAGTAAGGGGTCAAGCCCCACGTCCTTCACAGATGTCTGCAAATTCTCAGCACTTATACCCCCTCCCAGACCCCCCTCGCCTGGAATCCCGGATGCTGGCCCCTTCACCCCTTAGTGGCCCAGATGCAAAGTGTCAGCCCCTTTCACTGATTTCCATAAAATAATCCACTCTTAGCTGGTACACCTCCTCCCCACATAATGCCCCCAGTTTTCCCCCCCCCC
>NW_006291554.1:1123053-1126896 GCF_000327345.1 Myotis davidii
TTAAATAGATGTTCAGAGATACTAAACACACGCCCCGCCACCGCCACACACACACACACACACACACACACACGGCTTAAGGCACAGGGGTGTATTGCAAAAAGGCCTCAACTCTTTATTTCAATGGGGAGCCTTTACTCCATTCATTCCAGTACTCCAAAGGACATAATGGGTTTTTACATAACTAAAGTTCTTATAAGAGAAATCCCTAATTACTGGTATATATATAAGATGAAAAATATAGACTTCTTACTTAAAACACCAAGTTGTTTATTTCAATAAGTAAGGAAACTTTCCAAGTTTCTTATGCACCTCGAATACCTCCAGCAAAGGACAGTGTTAAAGTACCTTCAGTTTGAGGGTAAAAGACAGCAAAGGAACAAAAACAAACCAACCCCTACAACCAATACTGTGAACTGAATGTTTATGTCCTCCTGGACCCATATGTCGAAGCCCAATTGTGATGGCGTTTGAAGGTGAGTTTTTCGGGAGGTTAATTAGGTCACGAGGATGAAGCCCCATAGTGGGATTCGTGTCCTTCTCAGAAGAGGAAAGAGCTTGCCTTTTCTGTCTCTGCCACATGAGGACATAATGAGAAGGCAGCCGTCTACAAACCAGGAAGGGAGGCCTCACCAAGAGCCAGATCAGCTAGCACCCTATCTTGGCCTTCTTCCCCATGTAATCATATCGCATCTCTTGTTAAACCAGTATTCAATGAATGTATTATTTTACTAAGCAAATCTTGGTCAAGCTGCTCCCGGAAGGCATTACATGCCCTGTCGTATATAGCTTTTTGTTTTCCCTGGAGTTAATAATTGGCTTTAATTTTCTTGCGTGATTTCATATACCTATCACTAATTCTCCCCACCGACTCTCCAGAAGAGATGTAAAATTCTCCTCGGTGTGTTCAAACACTTCAGTTCCAGTGCTATTTTGGAGATGTCCTTCTTCCTGCTCCAATCTGGGCTGGAGACTCCCCATCCGTGCTGCCCGTGGTCATCCTACAGCTTCACTCACCAAACCTTGAATTCCCTTGGTCTCTCTTTTGTGATGAACCCATTTTCCAGACCTTATGGCTTCCTCTTTCTGTGTTAATCTCCTTATTTTGGTGTAGCTCTACAAGCATCCAGAAACGACCTTGGGTTGCTGACTGGGTATAGAGTTTTCAGCTGGAAATGTGTTTTCCTCAGCATTTTAAACGTCTCGTTCTCTCATCTTGTAGATTCCAGTGTTGCTGAGATGATTAATGTCACTCTGACCCCTAACCCTTTGCGTGTGACCCCTAATCAGTTATTCCCGCCCCCAATTCTCCCAGAGGGGAGTTTGGGATCTGCTCTGTATTCCCAGGATATTTAAATGTCATGAAATTGTACTTTGGGTGGGTCCCCCTCCTCTTTGTGAAAAATTCATTGTGCTGGACACTTCCTGGGCCTGTTCAGTCTGGAAAAATTGTGTTCTTTAGTGTTGGGATACTTTAGAAGATGATGCTTCTCTCTCTCTCATTCTCTTTGTTCTCTGTGAGCAAGCACCGTTTGTTTTATACTGGACTTCTTGTATGACCTCGTGTCCTTTAGCACGTTCTGAGCGAGACTTGACCTCAGCCCCATCTTTCAGGGGCATGGTATTGGTTTTTGTTTCCTGTTTCCAGGCCTCTGCTGGCCTCCGTGTGCTCCTGTCTCAGAGATGTAGTCAGTGTCCTTCTTCCTGCAAGGGAAGGACAACGCTACCTGTTTATATGGTTCCTTTCCTTCTCATTTGTTTTGACATTTGCTTTTCTGCGTTGAAGTTTTGTTCTTCTGATCATGCTGTCCCTTTCTATTAGGAAGGTGGCACCGAAGGTCAACTGGAAGGTCTTCATGTGGGGACAGGGTATCACTAAGAATGGTCAGGCCGGGTCCCTACTGTTCCTTTGGGAAAGTCTCCACAATTCAGTACTTTTGGTCTTTTCTCTGGTTTCTGGCTGCTGAATGTATGCCTTGCAACCAGCATTCTCGGAGCCTACTTGGGAAAGAGAGGACTGGAGTGGGGATGAGGCAGCACAACGTCCCTTAATCTCATTTCTATCGGGGGCCTCAGCTCCACCCCAGCTATGCCTGGCATCTCGGGACTGGAAGCTGCCTGGGATCAGTTTCTCCAGAGGAACAGTTTCTCCTGGGACAGGGAAGGGTGTGGGCCCAGGTTGTGCAGGGCAGGGACTTACCTGGTCTTCAGCCAGACATACCAGTTCTCTTTTCTCCCCGGCCTCCACTTACCTCCACTTTCAGAGCTGCCTGGCCCTTCAATTCCTGAGTCGAGGGGTCTGCAGGCTGCATGGGCTTGAGTGCTGATTGGGTTTTACTCCTTCTCTTTGTCCTCGCGGGCATCTCCCCCAGTTATTGTTTGAGTACAGGTCGGGGTAATGGGTTTCTCAGGAAGGGGGTTCCGTGCACTGTCTCTGGCCCATCCTCCAGCCCTGCGAGGTGGGTGCTATCATTGCCTCCGCCGGGAAAGTGGGTAGGTGATCCCTGAGGGCACACTACCAGGGTTTGAACCCCAGAGCCCTTGCCCTGGATAATCATACTAGGCGGTCTCATGGGGGTGCAGGAGCAAAAGATGGCGGACAAGGTATTAGAGGATCCTGGGAGCTCCTCTGACTGTCTGCCATTGGCTTCAGCCTTCTATTGCATCTGGAGGTGAAAACTGGTCACACACAAGTTTTAGAGCACGCGGGCCGTTGGGGAGAGCTGCGGCCGGAGGAGTCAGAAACTGTGGAGAAGGGAGCGAACTGTGCCGGCCCAGGCCCTGCACCGGGGTTCCAGACACAACTTGAAGGAGGAAGCACCTGAGGTCGGGGTTTTCAAAGCGACGGCACATTGTGATCATCTGGGGAACCTTTAAAAATCCGGGTGCTCAGGAACCCCCCTCCCCAAACCAATGAAATCCCCCGGAGGTAATTCCTGACAGGTTGACATGGTAGTGTGTGGGCAAGCTAAACAGCCATCTCAGCGGGTAAAGGAAAGTTGAACTTATTCAAGGAAAGGGCGTGGGAAATGGAACATCCAAAGGGAAGGGCTGCTCGACCTCAGCCGAGGGGACATTGGGTTGATGACGGAACCCAGGCGCTGGAGTTCCATCCTTATGTCATCACTGGCGGGAAGCTCTGTGGTCAGCGGGTATGGGGCTGAGTTGGTGGCTTGGAGTGGGGGTGAGAGTGTGCGATCAGGTGTCTTTAGGACAATAGGACAGTTTCAGTTCCTTGTGTGGTCTCAGTCCTGGTGTCCAGCAAGCTTTTCCTGGTCTTTGTTTTCCTACGCCTGGAAGCTTACAAATGGCCGTGAAGGACTGTATTGCCCCATCGCCCTAACAATTCCCGCGTGCAGAGAGGTTAGACGCAGTGCTGCAGGTCAGGGCTGTGCACCGGAGCGTGCACCGGAGTCCCCTGGGGGTCTTGTTAAAACGCGGGTTCTGATTCACTAGGTCTGCCGGCTCCCAGCTGCTGCTGTCGGATGACCCTGAGCAGCTACAACGGTAGGAAGTTCTTTCCTGGAGGCCCATCCAAGGTAGGCATTAAGGTGTTCACTTCACAGTTAACCTCTTTTCCATAATTACTCTAAAAGCTCACGCATTGCAGAAGGCGATATAAATTCTGTCACAGAGCTCTTCTACACAATGCAAGGAGAATATCAATTAGCAAAGGCTCTTATGCTTTTAGAAAGTGTAGATGGTACTGAGGTTTCATGAAAGGTAGGGGTGGTTTCATGAACAACCAGCTAAGCCCACCCGGGGGTCCCCCATCTTGGAACGTCCAGGGGCCACCACACCTCCCTGCAGCTGGCCGTCCACCCAGCTCCTCCAGCCTCTTTC
>NW_006291554.1:1127099-1151875 GCF_000327345.1 Myotis davidii
TGCTGAGGCCTTGCAGGGCCACACACAATCCCTCTCATCCAATGAAAAAGAATAACCTACTCTCTCCCCTGAACGCACCTACCTTAAGGCCCCAAACAAACACAGTACTGGAATCTGGACTTGTTAAATATTCCCACTTCATTAGACCATGAAGAGAAATTGGAGTTTACAGAAATAACGATGCTGTGTGCATTTCTGTAAGATGATTCAACAATTTCAAATGCACCCCAAGGGGTCCAAGCATTCAGGGAATTTCTGAGGCTCTAAAGTGACCTTTCTATGTGTCCGGCCTTCCTCCCACCCCCTCCTGGCCTCTCATATTCTCTGCTTTTCTCCACTAGCGGACAGGAGCATCACATATCAAAGAGAAAAAATAGTTCCAGAGGAAATCTGGACTGCCCTTACTTTATAAGTTGGGTTTAATAATTCATCCAAAAGAGAATTTTTAGCAACAAGGTTCGCATATATAAAGGGAACGTGCCTTCCCTAATAGGCCTCTGTTACTCTTGCTGCAGTGCTGAGTGGGGAGAAAAAAACGCCAAACGGTCCAAGTACATCTCCCAGATTCGCTAAGGACAGCGTAGACTCCAGCCCTGTAGGCAGAAGTGATTGTAGAGTCAGCTTTGCAAGGAAAGGAATTTAAGCCACACCCTAAAAGTCTCCTCTTTGTCACTGCAGACATACACCTAGAGGTCACGGGAACACACATGCATATTCCGAAAACGGCTGCAGGTTGTAGACCCGTTCACTTCCTGCTCATAAAACACCACCTCCCAGAGTCCACTATCGCTTCAAATTCCAAACCAACAGCACCAGCCTTGTAAGGCAGACAGTGTCTGGTTTGGGGTCTGAAGCTACACACACACACACACACACACACACACACACACACACACACACGTGCACACACACATACACACGCGCACAGACGCACGCACACAGAGCTATTTAGAATGTCAAGAAAATCAGTCCTTCACACAGCGGCGCTGCTCACGCATGACAAGCTGACTTTAAATATTTGTGACTCCAACTTGCTGATATGGTGGGGGGAAGGGAAGCCGGTAGAATGAAAGGGAGAGAAAATTAGCAGAAGCCTCTAATTGCCCAGGTTTGCTGCCTTGAATATTTCTGCAGCAGCTCTGCGGCAGGCAGCGCGTCACTGTTTTCAGACCTGACAATGGGGAAGTTGCCAAGGAGCCAAGGCCCAGCGAAAGAAGCAATTAATATCTCCTTTTTCATGTTATAGACAGCAGCTGTCTCCCTGCCTTAAAAAAAAAATGGTTTGAGAATGAACTTTCCTTGTTTCTTTCCTCCCGGATGTTCCTATTTTACCATATCCTTTCCAGAACTCCCTTCAGTTAGGGGAGCAATGAATTCACTGAATTTCCTGAATATTTCAAAAATCTGCAATCATGTAAAGTCTTGCTCTTGAAACCCAGCCTATACCAACAATATGACTTAGGAATTTTTTCCTTTAAGGATGTAATCTGGTTGTTAATAAAGATTCTCTTGGGCAACGGGACCCGGAATTGGGAAAGGAAATGGACATATTCAATCTACCCACAGGTGTGCGGGCCCAGCCCTCCTTGCTAGAGGATATTGATCCCTTTCAAGGCGTGTCATTCTTTGACCTGGCAATTCTATTGCCAGCCATTTCCTAAGGGAATAGCAATGATGTGTCTAAGGTTGCTGCATTCTGGGGTTCATTTATAACAGCAAAAGTTGGGGAGCAAGCTTGTTGTCAAAAGATAAGGCTGGTGATTACTTAAATTATGGCCAGGTCATACCACGAAATACTGTGCAGTCATTAAAAAGAGTTTCAGGGGAACATTTTATGATATGGGGAGATGTTCATAGTATTTTGTTAAATAAAGAAGAGTGTAGACAGAATGTACATGATTAGATAGTTTTACTTTCTTTTAATATATCAATTTGAATTTATTATAATATAGTTGCTTAGAAAAAGTGACTGAAAGGATTTTCAACAGCATATGGTATATGGGGGGGGGGAGTGCTGAGATTATGGGGAACTTTTAGTTTCTTTGTGTTCTCATACATTTTCTAAATATAATGCATCACTTACAGTCAGGAAAATAATGTCAGAAACAAGGAATCAAACATGTTATGAAAATATATGCATTGTTATCTTTAAAACAAAAGATGCTATGCGGAATCAGTTTAAAACGCAGGCGCAGTTGATTTGATCAAGGAGAGATCTCATTTTGCCCAGCCGAAGTAGGGGACTTCCATGCTGTCGGTGCCTTGGTGAGCTGCCTCAGGGTTTTGGAGGAACTGAAATGATGGTGTTTTAGATGCAGGGAGGTGAAACGAGTCCCTTATTCAGCCTGCGCCTTTCAAATAGCCTGGGGGCTCTCGCGCTTTAGAAATAAGGAGTAGCGGGTGGAGATGTAGAGTGTGGAGCCGCGCTGTCTGCGCTCTCTAGCTGGGCCACTTAACTGCTCTGGGCCTCACTCCCTCACCCGGAGATTGGACATTTGCTGGGTGGTTGTTGGTTATATGAGTTCATCGGAGTAAAGTGCTTAGAACAGGCCCTGACGCAGAGGAACTGCCTGTGGAGTCAGGAAATGTGAGCTTTATTGACAAGCTGCAAATCTCACCTCTGGCCCAGCAGAGGCGCCTGAACCCCGCCCCGCGCCCTGTGCTGCGGCCCAGGCACGCAACACCCCGGGAAACGCAAACGTGCCCTGACCTCCGTGCCAGGTGGGGCCCACGGTTGGAGCAGAAACAATGCGCGCGCGCACGCACCCCCCACGCCCTGTTTCTTCCTCTCCCCCAACACCAGGCGCCGGCAGAAGGAAAAGGAAAAAAGAAATTAAACGGAACAGACCCTTCCACATCCCGCCGCCACGCGCAGCCCGTGGCTGGCTTCCCAAGCGCTTTTTCCCTGGCACTCTGTGGCCCGGAAAAAGCCAGGGCAGGGAGGAGCACAGCGGGCAAGAAGGAGAGGGGCGGGTTCACCAGGGGGGAGTGGGAGCGAAAGTGCGCTCCTTCTGTTGTCCCCGCCACCCCACTCCGGAGACCCTAGCTCCGGTGAGGGGTACCAGCCTCTCCGGCCCCAGGGCCCAGACTCGAGCTGGAAGAGGCTCTTCGCTTCTCAGCAGGGCCCCAGCCACACCCACAGGGAACCGCAGTGCAACCCCACACTCCACCTCCTGCCTCCCCTGGACAGCAGGGTCAGCCCCAGGTGTCACCTCCTTTGTCCACGTCCCAAGAAGGCCTTTTTGAAAGAAACCTGAGTTTTCCATTGAGAGCAATTATATGACACATAGATAATAATTTTTCCTGTGTGTGTTTTGTTTTATGATGGAAACATTGGACCAAAAAACATCACAAAAATTATATGCAGGCTCGATTGCTTTTTCTCAGCAACCCAGAGCTTTTCAAAGCAAAAGGCAAAAATCTTTAAAGTTTTCTTATGTATCCTCTGCAATGTGTATTTAAATCCTGAGTGCGAAAGCTTCGTTTTAGTTGTGATTGCCTCATGAATTTGACTAATTGCATAAACTTTGAAAAAACAAAAACAAAAGCAAAATGATCAGGTAAAAGCCCACTAAGTATTTTGTAGCTCTTGGTCTTGTGTTTGCAATCAAAAAAAAATTTTTTTTTTACCATTTTCTTTCTTTTTTTGTCCATACTCGAGTCTCACAGATAATGTACCCTTCCTTTGGAGCTGATTTGACCCTACTCCCCCTTTGGCAAAACTTTTATTTGAATTTCCCTTGTGCTTCCAACAGATCTGTATATTAACAACATGCCTAACTTTTGGCAGCAGCCTCATTAATTATGTCAGCAGAGAGCTGGCACTAGGATTCCTCGGCACCTGGTAATGCCTGCTCCCTCCCTGCCGCGTCTTTGCCTTTGGACCACCAACCAACCATCACAGTCCTCATTTCCCCTCACCTTCCCTGCCCCCTCCCCACCCCTGGCTCCAGACGCCCCACTTTCCACTCAGCAAAGGACAGACATGAGGTCCCAGAAGAATGACACAGCAGAACTCACGAGTATTGTTTGGCCTCAAAGAGAGATTTTTCGGGTCTACATCCAGGCCCTCTGGACCGCTTTGATAAACTTTTGATGATGATGACAATAGATGCCACTTATTGGATGCTTACTAAGTATCCTGTGCTTTAAAAAAAAAAGTGGATTACTTCATTTAATTCCTAAAACAAACCTAGAGGCCATTTAACGGATGAGAAAAACTGAGGCTTGGTGAGTTAGGGTCCCAGGACCAGGACTAGCAGGGCCAGGGGTTGGGCTTTAATGTCTTCGGTCGCTAGAGCATGCCATGACAGGAGGCAGCCTCCTCTCTCACAGCACACGGCAATGCCGGCAAAAAGTGGCCGGTGGTCCAGCGGCATGAAATCTGCAGATCACTTCAAAAGTTAAATAGCAAGTAATGAGGCTACACAAAAGGTCCAGAAAGCCACCTCTGATTTGGCTGATACAGGCCAGCAGATATCATTGTCAAAAACAAAACAAAAAAAAAACCCTAATTATGTTTCTATTTTCAGTTTCCCAAGCTTCTGTGAAAGTCCAACATTCTGGACAGTAGTTTCCCCTTCAAGCCTAGCTACATGCCTTGCCCAGTGACACAGTAAATTGGGCACGAGTGGTTGTTTTTGCAAATATTACTACTAATTGTAGTAGCGCATCATCATTCAGGCCACTTTCCCTTCCCAGCAGCATCTGGCATCTGGGTCAACAGTTGAGGGCTCCTCCCACCTGAGGACTGCAGGGGCCACCGCGTTGAAACGGCTCTGTGGTCATGAGGAGCCCCTTGGCCAAGACGAGGGCTCAGCCATTACTCAGATGCATTCATAAAGCGTCAACCTATTCCAGGCACTGAGCCGGGGCGTGGCAGACCAATACACGTCGTCTCCATTCTGATTTTACTTCAAATTAGGTTGTAAATAAATCAGAGCAGCTGACTCCTGGGGCAGACAGAAACCAGGGATGAGGGACAGTTGGTGTCATGTTAGAGAAAGCGGAAAGGTTCCCGAGAGAGAAGAGGAGACCTAAGGAAGGGATGTTGTCATCAGTTACCAAAGGCGAAGAGACCCTCTCAGGAGTAGGTAGGACAGGTGCCTTGTCCATACCACAGGGCAAGGCAAATGGCTTATCGTGAGTGACATTATCCTTTAAAGTTACCCACACGTGATATGCTTGATATGAAAAATTCAAACCCTATAGAAATATGAAACAGTGGCATCGGCCCCTCCACTGTCCCCTACTCTCTGGGGACACCGACTGTGAAGGTTTAGTTTGAGTCAAAGGAACCTAGTGCCTCTTTCCTGAACATGACAGAAAAAAGATTTCCAAGGAACGTGGCCCAAAGGGAAACAGACACAGCTGTGGAGCCTTGCTGGCTGGGGTGCAGCATCCTTCCCGCTCATGCCTTGTCTTTGACCCCTGCTACCTTCCTTGGAAGAAAAGCCCAGATGGTAATACTTGCTTGTCACATGGAATCCAGGTCTCGGTGACAGTCACCAGGCAAACCAGCACTCTATCCCCTGGAGAAGGCGTTAACACGTTCTGGTTAGAGGCCAAGTGTGCTCATCTGGTCGCTGCCACAGTCAAGCCTTTGCCACCATGAATGTCTTTGTGTTAAATTAATTCATCAAATTAGGGACGTGCAGAACCTTGGGGAATAGAACTGGTATGTTTTAAAGCAAGGAGGGGAAACGTGGGCTGGAGAACCAATGCCTGGGGTGAGAAATGGTATTAGAGGAGCCGGAATTCTGGAGGGAATTTGAAAAGGAAAGGAGGCTCAAGAGAGAGGCTAAGTTCAAGGCATAGACTTCACTCATTCCAAGATTTTGCCTTGCTGCAGACACAGTGATCATTAGAGTACAAAGTTAGATTTGGGTTCATTTTTATTCATTTGTATCAGCACAGACTTATCAAAGGACTCGTCCTCTACACACCCTGCTCCAGAACCTTGACCTTGAAGGGATTTGAACAGGCCTTGAAGGCTGAGTAAGGAGGAGGGGCCTTGCCAGCAGGCTCCCTAACGTCCGTTGTCCCCTGCTCGGTCCGCGGTAGAAGAGACTGCGTGGCCCAGCCCACCTTGTTCAGTAGAAGAGACTGCGTGGCCCAGCCCACCTTGTTCAGTAGAAGAGACTGCGTGGCCCAGCCCACCTTGTTCAGTAGAAGAGACTGCGTGGCCCAGCCCACCTTGTTCAGTGTGGCCGTGGAGGGCAATGAGTGGAGTGACGTGTGCGGTTTCTCTGTCGCTCCCTCTGTTTCATGCTGGCTTTCCCCCAAACAGACACCGACGCAAAGATTTTGAGTGCACATTGTTTATTTGAGAAGGTGATCCCAGGAAGCAAGAGTTCTTTTATGCCTTTGAGCATTTTTTCATAATGAAGTGTGATTGTGCCGCTTTAACATTCATATCAGACTATTTTTTTCTACTTTTCTGTGTGCTAAAACACCTCCATAATAAAATTTGTTATGGGGCCGAAACCGGTTTGGCTCAGTGGATAGAGCGTCGGCCTGCGGACTGAAAGGTCCTGGGTTCGATTCCGGTCAAGGGCATGTACCTGGGTTGCGGGCACATCCCCGGTGGGAGATGTGCAGGAGGCAGCTGATCGATGTCTCTCTCTCATCGATGTTTCTAACTCTCTATCTCTCTCCCTTCCTCTCTGTAAAAATCAATAAAATATATTTAAAAAAAAATTTGTTATGGGGCGGGGGGGGGGGGGGGATTGTAAATCTGTGACAGTCTAGGTCCTCTAAGAAGTAGGTGCCAAGGTGAGACTATATTAGGGGAACCATCCATGTGAGGTGGTTCAGTGGTGAGGGAGCCAGGTGAGGCTGGGAGGGCCATCAGACCACCAGGCAAGAATGACCCTGAGTGAAGGAGAGCAAGTCTGAGACTGCCCACCAGCCTCAGGAAGGGCCCGCAAAGCCACCTGGGAATCCCCGAGCCAGGACAGCATCCGAGGCGCCTCCTAGGAAGACCTGCTGCACAAAGCCATCGACTCGGCATGAATGCGCCACGGACGTTCGCACACGTCTTTCCCAGAAAGCATAGCCACTCGCTCCTCCTTGGAACCTGTCCATCAGAGTTGCTAACAAACTGATTGGGATTACGCTTTCTCTCTCCCGCCACACTTTTCTCCTGCCTCCCGCCTCCTTGCCTGCTGGAGAATTGGAAAAGGTGTGAAATGCCCACAAAGCGAGGAACACAGAACAAGTGATTCAAGGAAAAAACAGTGTGTCCCCCCCAAGGACACACTACCAAGTCCCTAATTATAACCATTTCTCTTCTTTACAACTTTATGTAAGAACTTAGGCTCAATAAAAAGAAAAAAGACTGTTAGAAAATACATCAAAGCAATACTGGCTGTACTAAGGTGGAGGAATTATGGGTATTTTTCTTTTATTCCTTTGAACATTTTTCCATAATGAAATGTGATTTTTGACTCTTTAACGATTATATTAGACTATTTTTTTCTACTTTCCTGTGTGCTAAAACACCTCCATAATAACATTTGCTTTAAATGTCAGCACAATTGTTCCTCTTACTCTTTCCACCTTTGCTACGTTAATATCCTCAGCTTCCTGGTCTTCCCTTCACATCCCTTCACATTCTCCCTGCCACCAAAAATCAAAAGATACCATCAGCTCCGAATCCTTGGTGGTTCATTAGGACACGTGCCATCTTGGGCAGATGGAAAGCCTTGGTTTTCCTGGGAGCAGGTCGCTGCATGGAAGGGTTATGATGGTGGCCCGTCCTGAGGCAAAGCTGGAAGATGGAATCTGGTCTGAGTTAACATTTGGCCCCTGAAAAAAATGTCGCTTCCTGCACAAAACCAACTGGCAGTCATCAGATCTGTGTCTTCTTCTCCCTGGGAACAGCAACGCCACATTTCCCAGGGTCCCTTGCAGTTCATCATATCCATGGGAGAATTGCAGCCACTGGAATATGAGTGGAAGTGATGGCGCCATTTGCAGAGCTCATCGTGGAAGGAGCCTGGGTCCCTAATCACCACTTGGAGAGGGGATGCCCACCCAGCGGAACAGCCATTCTGGACTTGACGTGGCAGAGAAATAACCTTAGTTGTGTTAAGCCACTGACGTTTGTTACAGCAGCAAACCTACCACAGCCAATCCACTGTTAATCTCGCTTGTCTGCCAAGCTGGCCTTGTAACCACGCTCTAAACCCTCGTATCCTGAGCTGAATTTGACAGGGAACAGCGGCTCTCCACTCTTGAAGGCTTGCAATGTTCATATTACAATCGAGAGATATTGCCCTTGATGTTCCCTAGGAAATCGCAGAACATCCTCCAGGTTACTGTATCTTTCTCCTGTTGAAGGAGCTTTGGATAGGGAGCCTATATTCTCTGTCCCTAATTATCAGTAGGATGATGCACGAATCACTCAACTCCTACGACTCTCGGGAAATAGCCAGTTCCTTTCAGAGAGAGGCAATAACACCTAGAGCTGAAGGTAACTATGGTGGAGTGAGAGGCTGAGCACTGTTTTTAACGTTACCAGTCATATTTTATTTATTAGTTTTCTTTTACTGAATTTATTGGGGTGACTGGTTAATAAAATTAGCTAGGATTCAGGTGTACAACCCTGTAATACATCATCTGTCTATTGTATTGTGTGCTCACCACCCCACGTGAAGCTGAGCTCCTTTAACAGGTTAACTCATTTCATCTACACGGGTGCCAACGAGGTGGTGATATCATCACCATTTTGAAAAGAAGAGAAACTAAGGCACGGGGAGATTAAAACACTGCCCCAGGCCACAGCTAGTGAATGTCAGATTCAGACTTAAGCTACCTAATTCTCGAGCCAGAAACGAAGTTCTGCGGATTCTGAAATGCTGAGATTTGCACCAGGATGAAACGCGCTGTGACGGCCGTGCTCCTGGTGCTGGCCTTGTGATGTGCCTGCACTTGGTGGCTTCCGCAGCTCCCCACTTGCTCCCATGTGCCTTTGACATCCACCTTCTCCCCTGGACAGCTCCTGCTCTGGAAATTTACAGCAGTGCAGGGGATGACATGAGCTCCCTCTTCCTTGATCTGCTTAATCTGATTAGACACAAATTGTAATATGCCTTGATTCGGAGAACTTCCCCTTGCCAAATTAAGTCCCCTGAGATCTCCCACACACAGACCTTGATTTATGAACACCAGACTCTCAGTCCTTGGTGATTTTCTCTATTGAAACATGCAGTGCCAGCTCTCAAGCAAAAGATAGAAATCTTTGTTTCCTGTGAATTCAGGGACCCTCAAAGGTCATGTGTTTCAGATGCAGAGTAGATCACCTTGACTTTATTCACCAGAATAACAATTATAAAATGACAATCAGACAAAGCCTGGGCTTTGATAGGACAGCTGGCTCAGTATTGAAAGACTCGTAAAATTATCTGTTCTGACTATTTTCAGTAATTCAGCATTTCTCTTACAGAATACCTCATCTACTCTGAATTTCTCCAACTGTGACACGCGGTACACCTTCCTGGAAATAAGGACAAAACTCACTCTGTTCCTAACACTATCCCAAACAAACACCATCTACTTACCTTTCCATCCCCATTTTATGGCTAAGGAAACTGACAGTCAGAGAGGTAAAGTTACCTGTTCAAGGTGTGGTAGGCAGAATAATGGCCCCAAAGACATCCATGTCCTAATCCCCAGGACCTGTGAGTGGTTGCAAGCCAAAAGGGACATGGTAGGGGTGATGAGGTTGAGGATCCTGAGATGGGGAGATCACCCTGGAATATCTAGTGGGCCCAACAGAATCACAGCAGTCCTTATAAGGGGAAGAGAAAGTCCGGAGAGTCCGAGAAGCAGTATGTGCCAATAGCAGTATGGGTCAGGGTGATGCAGGGCACAAGTCAAGGACGACAGGGACAGCCTTGCAGAGCGGGAAAAGCAGGGTAGTGGATTCTCCCCTGAAGCCTCCAGCAGAAACACAGCCCTGTCAACTCTTTTTAGAAGCATGACCTCCAGAACTGTCACATGATACATTTGTGTTGCCTTAAGCCACAAAATTTGTGATGGTTTGTTCCAGCAGCCTTGGCAAACTCCACCCATGGTCACAGGGATGTTGAGTGGCAGAGGCAGGATTTGAACCTTGCTCCCTGTGACTGCTCTGTCTTTCTAGGTAACACAGCCTTGGAATTTAAATAGATTATGTTTTAAATATAATTTTTATATTACAGCAAATATGATATTAAGAAACAAAATGTAAAACCAAAATGATTTTTTAAAATATATATATTTTTTATTTTAGAGGGGAAAGGAGAGGGAGAAAGAGATAGAAACATCAATGATGAGAGAGAATCATTGATCGGCTGCCTCCTGCATGCCCCACATTGGGGATCGAGCCTGCAACCAGGGCATGTGCCGTGACCGGGAATCGAACAGTGACCTCCTGGTTCATAGGTCAATGCTCAGCCACTGAGCCATGCTGACTGGGCAGCCCAAATGATTTTTTTTAAGATAAAATGTGAGGTGTCAAAACAACAGCAACAAAAAACCACAGTAGACCAAAGGAACAGAATTGAGGACATAGTGGTGGCCTTGTCTTTCTATGGTAAGCAGGCACAGTGATGAAGGTGCCACCACAGTCATGGGGAATGGGTGGATTGTTTAGTTGATGGTGTTGGGAAACTAGAATTTTTTAAAAAATTAATTAACTATATGTGTAAGAAATAAGGCGAGCCCCCAAATTCAGGGATCCTGATAGAACACAAAACATACTCAGGAGTCAGGCAGCAAGGCAATATCTTGACTTCTGCAGGAGGGTGCGCAGCACATGGTCTGGGAGCACATGTACACTGAGCAGGTGGTCTGCTCGGCTTTTTAATCCTGACTCACGTGACCTGTCCCTCACTCTTGAGTGGGGCTCAAGCACACAGTCTTTTGTGATTGGCTAATTTGAAGGGAGGGATTGGTTTCAAGAGGGTGGCCCCCAGGGGAGCTGCAAGTCATGGGGCCAACACAGTGGCTGTCTAAACTGTTCTTTGACAGAAAAGATGACTTGTTTATTCTCACAATATGCAATAAAATAAAGTTAAGAAGGAAGACGCCAGACTGATTAAAGCTCTAAATGCAGAAAGGAAAATAAGAAAGCCAGAAGAAGAAAATGAATGAGAATATCTCATAACCAAGGAATGGGCAACCATATGACCAAAACAAAACAAAAAATCAATAGATTTGATTATATTCTGCGAAAGAATTTCTGATCATTAGACAAATATGATAAACAAATGTCAGTATGGGAAAAGGCATTTACAATGATTAAAAAAGATAAAGAATTAACTTTTATTTTCTACAAAGAACTGCAACTTAACAAGAGACCTAAGAAAGAAGAGGCAAAGGCTATGCATAATCAATTCACAGATGAGATTCTCAAACTCAGTAATAATCAGGCAAATGCAATTAAAATAATGGACATAACATATCACACACGGGAAGATAAAGGAAAAGTAGAAAGGAAGTTAACAGCAAGGGCTGATGATGTTGTGAGGAAATGGGAAATTTTGTGCCCTGCTCGGGGGAGGGTAGACTGGGACAGTCGTTCAGTAACCTACCTGGTTCATGCCCTAGGACAAGCGACCACTCTCCTGGGTGAATATCCCAAAGACCTGCTCATACAGGTCTGTAAGCGGGTGTATAAGGGTGTTCACATCTGTGTTGTAGCGACTTGGAGGCAACTGAGGAGCCCGTCCTCGGCGGGTAATGATGAAATCCAGGCAGGCTCTGCAGCAGTTACAACACTCTAGCCCAGTGGTTCTCAACCTTCCTAATGCTGCGACCCTTTAATACAGTTCCTCATGTTGTGGTGACCCCCAATTTCATTGTTACAAATTGAACATAATTAAAGCATAGTGATTAATCACATGTAATTATATATGTGTTTTCTGATGGTCTTAGGCGACCCCTATGAAAGGGTCGTTTGACCCCCAAAGGGGTCGCAACCCACAGGTTGAGAACCGCTGCTTTAGCTCTACAGCCATGTGTATATATCGTAAAACACTGTGTTGAGTGAAAAAGGAAACAGGGAAAGTTGCATTACCCAAAACCATATACACAAATTACAACACAAAGTGACACTACATATCCTGCAAGGAGACATGCTTACCAGAAGGCTTTTATCCAACACATTGAAGTGGAGGCCTGTGGGAAAGGGGGATAGAGGAAGAGATCAGGGATTAACAGGAAGATAAACCAATTGAATGGGAGTGATGACTCCTACCGAGCAATGAGGCTAATGTGCTATCGCTTGAGATCTCTCTACACCTAAAATAACAGAAATAATCGTTTTTAAAGGGGGGGGGGGCTTTTTTGCAGTAAACCACATGACACTACAGGAGCAGGTCCCTGGGGATAGCCACTTTTCCCTGTCAAGTTGGTAAGAAAATGTGAAGTGTTGACAGGTGTCTAATGTCATTTGAGTCTCTAAAGTACTCCAGCGTTAGGAAGAATAGAAAGCAGGGTAACTTGCCTCTGGAAAAGGCCTCTTAAAGTAAATTCACTTAAAATGAGAACCAAAATGTCATTTCAAGTAGTGAAAAAATTACAGTGGGATCTTTTGAAAGCTTGGAAAGTGAAACTGAAAATTATGAAGGAATGGTCTGTCTCATATTTTACAAAATTGTATTCTCAAGGCAGTGCTGGTCTGCTGTATTGCTAGTGCTCAGGGCCAGACCCTGTGCAATAAGTATTTGTTGAATATTTGAATGAATGAATAAAGGATCACCAGCTCTTAGAAAAAACAAAGAATGAATCAAATGCTCTCCCCCCCCCCCCCCCCACACACACACACCCCTGGAGCTTTCCATCCTTCTTTTTCTCAAATTTAACTGGTTTAATTCTGCAGAATTTTTTCAGCCTTGCATGTGACATTGGCAATTCTGCGATGTCACTTTTATCAGCTTAGTGAAACCCTGCCTCCTTGCAGATGCTGTGCTTTCCCTTGCGGTTGATCCGTATCGTACTTGCGCGGCAGGCAGGGGCAGGACGTTTCAGTGGGAACCAATTTCATACATGATCAGATTTGTCCACTTCTGCTCACCATCTAACCCCTGTTCCTCTCAGGTACCCCGACTAGGAAGACGCTCTCTACCTCCACTTTGCAGGGAGGAAAACTGAAGCTCAAGAGGCTAAATGGCTTGTCCAAAGCCCCTTGGCTTGAAAGTGGCCCACCACAGAAAGCACGATGGGGAGACCACAGAGACAGGTCCTATCCAGACCCACAAAGAACATGAACGAACGGAGTGAGGCTGGCAGGAAGCCTGCTCACTTTATTTATTAATGGTGGTTTGTAATAATAATAGTCTGGCAAGGAAACTGTAGCTTCTTCAGTTTACATTGAGCTGTCCTTCCTCATGAGCCTCCTCTCCTCCAGGCAGGAAGGAAGCCATATTTGTCAGCAAGTGATGCTTCAGAGCTTCTGGGTCTAACCAGGCTCCTCCCTGCTCTCCAAGACAGGCTGGGTGCCTGGAGGCAGTTACTGTGTCCAGCTGGCAGGGGGAGGGGGCAGTGATGGGAACCTGTGTCTGCGTCTTTTGAGCTAGTCTCTGGGTCTCCCCTGGCCTCTGCAGAACTGGTGCCCTCTGTTCACCTGGTCACTGCCCGCCCTGTTGGCATCACTCAAGGCGTGGCTGCTGGAGCTCGGGACCTGCCCTCTCTTGGTTGAGTCTAAGAGCTTGGTGGTCCTCCTACCGTCTTGCTGTTTTCTTGCCCTTGCGGGTCAGTTCCTGGCCCCTGAGTTTAGCCTTCTAGCCCCAATGGTCATGACCCCTTTTAACCAAATCTAAGCCCTTTGGCAACACAAAGGCTCAGAGGCGCTCAGGACCTCTTGGAAAAGACCACATGGCACCACCTTTCTCAGTGGTGTGTCCTATGGGGGCGCTGAGTGGTACATTCTCTTCCTGTATCCCTACAGGCAGTGTTTTCCCAGGAAACAGAAACCACTGGGGTATTTAATAAGACAGAGGGTTTAATACTGGCCAATGGTGATACAGATGATGGAAGCTAAAAGCTAGAGGACAGCGATTAGCAGCTGCAGGAAGCCACCACTACCCTCGGGCTGCTGGCACTGGAGAAAGCAAGACCACAGAGGCTGTCCAGCAGGACCTGAAGCCCAGGGGCGGTGCAGTGGCTGCTGCTGACCGAGTTTGAAGCAGAAAGGGCAGGGAGAAATACCCCGCCTCTTCCTGCCCCAGCCTCCAGCCTCCCCACTCCAGCCTCCAGCCTCCCCCAGGTCCTCCCAAGAGCTGAGCCAGCTGAGATGGAAGCCTGGTAAGCAGAGCCTGCAGGAGCTGCCCACTGAGATGCAGAGCAGGGCAGGGGCGGGAGGTGTGGATCAGGGGGCAATGAGCCCAGGGCCAGCATACCCAGCCCCCAGGGGGACAAAGCCCCTCCTCTCTTCTGCCACCCCTCCTCTTGTAATTATACAACACCCCAGGCCCCTGCAAGGCTTTTGCCTGGAGAAGTGCAGACGGGCAGGGCCCTCCTACCTCACTGTCTTCCCCTCCACTTCCTGTGTCCTGTAATCCACAGGCGTTCTGGTAGGCAGCCCCCCTCCCTCTGTCGCCTTCTGAGCCTTTCTACTCTGAGCTCACAATAAAACCTCAGGGGACTTGTCTACCAGGCCACGCTCTTGAGGGGGTTAAAAGGAGTTTAAAGATACCTCTCTCCCTACTAGACTGTTGTTTTAACCTGACAAGCTAGCTTCGAGTCTCAGTGCTCATCAGTGACTGCTCTTCCTCTTTCCTTGGGCACAATGACCCTCAGGTTCACTTCAGCCTTAGAAGTGGAGGCTGTAGCAGGAACCGGTGAGGGAGAGCGTGGGAACACATCAGCTAACAGCCCTGGAGCCGGGCCGATCGTTAGAGTCCGACTATGGTTACAACTGTGCAGCAGCCGGGCCCCTTTCACTCCCCTGGCCCTCACCAGCTCTCTTGGGGTTTCTGTCCTTGGTCCCATTTGCAGATGGGGTGCCATTGAGGCCCGAGAGAGTAACTGCCCATCCAGAATCTTAAGAAATAGAATGAGATTTGAACCCAGGTCAATTTTGGATTTTCATTTCTTGTCATTTCTCCTTCTGCATTCTCCTCTGGTTTATCCATTCAATTTTTTTCTCCAAATTTTTTTATTGTGGTGAAATACACATAACATGAAATTTACCATCTTAGTCATTTTAAAGTGTGCAGGTTAGGGATATTAAATACATTCATAATGTTGTGCAACCACCACCACCCATCCCCATAACTTTTCCCCTTGTAACATGAAACTCTATGCATGTTAAACAGTCACTCCCCATTCCTCCTCCCTCCCAGCCCCCAGCAAACATCACTCTCCTTTCGGCCTCTGTGTAGTATTTGACTACTCTAAATACCTCGCTTAAGTGGAGTCACACAATATTTGTCTTTTTGTGACTGTTTTATTTCACTTAACACAACGCTTTCAAGATGCATATATGCTGTAGCATACACCAGAATTTTGTTCTTTTTTTTAAGGCTGAAAAATATATTCCATGGTGCATACGTATCACATTTTGCTTATTCATTCATTCATCGGTGGACACGTGGGTTGCCTCCACCTTTTGACTATTGCGAATAATGCAGGGTCCTGTTTTTAATTCTTTGGAGTATATGCCCAGAAGTGGAACTGCTGGGTTATATGGTAATTCTATGTATAATTTTTTTAGGAACCTCCATACTGTTTTCTACAGTGTCTATACCATTTTACGTTCCCACAAACAGTACACAAGGATTCCAATTTCTTCACATCCTCACCAATGCGTGTTATTTTCTGACTTTTTAAATATTTTATTGAATTTGTTGGAAGACATTGGTTAATAAGATAATATAGGTTTCAGGTGGACAGTTCTATAATACATCATCTGTATATTGTATTGTGTTCACCACCCCAAGTCAAGTCTCCTTCCATCACCATTTATCCCCCCTTTACTCTCTTCTACTTCCCCCCATGCCCCTTTCCCTTGGTAATCACCATACTGTTGTCTGTGTCTATGAGGTTGTTTTTTTCTTAATCCCGTCACCTTTTTCACCCAGTCCCCCAACCCCCCTCCCCTCTGACAGCTGTCCGTCTGTTTTCTGTATCTATGAGTCTGTTTCTATTTAATTGTTTATTTTGTTCATTAGATTGAACATGTAAGTGAAACCATATGGTACTTGTCTTTCTCTGACTGGCTTATTTCACTTAGCATAATACTCTCCAGGTCCATCCATGCTGTCACATAAGGTAATTTTTTGAGGAAACTCCATATTGTTTTTCCACAGTGGCTGCACCAGTCTGCATTCCCACCAACAGTGCATGAGGGTTCCCTTTTCTCCACAGCCTTGCCAGCACTTGTCATTTGTGGATTTACTGATGGTAGCATTCTGACAGGTGTGAGGTGACGTCTCATGGTGGCTTTAATTTCCACCTCTCTGATGATTAGGGATGTTGAGCATCTTTTCATATTTTGATTGGCCATCTCTATGTCCTCTTTGGAGACGTGTCTATTTAGATCCTTCGCCCATTTTTAGATTGGATTGTTTGTGTTTTGGGTGTTGAGTTGTAGAAGGTCTTTATGATTTCTGGGTGTGAACCCCTTACAGATGTATCGTTGGGGAATATGTTCCCCCATCTCTCTGACAGTGCTGTGCTTGAACATTCATCTCGGGTAAAAACTGCTGTTTGAATTTTAACCCTGCTGTTCTGGCTTCTGCACACCTGCTTGCTTAAACAATAGGGCAGTTACCTCAGTTTTCAGATTGAGATCTGGAAACTCACATAAATCACCCCATTATGTTGCCAGCCCACATCACAAAGGCTCTTCTCCTGTGTCTGAGGACCAGAGCCACAAAATTGCTTCCCTTAACTCAGTGGCTCTGGGAATAATTTCCGATGACTCAGTGGCTGTAGGAATTGAAACTATAGATAACCTTTAGATTATTAACTTTGCTCAGTTCTGCTTCTGTAAAACTGCTTTCGAAAGATAATTCCACATTCCAATGTCTAGCAGGATGTGGTTTTTTCCCTTTATAAGATGGCTACTGCTCTCACTCAAACACTAAGAGATTTGGAGAGCATTTGTCCCCTCGTAGTCGCCGGCTTTGAAATAAATGTGGCTCCATAGTTTGACTTCTTGAGGCATCCTTGCGTGATTCGCGGGGTACACTACAACATGCTGAGTGTGTAGCCTACCCTCAGGGTCTGTTGGCTGAATGGATACAGGGAAGTAGGGCTGCTGGCTGAATGTTCAACCTTCATAGTTCTTCTCCCTCTTGCCCCCCTGCCCTCCATCCTACGCCCTGCCCACAAACTCCGGGGGCTTGTTTCTCAAGACCGTGTTAACCACAGTTGGAACTTGCTTTGGGCCTGGATATTTCCGGATCAGCATATCCGAGAGACCTACCAAGTAAAAGATTCGTGGGACGTACAGAGCAGAAGCGAATGGCACTGATGTTCCAACGGAGGAGAGCCTGAGCAACTAGAATAAAACTTCCGGAGGCCAGGCAGGAAGAGTGGGGAGCAGAGCGATCAGTAACGCTGGCTCAGCCAAATGCAATAAGGTCTAATTGACCCTCATTAGATTTATTCACATTACAAAGAGAAAGCTGTTTGCTAATGAGAAAAGCTTTATTCCCCAAATTTCAGATCACGAATTCATTTCCCCTCTTCCTTGCCGGTTTGGCACATTTTTAAACGGCTCGGTTAAAACAATTATTAATCCTAAATCAAATGTCCATGACAATTAATCCCCCAGGAGCCAAGGAAAGTGGCTACTGCTGCTGCTTACCTCATTTTCTCTATGACCAAGTTGTTATTTGCTCTCTCTAATGCTACTTGTGACTCATGTTAAAGCAGGAAGACATATATGCTATTTTAAAGAGAAGGGCATAAATACAAATAAAATAGAGACAGTAAACATGTTTGTTAATTAGTCCACAGGCTGGTGTATTTAGTCTTGTTACTTTGTACTCCCATTAAAGGATTAAATTTTAAAATGAAAGGACAAACCTTATATTATTAGCTGTGTGCCTCATCTGTAAAATACGAGTAATAACTGCGCCTCATACATCGTTGCAGGGTTTAAATGCGTTAACCTATATGAGATCCTAGATCAGCGAGAGAGCACCCACAAGGGCTGGTCCGAGCCGCTGTTACCATTATTCTCCCCTGTAAGTTCCTTCGGGGCATTTCAATTATTATTTTGGCATTATGTCAAATAATATTTTTAAAATATTCGTTTAACATTTAATTTGGAGAGGCTCTGAGAAACTAAATTTTCCATTCATAAACCTGTATTTCTTTCATTTGAAAAAGAAGTAATTACTACACACATTTTTGTTATATGCAATTTTATGGGCCAGAAAAACTGGGCAGCATTTTAAATGGTTTCACCGTTTAGGTCATAAACCATTCGTTCCATGACACATTTTTCTGTTTCACAATTTCAGCAACAGTAGCCGCGCACTGCAGCCGTGGCCAGCTGGCCGGACGTGCAGACGGTGGCTGTGCCCCTGGTGTGTCCACCTCAAACACGTACATGACAGAAACACACCAGAGTGCAGCCGGTCTTGGCCGCACGTTTGTGCTCACGGTCCTGCCTTTCCTGGCAGGAACAGGGCCAATTCCTTTTTATCAATTGTGACAAACCTCAGAGACAGATCAGAGTCTTTCCAACTTCCGGACAGTCTTTTTCTTTCCCCCAGAAGGAAGCCTAATTTACATTTTGCCACCCACACCCACTGCCACCTTTAGAAACCTGAGCCAATGGACAGCACATTTTGTAAGGAATCTGTAAGCACTGCTTACTGATGGCGCTTCTAACCCATTGCCCTAATGCCCCCGCCCCCGCCTTTCATTTAGCCTCAGATGACCCCTCAAACCAACTCCTACCTCATTAACACCCTTCTCCAATTCTCCATCTAATTATTTCTCCATCTCATTATTTCTGCTGATCCCACAAGTTGCTTCAACACAGGGTCAGTGCAACCTGCAGGAAAGCAAGGGGAGGAAGGGGGAGGCTCAGGGGCCGGAGAGTAGATCAGTGTCTGGGTGCGGGTTTCCCTCGGAGGTGGGAGTGATTCGTGTTCCAGTAAAATCTGTGTCATTCACTCGCGAAGGTAAACTGGAGCACCTCCCTGCGGGCAGTCATCTTGATGGGCAATCTCTGTCCTTGTCTCTTTTCGTCCTCACGGCCACTTTTGGGGGTAGGTATCTGTGCAGCTCAGATGGAGAGGTCTCACCAAAGTAAGGGCTTTCTTCTCTTCATGTGACACGAAGTGCAGAGAAGCAGCTGCCCAAGGCCTGTCCAGCCACTGGAGGAATCATCAGGAACCCGGGATCCGCTTCCATCCTCATTGTCACAGAATGGCTGCCCCTTCTCCGAGAACTGCATCTGTGTCCCATGCAAGAAAACGGACAGGCAAGGAGTGAAAGGCATGTGCCAGCTGAGTCTGTCCCTCTTTATGAAGAAAGCGACAGCTCTCCTGGAAGGCACCCCAGCCATCTGCCAGACACATCTCATTGGCAGGAACTGACCATGTGATCACCCCTGAGTGCAAGGGAACCTGGGAAGGAGGCACCTTATCTGGGACATTTCGGCTTCCAATGATCAGGGTTCCATTGGTAAGAACAAAGGAGGGATGGAAGTAGAGGGGATGCGTGTCTGCCTCAGTACTATTATTACTGTTTTCCTGATGAACAAACAACTGTGGAGAAGCTTCAAGACCTACTCGGGGCCAGGCACCTGGCCCATGGAGGAGCCAGAGCCATCTGCTGGTGTGGGCCAGCGGTGCTCAGGGGCAGGAAAGAACCCAGCGCTGTTTCCTCACCACGGTGCAGACACAGCCGAAATACCAGCGGCAGGAACAATGGATCTTACGTGGCCCCGGGTGATCTCTTTCAGTTCTGTTCCAGTGAGATGGATATAATTTGTGCTTTACCTGTTTTGCTGATGGAAAAGCATTCCAGTGAATTAATCCAGCTATTTCCTTAGTCAGCGGTGGAACAGGAGCAGTGCCAGGCTCACAGTGGGTTGAAGGAGGATGAGCGCTCCACCCTGCTGGCGACACAACCCTGCTCCAGGGACGACATCCTAGAAAAGTCGAAGATGCAGGTCAGCCCTGGGGTCAAACAACAGCTCCATCAGGTTTCCTGGGTGAGGTTGACGCAGGAATTAACAATAACTTTCAGCGGCTTCTGCACATGGGTCTGTGACTATGCCGAGAGGTGGGAGGTGCCCAGGCAGAGTGGGCTGGAGGGTCACTTGGTTCCCTTTTGGGGGACGGTATGCACCCACTGGCTGGAAGGAAGATCTGCAGTGACCTGTCTAATTTCACAACCACATGGGCTGCACAGTGACTGAAGCAGCCACACACCGGCCTCAGGCCTGGATTTTCTAACTGGTTCTCTCTCCTAACACACCTAGCCTTACTTTTTTTTCACTTCTTTTCTTTTAAATATATTTTATTGATTTTTTTTTTTTTACAGAGAGGAAGGGAGAGGGATAGAGAGTTAGAAACATCGATGAGAGAGAAACATCGATCAGCTACCTCCTGCACACTCCCTACTGGGGATGTGCCCGCAACCAAGGTACATGCCCTTGATCGGAATCGAACCTGGGACCCTTGAGTTCGCAGGCCGATGCTCTATCCACTGAGCCAAACCGGTTAGGGCCTTTTCTTTTCTTTTCTTTTTTTGGTTTCTTTTGGCCCCTACACTCACCAGTTCACTGCAGTCCCTCCTCCACCTCATACTACACAGTAAGTCCTCACTTAGCATCACCTGTAGGTTAAGTGAAACGACATGTAATGAAACCAGTTTTACCATAGGCTAATGGATATAAACAAGAATTAAGTTCTTTCGGCATCTTACCAAAGTTACAATGAATTGATGCTATGTGAGGACCTGCTGTATATATTAACAGCCTTGGGTCCAAGTTCAGGTTAGAGGAGTCACACAATCCAAACAGACATCTACAGTGGTTATCAGCACAGAAAGGCGGATCCAGGGCCAAAAATACTGTCCAACTCTGACTTGGCTTCTCCCACCACGTTCCTCAGTCCCCGAGCGTCTCAGCCACCTCCAGGCCTTGGCCAGGTGAGGCCCTCTGCTGGGCCTGATCTTCCTCTGACCACGACCTCCACCAGATTAGCCCCTTCTCCTCCCAGCCTATCCCTGGCTGGATTAGGATCCAAAGGGCTCCCATGGGGTCCAGTTCTATCCAAAGTCAGGACCAGCCACACTGGGTGGGTAGAGTGGATTTCCTAAAGTTATCATCTAAACTGGAAACTCTAAGAGGAGAAAGTGGAGCTATTAATATTTACACAAGAACAATGAGCATAAATGAAGACGTGTGCTCAACCCCAGAGTGGTTAAAATATGAACTAAAAAAGAAAGGGATGCATCTTAGAACCAGAGAGATTGGCCGGGTCCCTTCATTATTTTCCCCTCCTGCCCAGAGGGCAGTGTGGGGCTCCCCAGTACTGGGGGACAGAAAGGAGAGGCCTGGGATAAGAGTTATGATCCAATAGTGGGGTAACCGAGAGCCAGTCTATACCCCATTCAGCCATTTCTATATCCCAGCAGAATAGCATATGGTTGGCACTTGATAAATATTTATGGAACCAAATTCGGTCTGCACGTCCCCTTTGCATCTTCTCTGCAAGTCTACCAACTGGAAAGCACTTTGCAAATTGTGTCTGAGCCAGTACACACACACACATACCACCATTTCTTTCAGAAACCTTCAGGGACTTGGATTCGTTTTGAGAAATCCACCAGAATTAGGGAGTCCTATGAAAGGGTGTGAAGATAACGACAGTCAGTGATCAATATATTTTTGCTGACTAGTGTGTGCAGCTCGGGTGTTAACTGGTACCAAGTGAGCAGGTCTCATCAGACGCGTAAGGCAACGAAGTGGCTCACTTCTTGGGCGAGACCCACTTGAAATCTCTTTCAGAAGGAAGAGGGTAGGAGAGAGCTTCCGCTTCCCAGAAGCGTTGGCAGGGCTTGCTAATTAAAGTGAAAAGCATGTGCCTGAGTCACACTTCCTGGCTTTCTGGCTCCCTCCTTTTGGTCCCCCACTTATTTCTGAACCACATGCTTCTCCGCTGGAAAACACTGCGGATCACACATTTGACACTAACGTAGACGCTAATGATTTGACTTTCCTTCAACCAAATCTGAGGATTTGTCTGTGATACGAAGAAATAGGTGCTCTGGGCTGGGATTTTTCCAGTGAAGCTCTTGGGAGCTTCACACGCTTGTTTTCTCCTTTTTCATCAGAAGAACTAAGGTTTTCAGAAATGCAGGGTGAGTGTACTGGGGAGGAGACTAAAGCGAACGTGGCAACATGTGAAGAGTAGGTGAGGCTGCGTGAAAGACATGTTGGAGCCCAGTGAAATAGTCCTGCAACTTGGCAGGAGGCCTGAGATTTTGTCCTAAATAAAAGGGCTAATTTTTAAAAGGCTCCGAGGTGGGGTGAGTGTGCTGTTTCGAGGCAGTCGGCATGCTGGGATACCCGGTGGGAGGAGGGTGTGAAGTGGCGGCAATGATTTTCAAGCTCAGGTGCGGCCTCTCCTTGTCCATAGAGCACGTCTCCAAGCAGATCCTTGGGTCCCGCCCTGCACTTCAGAATCACCCGCAAGGTTCTCAAACTCGGCGCATCTCAGAAGTATTGCTAATGGACTCATCTACTAGAAGGTACCTTGACATTTGACTTACGACTCTCCCTCTTTCTCCGTTTGCTTTGAAAGATCTAAATGGTTTTCTAAACTTGGCAGAGTCCAACTAGGCCTCTCAAGGCAGAGCTGTTAACGCAGAGCTCCATGGCCTTGCACTTTGCATCTGCAAGTCCCATTATGTTTTCCCAAGCTTCCTTCCTAGGAGCTGCGCCATTAATATTACATGTCTTGGCAAAGGACCTCAGCGTAAGTGCTTGTAGAAATTGGCACGTCACGTGGCTCTTCCCTTAGGCTTCCTCAAGAGAGCGTCTTTCTAGCCCACGGAGCTGATACACTAGCAGGGGTCCACTCTGCTATAGCTCTAAGACCCATCGGCCCACCTAGGGGAAGCCACATTCCCAGAAGCTGTAGCCCCCCCTATGCAGGGAGGGACCTGGGGCGGGTGAAGTCACCAGATCCCAGAAGCAGAGGAAAAATTAAGAGAGATGAACAGAAGCGTAAGGAGGACCAACCATGTGTTCAAGAAGGAGAATGTAGAGCAGATGGATACGAATCATATTTAAAGAATTCAAGAACATAAATGCTTAGATTAGAGAACTTTATATCTCAAAGGCATTAAGTAGAAATAAATTCACATCTTGTGACCACCGTGTACCAAGTACAAATAGAAACCTTCAAAGCTACTTGAGATAAAAGGACGATTGCCACCAATGTGAGGCCTGTTGTTTGGGGAGTAGACTTCTTAGAAGCAGCTGTGCACGTGCAAAGGCAACGGGATATCTTCCAAAGGCTGAAGGACGGTTAACTCTCAACCAGAATTCTAACCTCGCTAAACGAGTACTCAAGAGTGCCGGCAAAAGCATAGATGCTGAGAGAACAGCTAACGCGTGTACTTCCGCAGAAAAATAATGAGTTTCCAATAGTGGAATAGAAGAGCCATTGATCAGCAAAATTACTTGTTAAATCTTGGCAAATCTAGACAAGTGTTTTTAAACTTGACCTGTCTGTGATCCCTTTGGGGTGATGGACTGCTCCACCCCACTCATGCTTGCAATAAGAATTAGAGAATGGTTTTCGTTGGTTTGATTTGTGGCCCTTACATAGGTGTCCCCAAAAAATGTATACACACGTTGAGTGATTATAAAGTCAGTGTTTATTAGCATACATATAGTTCATTTTCAAATTTTAAAAGAATCTACAGAAATGAATTTTTTTTTTGGTGTTTTTTTTTTGGCAATGCCAGTTTTCAAACAGATGACTATACTGGCCCAGGCACTGCTGATAATGCAAAGCAATGGAATTAAAAACATCAAGAATTATTTCGTTTGGTATTTGTGTGCCTTCAATTTGTCAATTGTTGGCTGGTTTTGAACTGTAAGCTTTATCTTTTATGTATCCCCATAAAAAATGTCTAGTGGATAAATATTCTTTGTTCAAAGCTTAGTCCGGTTTCACCATTATTTCAAATCATTTGAACCTGAAAAGGAGTAAAAATTAAATGAGTTATTTTTGTCCCCCCAAAAATGTATACGTACTTTGAATGATTATAAAGGCAGTATTTGTACTTCAACTGCATTTTCAAACTTCCAGTAGCATTTTTGGATGAATTTCCTTTGTTCAAAGCCTAGTTTGGATGACAAGAAAGAAAATCAATGAGCTATCAGTTGCTAAAGTGTGTATACATAATTTGGGGACATGGTGTATGTTAGGAGACCTAAATTTTTGCAAAAGACATTAGTTTTAGTCTTCCTCAGTTTTGGGGCAGAGTTTGTCCCCCTCAAACCCCTAAGCTCCATGAGACTAGAAACTGTCCCCCTCACTCACCTCTGCCTTCCCCACTCCAGGGTCTGGAACTTGTATATATGCTCCACACATTTTTGCTGAATAAACAAATGAACATGATCAATAGGCACAATCTTGAGTTTGATTGGTTTTAAAATCACCTCTTGTCTCCTGACCTTGTTTGTTCTGCCCCTGAATGGACATCCTCCTAACCTCTCTTGGGCCCTGATACCTCCTACCAGGCTGCCCTCCCTCCAAAAGCTCTGATTCCCACTCCTGCCTGCCCTCTGTGGATAC
>NW_006291554.1:1151954-1158884 GCF_000327345.1 Myotis davidii
TCTCCTCTGGACTGTCACTGCGCATAGATGCCAACTTGTTCTGCCCTAGCTAATGACTTTAGCATGAGTCGTTTGAGAATTAATGGTGGAAATCAGGAGAGGAGACGAGAGGAGACGAGAGGAGACGAGAGGAGGAAGAGAAACAAGCTATTTTTGTTGTTGTTTTTTAGTCAATCCTGTCTCCTTCACAAAAACTATTTTTCCCTGAATCACAATCTATTTTATTCATGCAAGTTCCCTCTGTCTGGAATGACCCCTGCCCTTGTCTTTAGAAATTCTAGTCATCCTTCAACACAGAGGACAAGTGTCTCTCTGGAGCCTTCTCTGATATCACACACACACTCACACACTCACACACACACTCACACACTCACACACACACTCACACACACACTCATACACACACACACACACTCACACACACACACTCACACACACACTCACACACACACACACTCACACACACTCACATACACACACCTGCACACACACACCCACACAAAGAGAACACTAGTAACGCACACAAACAGAAAACTAGTGCACTGGTTTCCCTGGGTCCCCAGAGCCCTGTGCCCAAGCTGCTGCCATACACTGAAGCAGCCACATGATGGTAGATCGCCTGTCGGCCCCACATGCCCGTGAGTTCTGCAAAGGCGGAGTCTTCCTTCGCTGGCACCTAGCACAGGGCTGGCACGTAGCGAGTGTCGAGGGAACTGTCCCGTCACTTCGGCGAGCACAAGCCATCTTGGTGTGGGAGAGCTGGAGTTCTTTGCACGCTTGGGTAGTAGGTGTTTTTCCTTTTAACTTAAACGTATCTGGATGGCTTCCAGATAGCAACCGTGTTCATTCTGGACTCAGACATGTTCTTGGGCACAGTAGGGGGCTGATTTAGCCCAACCTCATGGCGACTACCAACGGCAACCGGAAATTCACACACACACACACACACACACACACACCCCTGCATTCTCATGAGCACGCTGGCACTCCGCAGATTCATTACAATCGCTCATCAGTGAAAATCCGTGCATTTTTAGCTCCTGTTAGATTATAAATAAATCAACATGACAAGGTTTTCAATGCAGAAAACAATGCCGAAATATCGAGAACTGCCTAGAGAAACCCACGTGCCATTATAGAGGAAGGATCCAGTACAGCCCACAGGCATCTTTCTATACCCCTGTGTTCAACACTGGAATTTATGTATGTATGTATGTATTTGTTTTTTAA
This sequence comes from Myotis davidii, assembly GCF_000327345.1. NCBI lineage: Eukaryota > Metazoa > Chordata > Mammalia > Chiroptera > Vespertilionidae > Myotis > Myotis davidii. Next base: position 1,153,185 of record NW_006291554.1, read on the forward strand.
GTTATTTTTTTCTTGTTTGAAAATATATTTTTATAGATTTCAGAGAGAGAGAGGGAGAGAGAGAGACATCAATGATGAGAGAGAATCACTGATCAGCTGCCTCCTGCACGCGCCACACTGGGGATCAAGCCTGCAAACCGGGCATGTGCCCTGACCGGGAATTGAACTGTGACCTCCTGGTTTATAGGTCGATGCTCAGCCACTGGGCTGCGGCCCGGCTGGGGCTCATTTAAACCTCTATCCTGTCCTTTTCAATTCAGAAACCCAGGTCGCCCTGGCATTCACCGCCCAGCAGGCGCAGAGAACGTGGCCTCGTCCATCATTTGCATTTAGTGTCACTGTTAAATCTACACACCAGAACCAGCCCCACCCTCTGCAATTTCCCTCTGTCTCTCCTTTCTCTCCCAGTCCGGCTCCTCTTCTCCACAGCACTGCCGGGGAGATCTGGCTCTGTTCCAAGTTTCGGTGAACATCTGGAACAATTTTTCTATTGTTCTCCATCAGAGTTTGAAAACCACAAATAACTTTGCTCAGCACCATTTCCCCTTAATTTTTAAACCTCCCTGAATTTCAGATATTTATTTCTCATGCTTTTGACTCATGTGTACCGTACTCATCAAAGTGCTCTTCTCCCCCCCCCCCCCCCCGCCCCCAGCTTTTTAATGAGCCATTTGCTACCCAAGATGCTTGGGCAGTCTTTGCAGCCTTTGTCAGCATCTTTCCACCTTCGCTTCTTCCAGGAAAGCCGATCTTTGGCAGAATATAGGAACGGGCACCCGGCAGCCACAGCTCCCACACCCCTCCCCACATCACCACCCAAGAAAAGTGGGGGACCCTTCAGGGTCCTGACAGCAAAGTGGCCTCCTGAACACCAAGCCGAGGATTGTCAGTGCTTTGTGGTAACGTATGCAGAGGAACTGGGGTGATGAAGGAAACGTATGCTTTTACACATAATGAAAGCATACATCACAAATCTCACAGAACGACCTTTTCCAACACTTTTTGTTGTGGTAAAATATGAATGGCATAAAAAGCACCCGATGTAACCATTTTCAAGTGTGTAATTCAGTGGCATTACGTACATTCACATCATTGGGCAGCCGTCACCGCTGTCCATTTCCAGAAATTTCCCATCTTCCCAAACTGAAATGCTGTACCATCAAATACGAACTCCCATCCCCTTCGCCCCCAGCCCTGGGAATCACTATTTTGGTTTCTTCCCCGATGAATTTGACTATTCTAGGCATTTCATGGAACTGGAATCATATATGTGTCCTTTTGTGTCTGGCTTAGTTTATTTAGCAGAATATTTTCAGGTTTCAACAACGTTTTAGAATGCCATTCCCTTTTAGGGCTGGATATTATTCCATTGCACGTAGATACCATTTTGTTTATCCATTCACTTGTCAGTGGACATTTATGCTGTTTCTGCCATCTGACTATCGTGAGCAAGGCTGCTGTGAACACGGGCGCACACGTTTGTGTGCAGGCCTCTGCTTTCTAGGAGTGGAATGGCTGGGTCCTATGGTAATTCTATTTTTAATTTTTTGAGGAACCACCGTACTGTTTTCCTTATCAGACTGCACCGTTTCACATTCCAGCAATGCTCATTGATGTTTTCTTTAACTGCCTAGATTATTAACGCCAGTATAACCCACCCAACAAGAATATGAGGGACGATCTCTTTGGTCTGAAGAAGGGAACAGGGGCTGAGGGGGCTGCCACATCTCCTCTGGATGCAGGACATAGTCATTAAAGAAACAGCCCTATGAGTGAAATAGGATTGAGGTTTCAGAAAGCTTTAGAGCAGTGGTTCTCAACCTGTGGGTCGCGACCCCTTTGGCGGTCGACCGACCCTTTCACAGGGGTGGCCTAAGACCATCCTGCATATCAGATATTTACATTATGATTCATAGCAGTAGCAACATTACAGTTATGAAGTAGCAATGAAAATAATTTTATTGTTGGGTCACAACATGAAGAACTATATTTAAAGGGCCAGAAGGTTGAGAACCACTGCTTTAGAGAAACTAAGAAACCCATTACATTTTCAGCAAGCATGAATTTATGGACACCTAGAACCTTCTTTCTTATCTATTCTCTTGTCAGACAGTCATTCACAGCCAAACACAGGTGTTCTGGCTGGATTGTATTTTTTTAGATATTTATATATCGGTTAATCACATCCCAGGAAAGTCCCATTTGTACACTCTGATCCTGCCAGCTAAGCCACTTGGTGAATCTTTGTTTCTGGTTAGAAAGCATCTCATTCCTTGAATAGCCAATAGCCCTTGGCCTCCTCCAGGCTGTCCTCCAGGTTTCGCCATTGGTCCTCACCTGTGGAAGGAGCAGTGCTAATGCCCAGTCCTCCAGGAGCCCCCAGGTTGGCCCACAAGGTCATTGTCTCGAAGGGGGACCCTCCTCAGTGGCACTGGCTGACAAGCGGGAGGAGCTTAATGAACTTCCTGGTAAAGCTTTGCATGGGATTGCTGAACAAAGGCTGTGTTTTACAAGTCAGCTCCGCACTGGCCCGCGGTTCTCTCTGTTGCCGCTGATACCGTATCACACCTCACCTCCAGCCAGCTCCTCCGGCCAAGGAGCAGATTCCTGTCTGATCAGGGACACAGAGAGTATAGTAAGTGTCCTACGGCAGAGGGAGTCCCTGGGAAGGGCGACCCCACACAGGATGAGTGAGGGACAAGTGCCAGTCCTTATCTATGACATCAGAGTGTCCCTGTCACTGGCTGCACTGGTGACCCTCACACGGCCTGCTGAAATATGAGTGACTACCCTCCGGAATGTGGTGTTCTAGTTTTGATTAGTTTTTCTCATGAGGGCCGAGGGGGGAGGTTGAGTGACCGCAGACAGATGAGCCTCGCAGACTGTGAACTGGGCCAGGGTGGCCCATTTCAAAGGCATCGAGGAGGGAGCCAAGTAAACAAAGAGGCCATTTCCTATGGCCACATCACAGACACGCTGGGCAGGTTGCATCTGAATGATCGCAGGGAACTTGGAAAACTCCAGGGCACAGGCAAACCACAGCCACGAATAATTACACCCCCCATTCTCGGGGTGGGGAGGGTTTCCCACGGTCCCAGCTCAGCGTGTGGTCCCCAAGCGAGCCCAGAAAGTCGGGTGGGAGTGACTGGAAACTAGATCGGACCATGGGAGAAAGGGGACAGTCAGTCAGGAAGATGAAGGTGCTGGGAACCACGTAACGGGCAGAAACACCTGGCAGACCCGCCAGAGTCACACATTGAAAAGACATCATTTTGGGGTCAACCAGACATAGGTTTACATTCCTGCCCTGTTTCTGCCTTCTTTCAAGATCTCCCCACACAGACTCTGACACAAGGAGCTGGTGCAGGTTGTCATTTTGGGAGATAACCCAGGAAACAGCGTTTGGGGTGGGGAGGTAAGAGGAAGCAAAAGATGCGGAGTGAGTTATCCGGCAGTCAGCACTGCGGGAATGAGGCGCAGACTTGTTCCCAGCCAGCGGCGAAGGAACCCGGGTGTGTGTCCACCAGTCCCTCCCCATCACACCCATTGCCGTGTTGTCCCCATCCCTGCCTCCCTCTCCGCAGCTCCCTGCCCAAATAAACTCCCTGCACCGCGATTCTCATCTCAGGGTCAGCTTTAGGAAGAACCCAAACGAAGGTATCTTTGGACGCCTTCTGAGTGGTCACCGGATAGTTGGTGGCTAAATCCGAAATCAGACTCAGATCTCTAGATGTTCCAGCCCAGTGTTCCTTCCACAGCGCGAGAACAGGAACCAGGGGAGCCTTTTTCAGACCATTACTTTGTCAACAAACTGCAATCCTGAAGCTATTGACCTGATTTCTGAATCAAATCCTGGACCCGCAAAGAGTGAATGGCATAGATTAAAATACCATAAAGACTGAGTCCGTGTATTACCGATAATAACCAGGACTGGCTTTGCTAATGAATGGAGCCTGTGCCTACTCCTGCCCCAGCCATTCTTGGAGCGGCTGTTTGATTTGGCTTTATTGGTTTTTATCTTTATTAGGATGCTGTGCACAGGGGCGGGAGCTGCTGTGCTGGGCAAAAGCTCCCCCGCTCCTGTCAATCCCAGAGACTGTCCACTCTAAGACCAGAACAGAGACAGACACCTCAAGGTCATCAGTTGACCTTGAAGAACAGAAAGCAGGTACAGCCAGCCTCCCACAGCCAAGTGCCACCATCCATTTCCTGTCAAACACATGTGTGGGTAAACTGAAGCAAATGCCTGCGAACTGGCCAAGAATCTGGGGTGGGCTTCTTTCATAGGAAAGGAGCAGAAGGGGGTGACAATCAGGCTGGGCCAGATGGAGAGCTTAATAAAGAGTGACCCTGAGATCCTGCCCCACCTGCCCCCAGCTGGCATCTCCTTAGCTCCTGCATCCCCAGCTCTGGATTGTGTACACACCTCCCCCGATCAGACTTGGTGTCTCCTGCTCCTGAAGGCAGGTGGTTCTTCACCACTGGGCAGCTGCACCTGTCCCTGCTCTGCCTCAGCAGTACCCAGCAGTACCTACTACGCCCCCCCCCCTCACGCTTTTTTGGCCTCCTCAGGAGAGCAAGGGTTATGAAAGAGCAGAAAGAAAGAATGAGAGTGGGGGCGGAAGTCTTAAATAATGATCTGGGATTCATTTCTTCAAGACAGCAGACTCCTTAAATTTTTATACGTGGCGACGTGGTGATTAAGTGCTGCTGGTGCCAGAGGCTTACGGGAATGAGCAGAGAGCAGTCCTGGGAGCTGGAAAGGAGGCCCATCCCCGCCAGCCTGGGAGCCCACTTCCCCTGTCTGAAGTCCAAGGACATCACGGTGCCCCTCTGGGCTCTCTCCTGCTTTCCTAGCCACCAGCCATCCATCTTCTGGCCCTGCCTGCTTGCTGTGTAAGATGGGAGTGTGGCGGGGGCAGGGCGGGCGGTGAGTGCACTGCGTCTTGGCTGTTTCTTCCTGAAGTGGAAAGGTTGTGACTGTTCTGGAATACCAAGGGCCAGAGCAGTGACTGGAGCCAGGCTTTCCTAATGCTATTACAGGGCGGGTGGGCAGAGGGCTGTCTGCTGGCAGCCTCCGGAAGGCGGACACAGTCGCTGCAGAGCCTGTGATGGATGAGCTGATGGGCTGGCAGCGGAGCAGAGGAAGGGACTTTGCGGCAATAACAGCGGGTCTGACCTGCCCAGACTACAACCCAGGGCACCCACACCGAAGCATTCTTTGTTTCTGTGTAACAAAACTAAGCTTAGCTCTCAACGGGATGGCAATTGCTTTGAGCATTTAGGCACCAGATATAAGAGGCCACGCCCCAAAGCACAGGTACCTTTCAAGTCCCTGCTTAGAGCACATTTGCCCACATCCTGTTGGTCAAAGTGTCATATTGCAAGGATGGAGAAATTAATGCCACCTCTTTCTTCTTTATATATATACTAGAAGCCCAGCGTGAGAAATCGCGTGGCCCCGCCCACTCACACACACCTCACCCTGCACGCAGCCTCCTAGCGACCGGTCTTTGGTCGTTACGGCATCACGACTGCTGGGTTTTTATTATATAGATATGTTTTTATTGATTTCAGAGAGAGGAAGGGAGAGGGGAAAAAGAGATAGAAACATCAACGATGAGAGAGAATCATTGATCAACTGCCTCCTGCATGCCCCCCACTGGGAATCGAGTCCGCAACCTGGGCATGTGCCCTAAC
>NW_006291554.1:1158971-1172302 GCF_000327345.1 Myotis davidii
ATGATGAGATGGGAAAGATAAGATGGGAAGCCATTGGAGAGTCATTGTTGTTTTTGTTAATATATTTTTTTAATTTCAGAGAGGAAGGGAAAGGGAGAGAGAAATAGAAACATCAACGATGAGAGAGAATCATTAATTGGCTCCCTCCTGCATGCACTCTATTAAGAATTGAGCCCGAAACCCAGATATGTGCCCTAACCCAGAATCAAACTGTGACCTTCTGGTTCATGGGTCAACACTCAACCATTGAGCCATGCCGGCTAGGCAATACCACTTCTTCTGAAAGAGAAAGCTTTAGACACTGTCCGAGATGCTAAGCCGAGAGGGCTTTTGGTATCAAGTGTGCTTTCCAAGGAGCAACTTCTGGGGCGTGGGAGGAAGACCTCAGGCAGGGCAGCAGCAGCTTCTGCTGCTCTCTGAAGAGCTGCAACCTGTCCAGGGCAGAGTTAGAGGGGCAGGCGTCGGGTCCCTTACCCCCTCCGCCGAAAGATGGTGCATGTCCCTCAGTCTGACCCAGCGGGTCTCGGCCACTGATCTTTCCTAGTGCAGCTCCATGCTCCTGTGTGGTTACAGGATTCTGCTCTACTGAGCAGATTGAAAGTATGGTCGCTATGGCCTCAAGGTCCTTCCCACCCCCATAAAAATTCCAAGAGCAGATTGGCGTGTCCAGTGGGGAAACCTACCGATGGCACAGGGGCTGGCACCTGGGCGCCCAGGACGGAAGTGCTGTTTGTTGCTACCGAGCTGTATGGTTTTGCTGGTTTCCCTCCTGGATTCAATGGTGCCTCCAGCTGCGCGGAAGATATCTAAGGGAGAGAGAGAAATTTGGGGTGGGGGTAGGCAGACAGAAGGAGCTGTCAGAGCTGATAACTGAATTGCTGGGTTGAGGCACTTTCCACTGTTTTGTTTTTCTTTTGCATTTTAGGATACAGGAAGGGGTGGGTGTGGAAGTGTTACTTGGAAAGGAATTCTTTTTGGCTCAGGAAGAAGTGCAGCATCACTTTGACCTTGACTTATGCTTGTTATCACTGGAAGCGTCTCCTGGCCTGGAGGCCCCTAGGCAGGGAAGGCCTGTGCCCGCAGGCGGCTCACAGGCACCAGTCCCAGAGAGCAGGCTCCGTTTCGCTGAACTAAAAGCACTTGGCAGGCGCCGGAACATAATGTTAAGATACAGGACGGGGGTTCAGCGGACACCTGAACCGGGGAGGACTTCAGAAGATAGCTGGCATCCTGAGCTGGAAGAAAGAACAGCCGAGGTGGGGTTCCGGTTTGGGCTGCTCTCAGGGCAGCAGGATGGAGCAGGGGAAGCAACTAAGCAAGGATTCGGTTTCAGCTGGAGACCCTCTCAGACTGTCCCCTCAGGGAGCTCAGAGCTTGACTTGCACCCGAGTTGTCCCCCTTGAGGCAAAGGGGCTTTGTGATCCCATGTCAGCCAGTCATTGGTCAGGTGTGTGGGGGTCAAGGTGACTTGTAACCTCAGGGGAGGTGAAAAATGAGGGGGCTCCTATTCCTTAGGCCAAAGCCTGTGCTGGGGAGGGGTCAGCGGGTGCCCTTAGCAGCCCACATTCTCAGCAGCCGGAGGACGGGGCACTTGCCCTGTAAAGGGATCTGAGTGGGGCACCCACAGCGTCCCCCCTGGGAGGAAATACCCAACTTCAGATCGTCTTCATCCGCAGGAGCGGCTGGCACCCATAAACCCCTCTCAGATCCCTGCGAGGGGGATGGACAGTGCGGCCCTGGCGTGAGCACCACGGCTCCCAGCTGCTCATAAAGCATGGCTCCTGCGCTGCCTCATCTCGGTCCCCTGTGGGTCAATGCAAGCTCTTCTAGATCCTTCCCCCCGGGTACATTCTGATACTTTATTCAAATCAATAACCAGACTGTTTGGCTCCACCGAGCTCTCCATGCTGAAGTGTGTGTTACTGAGCTACGTGTGACTGGGACTGAGGCTTAGCCCAGCCCAGAGCCAAACCCACGGGGAAAATGTGAATTTGCTGAATCCGAATGGAACCAAATCCAACATTTTTTTAAAACCGGAACATGAATCAGAAACAAAAACCTTAAGCAAATGTGTAAACTTTGAAAAATGATTGAAACAGAGTAAAGCCTAGGTGTCAAAACAGTCTCAAGTCTGATGATTTTTGGTGCAATTGTACTTGGTTTGAGTCCCTTGTGGACATTTGTCCCCATAGGCAGCCAACTGAGTTGTCACTGCCCCCTTTGGCCTTTCAATTTGCCCCTTGAAGGCGGAGGAGGAGGGGAGGGGAGGGGAGGGGAGTTCTAGAATCTGCTGAATGTGTAGACAGGAAAGGAGTTGACGGGAAGAAATGACTCCTGTTGAGCTCAGCCTCCCCTGTTGTCTTTCCTGCGAATATATTAAGGAACAGAACTCACTCCTGGTCTGATGACTCCCCTTCCTGCCTCCTCTCATCCTTTGTTCCGGTAAGTGCATGAGGCTGAAGTCATTTTGGCATCGCCGTAAACATGTCCGAGTCTCGACATCGCCCCAGAGGACGCAGGGGAATAGAGCGCAGTCATCTCTGCAGCTCGGCCCGCCGAGAGCAGCCTCGCCTGCTGGCCACTGCCCGGCAGGTGACAGGCCCAGACTGGCTTTGTTTCCTGAGGACTCGGCTGCACTGAGACGCAACCACCAGCGCCTCCCTGGGACGCGGCCCGCTGCTCACTTCGGGGTCTGGCAGGATTACTTTGTAATGCTGCTTAAAAATGAGCTGCCCCCTCTTTTCTTTGAAAGATTTGCTTACATACATTTTGTCACTTTTCTTTCCATCTTCCCACCCTTCCCACATGCACACTCAGAAATAGCTCGCTTCCCTGAGTGGCAGGCGGGCTCCGAGTTCCCGGGGTGGGGCTGCAGAACCCCAAGAAGCAGCAGGGGTGGGGGGGGGCTCTGGCCTGGAACCAAGGACGTAATTATCGGTGTGCTTAGCGTCCATCGACTCCTGTCCTGTGTGGGCTCTGCTAATGAAATAATCAGCCACACAGGTCTGCTGCTGCTGTATTCATTTTGGAGAGAGAGAGAGAGAGAGAGAGAGAGAGAGGTGAGAGGGAGGGGGAGGGGGGAGGGGGGAGAGACAGAGACAGAGAGAATGAGAATGGGGCGTAGAGATTCAAAACCTTGAAAAGGAACTGGCCGGCATGGCTCAGTGGTTGAGCATCAACCTATGAACCAGGAGGTCACGGTTGGATTCCTGGTCAGGGCACATGCCTGGCTTATGGGCTCGATCCCCAGTGGGGGGTGTGCAGGAGGCAGCTGATGAATGATTCTCACTCATCAATGATGTTTCTATCCCTCTCTCCCTCTCCCTTTTTCTCTGAAATCAATAAAAAAATATATATTTTTAAAAGAGAATGGGCTCAGAGAGTCCTTGGGACAATGGATGAAAACTGTGAGCCAGGTGTGAGCCCCGTGACCAGCAGGAGTCCAGACCTAAAAGTCTACCATCGTAGCACACACACGTCAAAAAAATCTCTCCTGGCAAAAAAAAAGATGAAATATTTGACTCTGATATTAAGCAAACTCAGATACTGTAGTTCTAGGCACTGGCTGGAAACCCATGCTCGGAGGTGAGGCAGTTGCTGAATGACATCTGAGGTCCATGATGGGCTGCCTCCTGCACGCCCCCTACCGGGGATTAAGCCCGCAATCCGGGCAGGTGCCCTGACTGGGAATCGAACCGTGACCTCCTGGTTCATAGGTCGATGCTCAACCACTGAGCCACGCCGGCCAGGCTTAATAATTTTTGAATAAGTGCGTTCCATGTTTCCTTTGCAGCAGGCTTCGCCAACTATGGAGCCAGTCCTCTCGCCCTCCCTTCCCACGTGCACTGCAGGCTCATTGAGAGGTAACACCTGTGAACACTACAGACTGAGGCGCAGGACTGAGCGAGGAGGACATCCGCCTGCCGGGCACTGTGCCCACATGTTGGCCACCCCCAAGGAGGACGGTCAGGCGCCGAGGCCCTCACCAGCTCAGCCGGCAGCTGGGGCTGCCTGGCAGGCATGTGGCCGTCGCTCAAAAGCCAAGGCTGACCAAAGGCTCTCACGGTGGGGCCATCGCTCCCCCCCGCTTCTCCCAGCTGACTGGCACGTCCTTTCCCGAGGGAAGATCCAAGCACCATACCTCCACGGCTGCCACAAAAGGTACCCTTTTTCTTTTCTTTTTGGAGTTTAGAGCTTCTAGCGTTTGAGACACTGGGGTGTGTGTTGGGGGGGTGAGGTTAGGCAGGGGTGGGCAAACTTTGTGACTCGAGGGCCACAATGGGTTCTTAAACTGGACCGGAAGGCCGGAACAAAAGCATGGATGGAGTGTTTGTGTGAACTAATATAAATTCAAAGTAAACATCATTACATAAAAGGGTACAGTCTTTTTTTAGTTTTAGTTTTATTCATTTCAAATGGGCCGGATCCGGCCCGCAGGCCGTAGTTTGCCCACGGTTGGGTTAGAGTCATCCTACGGCCCAGCTACCGGGAGACTGGGGCAGAGACCAAAGGAGAGACTGTGCTTCTCTCCTCTCTCCTTTCCGGACACAGAGAGGAAGGGACGGGCTCCCCAGCCGGAGCACCGATGACAGGCTCCGTGGGCATCAAGGTCTGCCTCTCTCCCCACACGCTCATCCTCACGGAACCAAACCCAACTGGACCAGACTCTTGACCACGCCTGCAGCCTTTGCTATTTGTTCACAGCCCCAAATGCCCCTGACACGGGCAGCCGAGGAGACGAGTGCCCACCCAGGTGGCACCTACCCTTGGAGAAGGTGGGTCCAGCCTTGGGTGGAGCATTCAAGCCCCAACACCAGGCAGCTGATTTTAAAAACAGTGGAGGGTTCGAGGCCAGGATGTGTACCTCAGCATGGAGAGGCTCAGGCCCAGAGGAAGTGGGCAGTCAAGCCTTGGCATGGTGGCCGCAGGGCGGAGGTGACCTGTGGACACTGCTCTTGACGGTCGGACTCCTGTTTGATCCGGTTCATCGGTGTGGGCTGCGGTGGAATGGGGCTCAGAGCTGCAAGCCCGGGGCCATTGCAGCCTCATTCTAATCATTGGAACGTGTCCCTCTACAGTCTCTATTGTGCTGGCAAAAGGACATTAATTCACGGGATGAAAAGAGATCGTATTAATGGAAGGGACGGTAGGAATTTATATTCTGTCAGGCAAACAGGCAGTGTCCTGTGACTCCGGGAGTGGGAGGCAGAGAACGGCCTGTTAAGTGACTCCCGCCTGGGCGGTCCCTCCAAACCCCTTCTGCGCATTCTTTTCTTGCACCAAGTAGATGTGCATGTGAAGGCGACGCACGCTAGCCTGCAGCACCCCCTCCCCCACAGACAGGCGGTTCAATAGCAAAGGCTGGTGAGTTTCACTGGCGTGGCTTTTATTGGAAGCCTTTCCTGTGTGTAAACGTAAGGTCGCTATTAATGGGTGCGTTGTGTGTGCGCGTGCCCACCTTAGTCGCAATTAAAAATAAAAGGACTGCAGTGGTTTGAATCCTAATGATTTGCAACTAACAATCCATTAGCCCTGTCTATGGATGAGGCTAAATATACCAAGTGTCAGGATGTGGTGGCCTGAAGGGCAACTTAAAATAGCTGCTTTGAAAATAGCCCCTCCGGCTGGCTTTTTCTCCACAGATCCATCTCCTTGACACATTTTCCTGGGGAGACAGAGCCCGTGATCAGAGTGCAGGGTGGATTCCACGGAGGAACAGCCCTGAGATCCTGATGGTTCCACACCGTGTGAAACCCCAGGGACCAGGCTGGGGGTCCCCATTCCCGGGACACCTGCCTCACCTCTCCCCTGGCCCCGGGGAGAGCCGCCGGCCTTACTGTCAGGGACAGACATGTGGTAGCGCTGCCTGGAGCTGGTAATGTGCAGCGTCTCCTATGCAGACAGGATCCAGCAGAGGAAATGGGCTTCAGGTGCTGGCCTGAGGGACTTTGTGAAACGTTTGATAATGGCCAAACTTCTGAGCCGCCTTACTCTTCCCGGGGGCTCTGTCTTGCTGTGAGACCTCAGTCTTCTGCCTCACAACAGGCCCCATGTGCCAGGGAATTCACACACGTACACACACACACACACACACACACACACACACACACACCCCACCCACCAGTCACCTCCCAAAGAGACTCCGTGCTTGATTCCTTATCTCAGGGTCGCACTTTTGGGAAAACATGAATGAAGACAAATGTGTGACATCTGCAGCTGTTCACAGTCCTCACTTGCTTGTTTCCCCAGAACACAGGTGCAGACCGTCTGGAGGGTGCCAGGGACTTGAATTTTGGGTACGCTGTCATACGTACCGTGACCTCATGGGAGAAGCTGCGAACCCGGGTGATGACGAGGAAAGACCCTGAGCGGAGGCAGGAGAGCAGTGCCTGCCTGTAAGCAGCATTTCTAGGTTTTCCTTAGGTTGCAGGGTTGTCCTGGGATTTACTCTGCACCCAGGAGAGTCTAGGAATTCACACCAGGGAGACTTTTGGGTAAAGATCCGTTTGCAGGGGCTGAGGAGTGTGAGGGCTTCAGGAGTGTTGGTCCAGATGAAGAGCTGGGGTGGGAAGGGCAGAGGCTGCCCACTCACCTCCTATCATGCTGGCCCTGTCCCCGGGGCAGGACTCGGGCTCAGAACCCTAACAGAACCCAAGCCCCTATGACTAAGGACCCTTTGCCAGCCCCATGGTCCAGCGCCGTGAGCTCGTTAGGAATGCAGATGCTCAGTCTCCTGGAGACCAACTGACGGGGTTTGCATTTCACTAGATTCCCGGGGCTCCCTGTGCGCATCTGGTCTGTAGACAGGGTGCTGCCTTGGGCAGGGAGGGGCTCAGGTGGGAACTGAAGGGCAGGAAGGGCCAGGCTATTGCTTAACTGAGTGGACATCTGACTGATGAAATCGTAAAAGCCACTGTAGACAGAGGAGAGATGTCTTAGAATATTATTAAGCTATGAAGTTTAAAAACAAAAGAACTGCCCTGACCGGTTTGGCTCAGTGGATAGAGCGTGGCCTACGGACTGAGGGGTCCTGGGTTCGATTCCGGTCAAGGGCATGTACCTTAGTTGCGGGCACATACCCAGTGGGGAGTGTGCAGGAGGCAGCTGATCGATGTTTCTCTCTCATTGATGTTTCTAACTCTCTATCCCTCTCCCTTCCTCTCTATAAAAAATCAACAAAATATTTTTTTTAAAAAAGAATTCAGTTTAAAAAAAATTTTTTTAAATAAAGACAAAAGAACTAAAAAAGTCCCAACCTGTTTGGCTCAGTGAATAGAGCGTCGGCCTGCGGACTCAAGGGTCCCAGGTTCAATTCCGGTCAAGGGCATGTACCTTGGTTGCAGGCACATCCCCAGTGGGGAGGGTGCAGGAGGCAGCTAATCGATGTTTCTCTCTCATCGATATTTCTAATTCTCTATCCCTCTCCCTTCCTCTATGTAAAAAAATCAATAAAATATATTTTTAAAAAATAAAAAAATAAAATGTCCATACTATCCAATGCAATTCATAGATTCAATGCAATCCCTCTTAAAATACCAAAAGCATATTTCACAAATCTAGAACAAATACTCCAAAAATTTATATAGGCAGGAAAGACGGCTCTTATTTTTATGCAGGGCCTCCCGTACAGTTGGAGTTTTTGTTGGCATGTGTATGCATTCGTTCCTTGGCTCTTTATAAAATTAAGTTTTAAAAAAGAAAGAAGAGCTAGATTAAAGCTAAACAAGTCAGAAGGGCAACAGAGCGCTGTGGTTTGTTTGTTTTTGAGCATACAAAAGACTTGGACATATTTATCGTCAGAGAATAAAGGAAAAAATAGGAAGATATTAGAGTAAAAAAAAAAAAGAAGAATGGCAACTAGACCGTGGTTCTGACTCCTGTCTTGCCTCTGCCTCACCTTCCAAAGAACCTTGACCGGAACTTGTATTTTCTGAACCTTAGAATCACTCCTCAATTTTCTTTTCTTCAAATATATTCTTTTGCTTTCACTTGCAAAAGCCTCCCTTCCTTAAGGGGAATCAGTGTTTTCTGTTGGTTGTGCTTTGGGAGAGACAAAGGAACATAGAAAGAAAAAGGGGTATAGATACAGGAAGGGGTGAAGAACTGGGAACATTATCGCATTCACTCTCACTACTGGATCAGGAGTTGGTACGTTATGGGCCACAGGCTGAAGCTGGCTCACCATCTGTTTTTGTAAATAAAGTTTTATTGGGACACAGCCATGCTCATTCATTTATGTCTTATCCATGGCTACTTTCACATTACAATGGCAGAGTTCAATAATTCCAACAGAAGTGATATTGCCTAAAATATTTACTATCTGGCCCTTTACAGGAAAATATGCCAACTCTTTTTTTTTTAATATATTTTATTGTTTTATTACAGAGAGGAAGGGAGAGACATAGAGAGCTAGAAACATCGATGAGAGAGAAACATTGATCAGCTGCCTCCTGCACACCTCCTATTGGGGATGTGCCCGCAACCCAGGTACATGCCCTTGACCGGAATCGAACCTGGGACCCTTCAGTCCGCAGGCCGATGCTCTATCCACCGAGCCAAACCGGTTTCGGCGGGAAAATATGCCAACTCTTGTTCCAGACCTTACTCTAATCATTTATATAGACATATACATATGCCATGTTATCTGTTGATTTTTTAAATTTGACATAAAGGGGAATTATTCTATAATTTCTTTTCCTACTTTAAAATGTCCTTGGAGACCTTTCTATGTCAGTACATATAGATCTACCTCTTCTTTTTAAAAATTTTTGCATAGTTTTCTGCCATATGAGTATACTGTAATATGTATATTTGTTCATTCCCTGGCTCCACCACCTCTGTTTTTTGTTTGCTTGTTTGTCTTCATTTTCTACTATTACATACAAAACTGCAATTTCTAGCCTTATACATACTTCTTGGTACATATGTGAAGTGTATTTCTATAGGACAAATAGCTAACAATAAGTAGAATGAATCAAAGGGTGTGCCAATTTTTTTCACAACACCTTGAAACTTTCTCCTTTATTTATTGAATTTATTGGGGTACAGGTTTCAAGTGTATAAAACATCATCTGCATACTACATAGTCTGCCTATCTGAAACTTTCATAGACGAAATAAATTTAAGTGAGGACCAGTATATCACTGTCATTCCACCATTAACATTTTTGCATGCTTGTTTTATAACATATCTATCCATTCCTCTATCAACCCATTAATTCACCTGTGTACAGTTAGGTTTGTAAATCGGTGGTTCCAAAATCCGAGTGTGGCCGAATCTGTTGCTTCTGAGGATAGGGTTCCAGAATCTGTGTATTGTGTATCTCTCTCTCTCTCTCTCTCTCTCCTCTCTATCCTCACCAGAGGATATTTTCCCATTGATTTTTAGAGCGAATGGAAGAGACAGAGAAACTGATGTGAGAGAGACATATCAATTGCTTGCCTCCTGAACACACCCCAGCCAGGCAGGGCCGGGATCAAGCCTGCAACCAAGGTATGAGCCCTTGACTGGAATCAAACCCGGGACCCTTCAGTCTGAGGACTGATGCTCTATCCACTAAGCCAAACCAGGAAGGGCTGTGTATCTCTGAGTAGCTACCTGGCTGGTCCTGGTGTAGCCTGTTCGTTTGAAAGTGACAGATTGGATGACCTGTGAACCCTCACCCCACCTTCCCCCAGGTACTGGAATTCTGAGTTTAGTATTTGTTGCTATTCTTCCCTGTGTGTGTCCCCAACAGTGCTCCTACTGTGCCCTCAGGGTTGATTCCATTGAAGGCTCTGGGTCCTGTGTCTTCCTTTGCTCAGGAAAAGCTTTTCGTTCAAGGAGGAAATGGATATGAGCATTTCTAAAGAATGCTGACAGCTTCCCCCTCCTGCCTCTTCCTTCCACCTGCATGCCCTCTGGCTGACTGAGGAATAGGAGCCATTGTGCAGTCTCGGTGGGCTCCCACCCGCCCGCAGTCACAAAGCTGTGCTGAAGCCTGAGTTTTCCCATCAAGCAAATTAGGGGTAATTTGTTGCTTTGTAAAAATTATTTTTTGTTGTTGTATGAAAGGATTCAATGCAGGTTTTCTTTTAATATCCAAGTTCTTTAGTGCATTTCAAACATAATTCTGTTTCTAACAATTCCCTTGAATCTTTTTTTTTAAAGAATACATTGATTGTATAAAACCAGGTATGCCAGAAAGTTCCTCGTTATTGTCTTTGAAGTTCAAGAATGAAATTCTATAAATTCATAGAACCCAGTTTTGGTTTCTGGAAATGCAATTTCCACTCAACTGTTTAGATGAAAGGAAGCTAATAAAGGAAAAACAAGCTACCCTGACACCCTACAACCTACATTCATTCTCTATTTCTCATCATATTTTTAATATGTATTATTACCTGTTAATTTTTGCAGAAACAATAACTACATTGGTATTTCAGCTTGAGCTTCCGGAATCATATTGATCATAATTTTTTGTTGTTGTTAATCCTCACCTGAGGATATTTTTCCATTGCTTTTTAGAGAGAGTGGAAGGGAGGGGGAAAGACAGAGAGAGAGAGAGAGAGAGAGAGAGAGAAACACCGGTGTGGCTCAGTTGGTTGGGCATCATGAAAGAGGGAGCACATGCACACAAACTGTTAAAACTGATGAAGATATTCAGGAAAGTTTCAGGATACAAAATCAACACATAAAAACCAGTTGCATTTCTATACACCAATAACAAACTATCTGAAAGGGAAAATAATCCCATTTATCATAGCATCAAAAAGAATAGGATACTTCAGAATAAACGTATCCAAGGAGATGAAAGACTTGTACACTGAAAAAATAAAACACTGATGAAAGGAATTAAAGCAAACAAAAAATCAATGTTAAGATATCCCATGTTCATGGATTGGAAGAATTTATAATATTATAATGTTCATACTACCCGAAGAGTTCTATAAATTCAATAATATGCCTGTGAGTGGCCTAATGGCATTATTTACAGAAACAGAAAAAAAAATTCTAAAATTCATAATTAACCACAAAAAGATCCTGAATAACTAAAGCAATTTTGAGCAAAAAGAACAAAGCCAGAGGCACCACTCCCTGGCAGGAGAGTGAAAGAGGGAGATGTTAGTAGAAGGGTATGTTTTCAGTTACACAAGATAAATAAGTCCTAGAGATCTACTAGACAGGGTAGTGCCTACAGGTAACATTGTGTTATATACTTAATATTTTGCTAAGAGGGTAGATCTTAACTGTTCTTATCACCAAAAAATAAAGAAGGCAGGAGGAACCTTGGAAGGGATGGATGTTTATGACATATAGATTGTAGTCGTGTTTACAAGTGTATATTTAGTTCCAAAAGCATCAAGTTGTATACATCAAATACGTACAGAGTTCTGTATGTCAACCATACTTCAATAATGTGCTTTTAAAAACAACAGAAACGCCGAAACCTGTTTGGCTCAGTGGATAGAGCGTTGGCCTGTGGACTGAAAGGTCCCAGGTTCGATTCCAGTCAGGGGCATGTACCTGGGTTGCGGGCACATCTCCAGTAGGAGATGTGCGGGAGGCGGCTGATCGATGTTTCTCTCTCATCGATGTTTCTAACTCTCTATCTCTCTCCCTTCCTCTCTGTAAAAAATCAATAAAATATATTAAAAAAAAAACAGAAACATTTAACAGTAAAAAAAAACAACTCTAGAAAATGGGCAAAGGACATGAATAAACATTTCACAAAAAGGGTATAGGGATGACAAATCATCACCTAAAAAGATATTCCCTTTCATGAGCCATCGAGGACATGCAAATCCAAACCACAGTAAGGTAGCATTACACCTATCAAAATCACTCAAATAAAAAATAGTGCCAACACCCAGTGCTGCCGAGGATGAGGAGAAACTAGGCCATTCACACACTGCTGCTGGGAAAGTAAAACGGTACAGGCCTTTGGAGAAGAGGATGGCGTTTCTTACAAAGCCAGAAATGTGCTCACATATGACTCAGCAGCTGCCCTCTTGGGGATTTATCCCAGAAAAATCAAAACATGTTCACACAGCCTGTATACTCATGTGCATAGCAGCTTTATTTGTAATAGCCCAAATCTGGAAACACCCAGAGGCCTTTCAATGAGTGGAGGGTTAAATGAACTGTTCACCTTTGTGGTACCTCCATACCATGAAATACTACCCAGCCATCTTTAAAATATGAACTATTGATACATACAATGACTTGCATAAATTTCCAGGGAATTATGCTGAGTGAATAAAGCCAGTCCAAAAAGACTACCTTACTGTATCATTCATTTATATAGCATTCTTGAAATGACAAAAGGATAGAAAACCAGATTAGTGGTTGTCACCCATCCCCCTCCCCCTCTGTCCCTGGCAGGTAGGGGTGGTTATAAAAGGCAACAAGAGGGATCCTCTGGTGATGGAACAGTTCTGTACCTTAACTGTGATGGTGGATGTGTACCTACCTTCACATAGCATAGACCTGTAGCTCTAAACACACACACACAAACACACACACACACACACACACACACACACAAATGAGTACAACTAAAGCTGAGACAATCCAAATAAGATGGGTGGACTGCATCAATGCCAACATCCTGGTTGTGATATTGTACTACAGTTTTGGGAATTGTTACCATTGTGAAAAGCTGGATAAAGATGTGCAATCTCTCTGTATTGTTTCTGAACAACTGCATGTGAATCTAAGATGATCTCAATATGCTTTCATATTGTTTTAAATGTGCGAATGGGCCTGGGCTATTTATTTTTAAAATAAAAGCACAGTCCTCTTTAAAATGCAGAGCCAGGGCCAGAAGGCTATTTCATACAGTTTAAGACTCCACCTAGCTCACAAGTGCCACTCCCTCACCTTGCTGTCAGTGTGTGTGTGTGTGTGTGTGTGTGTGTGTGTGTAGGTATATTGGCACTGGCGAGAGTGAGAAAGCAGAGGGAGCAGAGCTATGCCTCCCCTACTGTCAGGGAGGTGGCAGGCAGGGGAAGGTACTGTGCTAAGAGCCCTGAAAGGGTTCCAGGAGGGTGCTGGCGCCTCGGGAACGCCCTCCTGCTGTACCCTCCGGGAGGCCGTGGGCGGTGGCTGGAACCCCGCGGTCCCCAAGAGAAGGTGAGTACCGGACTCGGCGGGAGGTGCGGTCTCCGCGCTGCCGGGCTCGCAGACGCGGAGCCTGGTCTAGGATGCTGCCGCCAAGGAGACTCCAAATGCCGGGAGCAAAGGGTAGCGGCCGGGGAGGGGGAGGCCGCGCGGAAATCCCGGTGGCGCCGGCCGGGAAGCATCTGCAAGGCCTGGGGCGCGCGCACACGAGGCGCACATGGGTGTGGAGG
>NW_006291554.1:1173025-1173313 GCF_000327345.1 Myotis davidii
TTTCCCACAGTGGTTCTAAGCCCCGAATTAACCCCTCTCACCCCACTCGCCCTCTACGGTCCTAGTAGAGCCTTTAAGCGTTGAGTGCCAGCAGCTTCATTTTATGTAAAGAGCCAGGGCACATTCTAAACGTTGATAACCTCTCCGTCCCCAGGCCCCCCAAGGGCAGCTTTTCACACCCCTAAGACGTGCTTATCACACACCCACAGCGAGCTGTCCCTGAGTTCCCTGTTTGCCTCGCAAACCCGGGACGGAGCCACCGGAGGACGCTGAAGGCAAAGTCTGGGC
>NW_006291554.1:1173752-1174063 GCF_000327345.1 Myotis davidii
GTGCCCGTCTCAGTCCCGCAGCCACACGGAGGCCGCCCCGCCACCCTGCTTCCCCAGGGCGGAGCCCCTGCACGTCCGAAGCGCGGACGCCACTCACCTCCTCCTTGCGGGGTGACCCCCTGCGTGTGGGGGTGGGGGAGAGGGCAAGCTGCAAAGCATTTCAAGCAAAGACGGTCTAGAGTTCAACTAAGCACAAACAGGCACTGAGTCACTTCTCCCTGCCGCCCGGGCTCCCGCAGCGTCCGCATCCGGCAGAAGGATTTTAACAGGATCCGCCAGATCCGCTTGGAAACTATCTCCTCTGCGGTGTG
>NW_006291554.1:1174138-1175328 GCF_000327345.1 Myotis davidii
CCAGGCCCGCGGTCCCCGCTGGACCATCCCCATCCGACTGGGTGTTTGTGTGAGGGGTGGGGTGAGGTAGGAGTGGGGGAGGAAGGCTATTTATCTTTAATTGTGAAACTTCTGTGTCCTGTGCGCTAGGACTCTCTTGTTACGATCAATCTCCAATTCCAACGTGGAGATATTAAAATAAACGCCTTACCCACCATTCTATCAGAGGCTTTGTTTTTTGTTTTTTAACTGAGCATTTTCCTCTCGACGGACTTGCACTTTATTGGTGCGGTTGCCCCAGCCTTTGTGGTTTGAAGAAATGGGGGGGGGGGGCACGTAGCTGAGCACCGAGTTTCTTTTTCTATCAGATGCTCCCCCTGTCCCCCTCTCCCCAAAAAAGGACAATGATTCCCGGCTTCTCAAAGTTTCCGTATCCAGTGTTTGTTCCAGAAGCTTTACTGCTAAGCCCCCTTTTGGGGTAAACCTGCTGGTCCCTTGTCCCACGCCCAGCGACACCCAGGTACCAATGGGTCAAGGTTCCCCGCCTTCCACGCGGAGGGTCACATTCCCGTGGCAGAGGTCCCGGGGCGAACGGCAGGCTGCCCGGCCGATGGGCATGGGCGCAGAGGCCGCAGCGCTCTGGGACCCGGGGCCTCCGGCTTCCTCCCTGCGGTTCCCTGGACTCCGATTGGGTACAAAACCCCCTTGGATAAAAGTTTGAAAGAATCTAGTGTAGACAGACTTCTCCTCCCAGCCTGGTTACGATACATAGTCCTACAAGTGTACCCACAAAACCACCCAAATGGAGAGCAGACGCCCGGCTTCGCGGTCGCCACGTGTTGCCGGAGTTGGCGCAGACGCGCCCGCGGGCGCGGTGGTGAACGTGACACCGCATTTTCTCCGAATTCCTGCCTTCTAGGGTGGTGCAGCCGGGAGGGGGGCCTCGAAGAGGGGGGGCGGGGAGGCTGCGGAATCCATCTCTTCCGCGGGAGGACCCAGGCTCTCTCCGGCACCGGGTGGGGGGCTCTCGCGCGGCCCCATTCTCCCACCCGAGAGAGCAGCGCTCGGTATGGGTGATGAATGGCCTGGCTTCCCGCGACCACGCGGCACGTCCCTGCCCGCACCACCAGTTTAGTTGTTTTCACTTGACCTCTGTTCTTCACCATGTGCTCCTGGAGGCGGGGGACTGGTGTCGCACCCCGAGGCCATCG
>NW_006291554.1:1176035-1187572 GCF_000327345.1 Myotis davidii
GACCCTCAGGTGAGTGTGCCCGGTGGGCGTGGGATGCTGCGGGGACAGCGCGGGGGGCATGCGGGTCTCCGGGTGCGGGCGCAGGTCCGTGTGATACGCAGGTTAAGTTCGCAAAGCGGGTCCGAGGTCCCTCTCCAGCTCGGTCTCCCCTCGCTGCTCCCGCAGGTGGGGGGCTCCCGCCGTGGGGGGCTCCCGCAAAAACCTCCGCTTGGGGGAAGGGCTTCGGGAAATGCTTGTCTTGAGATGCTTGACGAAGGTTGAAAAGACACATCAGGTGGAGCGTCCAGCTGCAGCTGGTGGAGGTTGCACAGGTGCACCGAGTGCGCTGGGATGTGTGGCTTCTGGGCGAGGCGGATGCGCCCGAAATGGGGCAAAGCCTCTGCGGCGGGTCGTTCTGCCCCCAAAAGCCACTTAGATGCCGGGAGAGGAATCGCGCTGCTCAGAGGTGGTCGCCGGGCCTTACGGCAGCCAGCCGGTGACCCCCATATTTCTGATAGGTCCCTGTGGTGGCTCCGCGAAGAGCGTATGAGGTTTTAAGGCATCCAGAAAATACCCCTTTGCCTTTTAATTTCTTAGCACAAATTAGTATTAAAAGTGCTGAATCATGTAAAAAAAAAAGACGTGGAAAAATTTACTTTATTCTTTGGTAAAGTTTTTTTCCCCCAAACTAATAATATCCATGTTTTTGGAATGATGTTTAAATGAACGGTGTAGACACCAGGTGTTTAAAATCATGTAGAGGCTGCCCTCGGCTTTATGGCTATTGACTGCTTTTCTTTCTTTAGGATGAGTTGTATCCATTATCTTTTACCACCTCCCCTACCGTCCGTCCCCCCCCCCGCCGCCCCCGCAAAAAAATCCACAAAAAAACAAACACCAAGATGTGATTTTGGGGTGGATATATATATATATATATTTTTGGTGTGTCCATCATTGTAAAGGGAGTGGAGGAGACAGCCCTTGGAAATAGAAAAGATGTCTTTGATGAGTGCGATGATGGCCAGTTTGGTTCGTCATATGCCACGGAAGGGAATGTCAGGCTGATAACATGCAGACTAGAGAGAAAAAGAAGCAGGAGTTGTCCATTGAGAAAGACATGAGCCCTAATTCAATGGCACTCCGTAAGAGCTGAAGGGAAGTGCTTCCACATGGGAGCCAGGGCCCTCTTTGGGGAGGAGTTCTGAGATAGATGAGATACCGAGTAGCATAAAGATGATTTTCTAAAACACCAGAGTCAGATTAGTAAGATGGGTGTGTCCGAAGGCAGCTCTTGCCGGTTCTCTCTGGGCTGCGCTGTCTGTGAACTGCTCAGTGGCCTGCTGACTCATAAGGGGACCAGCATGGCTTAGCAGGGTTGGGTTGACTTGTGGACTTAAAAGAACCATAACTGCAAAAAAAAAAAAAAACCCATAAATAATAATAATAGAGAAAAGCCTTCAACAGAGACATCCATACACAGAGAAGCTTGTCTCCTCCTGTCTTCCTCAGGGTGATTTCTCTCCCGTTCCTGGACTTGTCACCTTCATTTCAGTACTTGTCATCCATGCTTGTGCACAGAACATTCGATTTGACACAGAGATTTTCATCTAAATCTTCACGTTAGAAATAGTGGCACTCCAAACAGCATGATGATTCCCAAGGTGTTTGGGAAGGACACGGAAAGCCCGGAACGTGAAGGATTAATGGAGTTCTCTTTGCCGCACAGACTCCCTTCACAGTGCACGCCAGACCAGCGAGCCCCACCCTGTTTCTGAGCATCTGCATGAAAGGCCAGGAAATGAATTCAACAATTGCAGTGGTGCAGTGAGAGGCAGTTTCTAGGCGTGGGTGTTCCGTTTATTTAAATAATCACTAAAATTCTGCGGGGCAGGCTTTAACCCGTAGGTGGGTAGTCAGTGGTATTCCATTTCACCTGCCAACTTGTCACAATGTCCATTTAACTTTGAAAGGCTGATTTTGATAGAAAAGGGATATGAAGTGGGAGCCGCTTCCACATTTTAAGGTCCGGGGCTAAATGACATGATTGGATAAATATCAAAGCATGGAGTGAAGCCAAAAAGAGCTATTTTTTGCTCTGATATTCTTAATGAAATTTCTTTATAAAAGCAAGGGGGGGTTTTTTGTGGTTTGTTTGTTTTTTTTTTAAAGAAAGAGGGGTCCATTTTTTCAGGCAGTGAACCTGCTTGTAGAACAGATAGCACCTGGCATCTCAGAACAGAGATGCCTAATTGGAGCAGGAAACAGGTGAGAGACGGTTTTTTTGGCGTGTCCATGATCGTACTGCTTGGTCCTTCCGTCAGAACCCAGTCGTGTCATGTCATGTCGGATTAGAGGACGGCCATTTCTGCAACAAGGCGAGATTTCAAACCTCATTTCAATGGGAAAGAAAACGTTTTGAGCTGCTCTGAAGAAAGAGGCGTTCATTGTAAATGCACAATTCCTTATTGTCAGAGCCATGCTTACCCGCATCGTCTACTGCAGACAGCAGGTCCAACCACAAGGAAGGGAGACACCAAGACTTTTTTTTTTTTATTTTTAAATAAAAAGTTTCGAAAGGATGCCCACTTGAGGTTGCCATTCCCTTTTCAAGGCCAATTCATCATTTAAAGAAAATAAAACAATACTTTCCCCTTGATGGCTGGAGTGAATTAACGCACTGCTGAAGCTGGATGTGGTGACCGGTTAGCGGAACCTCAGCAGTCACTCCAGTCGGAAGTGAGACTCCAGGGGGCAAGTGCATGTTCTCTTTGGAACTAATGTTAAGTTCAAAGCTGCTGGAACCACCTATTCCTTTTTTTTTTTCCTTCCTCCTCATACCATCTTTCCCCTCTTTTAAATCCACAAGCCAACACCTACAAATCCTAGCACCTGGAAGGCTTTGCGATTTTACCAGAAGCACCCGGTCAAGTAAATGGCTGTGGTTGCGGGTCCTTTTAAAGTCAGAATCCAGTTTAGCTTGGGCTTCAAGAATCAAATTGGTAAGGTGTCTCCGCTGCTTTCCTCAGACGCTGGTGCCCTGGCAGCCTGGTTGCCAAAGGGGTCTTTTCATCCGATTTGCAGTGATGATTTTGTGGAAGCTAGCGCACTCTGCCCATTTGCACAGTTAATTGCAGTGGCAGAAGGTTCCAGAACAGTACCTCCTTGAGTTCCGACAGGGAATGTGTACACAGCATTGTACGAGGAACGTTCCAGAACACCCACCTCCCGGCGAAGTGAATGTGTTGGCTGAATAAACACCTGGGCTGCTTTAGGCCACCAACCAATCTCGGTTTTTACCATAAAAGATGATATTAATGTACACGGAGCTTTTGTAGAGAGTCTTGCAGGTGGAACAGGGGCGTCTGAGGTCTGACTTAAGAGCTGGGCCTTGCGAGAATCTACCTTTTCCCATTTGAGGATGTCCAGTCATGCGTATTTGCCAAGGAAATTGAAGAAAGCACATTTTGCTAATGCACTTATTACAGGGAGTTTTAAGACACTAATATCAATAACATCCCTGTCTTTTAAATATTTAAAAATTAACATATTCACACACTTTGGGGTGTGTGAGTATTGAGTTGGGGTGAGTATTGATCAGGAATTGCCTTTAAAAGAACATTTGGAAATTGCTGCTCCTTTAAAATTAGGTGACACTGAATAGTTACACATAATTCTATTGTACATATTTTTAAAAATATATATTTTATTGATTTTTTACAGAGAGGAAGGGAGAGGGATAGAGAGAATTAGAAACATCGATGAGAGAGAAACGTCAATCAGCTGCCTCCTGCACACCCCCTACTGGGGATGTGCCTGCAACCAAGGTACATGCCCTTGACCAGAATCGAACCTGGGACCCTTCAGTCCACAGGCCGACGCTCTAGCCACTGAATCAAACCAGCTAGGGCTATTGTGCATACTTTTCCGCATACACACACGTCCCACACAAACTGGAGTTGCTATTTGGGGTTATCAGGTTATTTATTTTGAGGGCATGTGGGGTGGGGTAGTGGGGGAAGTTTTTGTTTCTTTCCTGGTGGATTTGGGCTCTAGTTCCGTGCCGCGGTACCTTCGTGCTTAGGGTCCTCGAGAAGAGGCAGGGAACAGATGCAGTAGCTCATGTTGTAAGTCGATATGTTTTTTGCAATGTGTCTGCTTTTAAGTTTGCAATTTAAAAGTAGTCATGCTCTGGGTTTTAGAACCAAAAATCACGGGAAATCTCTTCTGTCCGGATGCAGCCCAGGATGCCCTCCTTTGGTCAGATCACTACATCTCTGGGATTCCTGGGATTTGGAAGCTACCCAGGCTGCTAATGATCACAATATGTTGGTCTTTCAGGCGTTCCTTTGATACCGTGACAGCGATCACATCTGGATCGTTCTGGAGCTTTTATGCAGCGCAGTTCTTCCCGTTCTCACTTCTTCTACCCGAGACTTTAGCCTCATCAATAAGAGTCTTAAAGGGAGATGGTATCATTCCCTCGGGCGGGGGGATGGATGTCTAACTTAGACCAGCATTGATCATGGTCTAGCAATGCCACTTCATACAGCTGCCACCACAGCCGCCTTCTCCACCCCTCCCCACCACAGCATGTTTTGCTAATAGAACATGAGCCTTTGGTGTCTGGCTAATGCTGAGTTGACACTTCCCAGGATGCCTCATCTTTCTGGGTGGCCTCTTCTAATCTTTCCCTGGCTCAAGCAGGCAGATGCTCCGATATGTAGACACATTTGTGCCAGATGCTGTGGCTACTGTGGAACTCCCTTGCCCACCACATACATTAACCCAAATGCCTCTTCAGCTCAGCCAATGAAGGTCACACGTTTGGGCTCGGCTACACTTCAGTGACAAGTGGAAAGTGTTCAAGGATGCAGGGGGCATTGCCCTTTCAAAGTCGTTGGATGGTGCGGGACTTGACAGATGTCCTGGGGATGGGTCCGGGCCCACCTTCTCCACTTGAGGATGCCAAGTACTTTGAAGGATGGCCCTTGATGGAGGGAACTGCCTTTTATCAGAAAGGGCCCCGGTGCTTATTTAAACCCCTCCTGCTGCTTTAGAGACCTCAACAGACAATTGAAGATATTTTTGAAATATTTGTAGGAATTTAAAGCATTTCATCAGTGGTCAGGGTCTAGAAAGCCGGTTTTTATTAAGAAAAATGTCTGCCCTACCTCCTCTTCCCCGGACTTTTCTGCCTTCCGGTGTCTGCCCAAAACATGGATTTTCATATACCTCTGTTCACTGGAGATCTCTCTATTTCTGTGTCGCCGCAGAGTTTATTGCTAGAGCTGCTAAGAGACTTTGGGCGCAAATGGTATATTGATCACTTGAAATCTCCTTTGAGCTTGACTGAATATACATAATGGGGTGTCAATCAGGGGGGAGAAATCTCATAATAAATGGCAGGCACTTATATTCATGAGCAAAAAAAAAAAAATGTCTTGGGCAAAAGATCATGTTTACTGTAGCATGACCGTCTGAGTGCGCCCGGCTCCCTCCCATTCACCGAGCCGACGTTTAATAGCAAAGGCAAAAGGTTAGAAGACCAAGGTCCTGGAAGCTTTCTCTCTGTGTTGCGATGGGGAAGCACTTTTTCACACCCTGGAGTATAAACATCGGCTAGAACCACAGCCAGCGAGAGAGCGTTTCCCACCTGAGGACTTCAGGAACAGCAAACAAATCTGTTGAAGTTGGGGGTAGATTTAAAACCAGCTACTGACTTACGCAGTCCATATTTATAAGTTCTTACCATGCGTGTATCCGTGCACACACGCACTGTATGCAAATATTTTCAATGCGTCTACGGGAGAGCGCGGTACATTTAGAGAGAATCCTGCTTTGCATACATTATTTTAAATAACAACGGAGCGAAGGAGTAGCCTTGCATTAGGAAAGCTATATCGTGGTTCATTATTTTTTTCCTTTTGGAATTTCCCATTGGATGTTATAAGGAAAGGAATCTCAGTTTCCAAGTTTTATGTGTAATTCTTTAAAATGTATTTTCCCAACGGAGCAGTGGTTATGATGGTAGGTATTTCCGGGGAAGTGATGGTTTTTGGTTACGTTCTGTAGCTGACTTCGAGTTGACACGGTTGCTGCTTGCTGTCTATGTGGAATGTGGCCACAGAGGGACGTGGGGTGTCTTGGCGGCTTCCCCCCAGGACAGTGTGGGGTACATGATGCTTTCCCAGCCCGCCGGGGGTGGTGCAACCTAGTTTCCATCAGAAATTCTTTATCTCCTGTGAATGAATGAAGCTATCAGGCTCTTTGCTGATCAGGTTTTAATTTGCTTGTTTATGGGAATGGGGGTGGGGAGGCACATGCTACACAAAACCTCAGGTCATGTCCGATCGTCAGAAGACTCTGCCTATCACAGAGCCTGTGTGAAGTGGGCCAGGAGAGGCTATTAAAGTATATAGGACATGGCATCAGGCCCCAATCACATCTACTGTTTTTCTACAGGGTTTCAAGACCTTTTGCCTACCTTCATCTACTTCATTAAAATGCTTCTAATTTGCTTGTCAGGGTCTCTGGTTAGAGGGTGCAAAGTTTGCTCGGAAACGGGGTTATCTGAGAACTGGCCAGGTGCAGAAGTTCAACAGCAGGTGTTTATAGGAGAGTTCCGAGGTTAGGACCTTTTATAAGTAGAATCTTTCATCTGTATACTCCCTTATGTCTGTATACAGCTTTGTAGCAGTTAGAAACTACGTGTAGTGTGTGGCTTTTTGCACCAAGAGAGGCAGTCAGATTTGATCATTTAAGCTAGGAGAATTGTGCTGTTGAGATTTTAGCAAAAGCCAGGTTATGCGGGAACTTGAAACTCTGGAATTAGCCATTTAAATAAACTTCATTACTTTTAACTTACAGAGGAAGGTATGTCTGCAGATGTTAAAACCGGGATATCATCAATAAAAGGAAATATTGTCCAATAATCCTGGGACAAATAAAATGGGAAAGGAAAAATTTCCCGGAGACATTCGCATCTGCAACCTATGTTTATAGGGTTTGCTGTTGTCTTGAATTTTGGATAGTTTTACTAATTTACTTCAACAAAGTGAAGACAGCAAAATTCATAGGCAATACATATAAGTTAACATGAACTATTTTCTGATTAAAGTATATTCAAGATTATGTGTTGTGCCCGGCCGGCATGGCTCACTGGTTGAGAGTCGACCTATGAACCAGGAGGTCACAGTTCGATTCCCAGTCAGGGCACATGCCTGGGTTGCAGGCTGGATCCCCAGTCGGGGTGTGCAGGAGGCAGACGATCAGTGATTCTCTTTCATTGTTGATGTTTCTCTCTCTCTCCCTCTCTGAAATCAATAAAAATTATATATATTTGAAAAGACTATGTGTTGTTAATATAAATACCAAGTCTTAACAGATTGCTTTTGTACCAGTCCTGGCCATTTCACAGTGAAAATATTTAAAGATAAATAGAACATGTTTAAGCACATATCCTTTATACATCTCAGTAGAACTAAAAATATCAGGATTCTCACCAGGTTCTTGGTAAAGCTTGTAAATTTTATTTGTAGATCTTTATTCAATATAAATTCCACAAGCAGAGTTGAATTTGCAGAAATGGACATTAGAATTTCTGAGGTTTGACTTTTGTATTTGCTGACTGAAGATCCTGGAACTCCTTGTTTTCATTGTCTGTAACTGCTGTGTTCCAGAAACTGAAGAGCCGCAGCTCTCCATTAGATACGGCAAATTTAAAGTTATTTCATTTAGTAGAAGAACAGCAGTGGGACCCATTCTCCCTCCAACGAGGATTTAAATAGTAACTACGTTGATGCAGTGGGTTAAGAATAATACGCTTTTTTTTAAAAAAAAAGATGGTGTGTGTGGTTGTTTTTTTTCACTTTAGTAAAAAACACATTGAGGCAAAGTAAAATTACAATGTGCTAATTTAATTATCAGTGAAATAGTAGCTTGGTGTGTATTCCTTTTAATAAATCTAGCGTTCACATTTAATGAAGCATTTATTTTCCGTTTAATTGCTCATGCTAATAGACAGTCAGCAGTGTGCTTAGGGTGTGTAACTTCTGAGCCTTATGTAAGTTTGTTTCACCAAGAGGAATGCTGTAACGCAGCGGAAACCGTGATCAACCCTCCGTGGCCTCCTAAGAATCCATATAAGAAGACAATAGCTTGGGGTCACAGTGGGCCAGTGACTTCGTATAGTATACTTATTGACAGAATAATAGATGTATGTTATGTACATATAGACTATGCTAATTGCAAGCATAATGTTATATTATACTTATTAACAGTTGGATGCATATACCATTTCAAACAAGTATAAACCAGGCCAGTTTAATTCAAAACCTAATATTGAGAAATAGACAAAGCAAATGTTCTATAACATTAAAGAAAATAGGCTTAACTACTTCCCCAGCTTAGTGTTTGTTTGGGAGACATGTGGGAGCAAAAGTTATTTTCTTTTTTTAAAATATGTTTTTATTGATTTCAGACAAACGGAGAGGGAGAGGGAGATAGAAGCATCAGTGATGAGAGAGAATCATTGATGGGTTGCCTCCTGCACGGCCCCCACTGGGGATGGAGCCCGCAGTGCGGGCATGTGCCCTGACCTGGAATCAAACCATGACCTCCTGGTTCCTAGGTCGATGCTCAACCACTGAGCCAGGCCGGCCAGACAAAAGCTATTTTCTTACTGGCAGGCTAGTCCCCCATGGTTATGGTGGAATTAGGTGAAAGAGTGATTAGTGGTAGGTTTTGGTGTGTGTGGGGGGCCGGAGGGTCGAGTTGTTTTGTTTTGGGTGTGTTTGTGTGTATTGACCGGAGGTGGGGGGCTTTAAGGAATGAAAGTTTCATTTTTTAAAAATCAGTAAATCAAGTGGAACCAGTGAATCCCACTTTCGGGTTAAATTTCCTCATCTCGCTGTGGCCTCGGCCCCTCACACTTGGCTTCTGTCACGCTGACATGATGACACACGCAAACCCATCACCTGATGGACTTCGGTTTTTCCTCAGCCAAACGGGGGGTGGCCAGTCTGTGAATTTGGTCCCCAAATCTGGAGCTTGAAAACTCAGTGTCATAGCCAAGGCTCGTCCAGCCAGGTAGCTACCCCGTCTTCAGAGTCGTCATTTCCTTGCTGTGCTCTTCATACTCCTGCAAACACCTGTACCTTTCCACGAGCTCCTCACAACCATTTTTCTCTTACCTGTAAAGGTGCAGGACAAGTGTTTAAGGGAAGACAGATACATGTGAAACGCACCGTAGACGCCCTGTCAGGCTCCTGCACTCCCCTGACCGAGCTCTAACCCGGGTCGCCCTGCATCTCAGCGGAGCATTTGCAGAGCTGGGGCGTGGGGTTCCCGCAGGCAGACAAACACTAGGCAGGGACTTCAGTGGGCAGTTAGATAAAACAGCATCAGCGGGACATTTATAGAGACGAGAACTGCGGCTGTCTCTCCGAAGATGTTAGTACTTGTAGGAAAATCAGCCAAAATTTGGGGCTGCTGCTTTTTTTTCCCCCTTTCTTTCTTTTGTCATAGTCCAGGGATGGCGCCACTGGTGGCCATGATAACTAAATATGCGTAATTTTTCTAGCTCTGCCCGTGAGGCTGGCAGGTTCCGTAGCTGATTTCTTGAGCAGCGCTGTCCAGTGAAACTTTCTGTTTCCTTCTCTGTCCAACACATCTTGGGACTGAGAAACTGAATTTCCAAACTGTGGTTTTAATTTTAATTACAATTTCAATTGAAAAAACAAGCACATACATGTGGCTGGTGGCTACATGTGGGGGGAGCGAGTCGGGTTTGCCATGGAGTCCGCTGTGTGGGCGACGTGAGCCCAGGGTTGTGCACACCCAGCAACTCGGGGCCACCCAGTGCGGACCATGGCGCTCTCAAGGGTGTGCTTGTTGGATTCTCATTTGTAATCTGCCCGTTCAGGGCACAGTGGGTGATATTGTTACTGTTGTGTGTGTGTGTGTGTGTGTGTGTAGAACACCTAAAATGAGATCTACCTTCTTAACCGATTTTTGAGTGTACAATACAGTATTGTCTGTCATACAGCCAGTTCCAGGATGTATTCGTCGCACATAACTGGAACTGTGTATCCTGTGATTCGAAGCTCTCCATGCTCCCCACCCCCCAGCCCTGGCAGCCACCATCCTCCTTGGCCTCCGTGAGTTTGACTGTTGTTGCCCTGAGACTTAGTCCTCCCCCCCCCTCCCCCCCGGGCAGTCTCCGCTGTTCCCGAGCCTCCCTGGGTCTTGCTGGCTTGCTGAGCTTTGCCTGTGCATCCGAGGGGCTCTGAGAGAGGGTTCTGGCTTTCGGGTAAGGGGCTTGGGGACAACTGGACTGGCACCACTCAGGACTCGGAAGGGCCCCTTGGTGAGGATGGGACCACCCACATCTCGGTCCCCTGCCTGCCTTCCTGGCCCCGCCACACGGGCTTCTCGCTGGGCCCTCCAGGCCCTGCAGCCCCAGCCTCGGTGGGGTCCAGCCGCTCTTCTGCCGCCTGCGTTTACTGGTCTGTATCTCCCTCCAGGCCTGGTTCAGAGGTCACCCACAAGCTTCCTCCGATGTGTGGGGCCAGCCCCCTCATTCCCAAAGCCTCCCAGCCCTTAGTTGGGACTTTTGGGACGCACTTTGCTGCACCCCCTTCTTTGAAGGAACAAGCAGTTTGAGGCCCACTGGCCAGTGCTTGTAGGAGAGGGGGAAGGAGCCCAGGGACCCGCCCGTGGTTGCCGTCTCCCTGTGTCCCCGTCTGTACTCAGCCAAACTGCTGGGACACATCGTGACGCGTGGTCCCGCCAGCACAGCATCTGTTTGGTCCAGTCCTGGCTGTCCCCCAGGGCTGCTGCTTCTGGGGTAGCCAGACCCTAAGGTGCACCCCCCTTCTTCCCTGGGACACCCCTTAGGGAATGTGGGACGGCCAGGTCCCTGCACTGGACAGCAATGGCGATGAGGGTGCTGCTCTGCCCTGCCTTTCCCCTGGGGGGTGGGGGTGGGGAGGGAGTTGGCCAGGGTGCCGAGGGACACACCCGCTGGGCTGACTTGGAGAAGCTTCCAGAGTCGATCTTGGTGAAGGAGGAGGAAGAGGAAGGCGGCAGAGGTTGAGGGAGGGTCACAGGGCAGCTTATTTGAGGAACTGCAAGTATATGAAGTATTTTCATGCGGGGTGGACATGGAGGCAGGCGGGCAGGAGAGCAGAGCGCGGGGCCTTGGGCCTGCCTTGCCTGCACACACTTGAGCCAGAGGAGCAGCGGGTCCGCAAGACACTGCAAACCCCCACGGGGGCACCTCTGTCTGGGAACTTCCCTCCACAAGGTTGCTCCGGGCTGGCTGGGCTGGGACCTGGCTCCCCCTCGCGGGGTCATCGCCACCTGAGCCACACCGCCCACCACGAGGAGGGCTTTGCTGCCATGCCCGCAGTCGGGTGAGGGGCATGGGGTGGGCACTTGCCCGCCTTCCATGGATGGTAGTTTGTGCCACGCCAGCACGACCAAGGGTGATCCCAGTGGGGGTTGAAAGGATTAAGACAGACAAGCTTACAACCACAGCCGTTGGCTATAACTGTGCT
>NW_006291554.1:1187689-1201589 GCF_000327345.1 Myotis davidii
CAGGCTTGGACCTGGCCAAAACACCATAACTGCGTCCCACAGTAGTTGACACACTGACAGCCTCATGTGGGAAAGGATAGCTAATCCCGGGGGAGATGTGGCCACAAAGCCCCAGGGCGCTGTGACCCTGAGGATGAGGAGGAGCACGTTCCAATCTTGACTCTCAGTCAGGGGCCCCTTCCCCACTTTTGGGAGAAAGAGCAGGGCTCATCCCTGAGGTACTCAGGTTTCCTCCCTGTTGCAGCCCCACCAGGTGCCTGGGGCCCCTCAGGGGCCACCCCACGGGCCTCAGCCTGCCAGGGTATGGACCGCTCTGGGTGGCCCCCGAGTGAGCGGGTCCCCTCAGACCTGGCCAGCGCCTTCTCCCCTCGGCCGTCCGTCTCTGCGCTGACAAGTAAGGCCCTGAAAAAGCACCATTCACAGCAAGGACAAGAGCCCTTTCATGCGCAAGAATGGCCCGGCCGTGCGCATTAGCACCATTTATGTCCTCAGCTGTAGGAGTCACTGTACTTGAGAATGGCGAGCGGCACTGCTGTAGGAAGGCTGCTCAGTCACTGGATTCACAGCGCACTGAGAGGGTTCATTGTCCCCCGCAGCACGGTGGCCTCGGGCCACAGCCCCGGGCCGATCCGAGTTTGCTGAGTGGGCGGCCAAGCGCACACAGACGGCAGGGTGGCGCTGGCAGGGTCGTTGTCGGGGAGCCTGTGGGTTGGGGAAGGTGAGGAATGTGCCTGTGGGTCCCGGCCTGTGACGGGCCCAGGCAGCCGAGAGCCCTCTGCAGAATGACACAGCACCCGCACGGGCAAATCCGAGAATCTGGGTCGGTTCCCCATTTAAGGTGACAGTACCGGACACTGGAGCCCATGTGGAGGGAGACAATGGTTATCTGAAATCCTGGTTGTTGGTGCGAATGCTCCCTCAGCTACCCAGGATCCCACTGACACCCTCTGGACTCATATACTCGGGTTGGTCGGCAGGTGTTGTCTTGTTGGGGACCTGGCACGGTTTTAGGGACAGAGGAGGATCCAGAGTACCTGGTCCCATCTGCCCTTCACCAAGATCCCCCCCCCCTTCCCCACCAAGTTCGGCCACCTCTTCCTGCAGCCCCTGCTCTGTCCTGGGGGGCCAGGGCGCAGACACGGCATGGTCAGGGACTGGGTCTCATTCTGCCCAGGATGATGCCCCACAGTTGGCTCCACCTCTAGGGATGTCATTTGAACTGCTAATGCCCAGCTGTGGGCTCTCCATCCCCCGGGGCTGGACTCGGATTGGCCACCTGGTCCCTGAGAAGATTGATCCAGGGCGTAAGGAGATTTTGCACCCCCTTGATTTGTTGTTCCTGCCTAGTTAACTATCGCTCTGTAGTGCTTCCTTAGCACTGGGTGGGGATATTTTCATATTATCTTCATCACCATTCATGTAGTAGGTACTGTTACCACCATTTGCAAGTGAAAAAATTGGCTTGGAGAGAGTGGGCCGATGGCTCAAGGTCACACAGCTAGGAAGAGGTGGGGGTGGGCCTGCGTCTCCAGGGCTTGAACCCTGAGCTGCCTCAGTCCAGGATCCTGGTCCCGACTCACCTACCCCAGGTATTTCTGAGTCATGAGCCCTGGAAGACGAAGAAGGGACGAGTCTGCTTGGATGTGCTCCAGGGGCCGCATTTCCCAGCAGCCGGGCCTCCCCGCCCCCCATGATCCATCCACATGGCTCCCCGGGGCCCCCTGCCCCTCGCCTCTGTACACATCAGTGAGTCATTTCCTCAACTTTGTTTTTCCTTAGGGTTTCAGTCCTCTTAGAAAAGTATCCTGCACAATGATTTATGTCTGCCCCTGCGGATCATTTCTTGAAGTTGTTCCAAAGACTTCCAGAATTATTATGTTTTGTTTGAGTATTAGATTTCTGTCTCTGGAAAATATATCACTGTACGCTATCAACTCTGGACATTAGCTTCAGTTGAGTAAGTTTTTTTTTTTATTCCAGTTAATCAAATGTTTTTTCTCAGGGCAACCTAAACCTTCGCTGGAGAAATGCTGAGAGAATGGGGGAGGGGTCCACGCTCAGGGTTACACACCATACGCTCATCCCTGACTCCCCCGCGTACCCCTGGAGGCAAGAAGGGAAACCAAGCCAGACAGGGACAGGCTTCAGGGGCGGAGAAGAAAGCAGCGAGGATGAGTGGAAGCCTCCCCGCAGGGCTGAGCTCCCTGCCTGCTTATGAGAGTGACGGAACTTGGGCTTGGATGCGGATGGCCTGGCTTCACATCCTGGCTAAGCCACTTGCCCACTGCTGTGTGCCTTTGGGGAAGTCACTTAACCTCTCTGGGCATCAGTTTCTGAATGTGTAAAACAATGGTGAACCTCAAAGGGTGGTTTCGAGGACTGCATGACGGCATTGACGTAGCCCCTGAGAAACATGCCTCCCGCAGAGTGGGTGCTCAGTGTTGTCAGCGATGCCGACAGACTGCTTTCTGGAAAGGGCTCTTCGGAACGAGTGGCTGGCGATATTTTCCATCCAATGAAAACCAGTAGTAACTCCTGCTTCACGCGGGCAGAGACGGCCGACAGCGCCAGGGAGGCGCCCACCTCAGATCAGAGGAGGTCATGGACTCCCTGGGAGAGTAGGTGCTTTATTGTTTGATGTATTTGTGCTGAGTTCCACGCAGGGTCTGGCCGGCTGGCCGGCTGGCTGCTGCCTGCTTGCTCTCGATGTGCTGTCGCTTCTTGGTGAGCGAGATTCGGTCAGGAGCTGGCCCGGTTTTGGAAGCTGGACTGGTCCTGTCGGAGCGACCCCGTTCTCCGTGTGTCCATCTGATTCCTTGCGTTTGCCTTGGACTTCCTGTGGAGGTGAGGCGACGGGGGAGTGCCCACCTGCCACTGTGTGCATCCCTGGTTTTTGTTTTTAAAGACTCTTGTCCCATTGAAGAAAGCTGCTGAGATCCCAAAGCAAGGCTTCCTCCAGTGGCCCCGTCCTGGGGAGGAAGCTGCGTGGTGGGGAGCCCAGTCAGACTTCTCACGGGCACTTCCACCACATCCAGAGACCACACGCGGAGCGGACACCGGGTGGCCGCCCAAGGGTTCAGGACATTCCGGACAATGAGGGTGGGGTCCCTGGACTGCCTGGGGACCCCGGGAACCCTTCCTACCTTGCATGTTTCCTTGTGGAACATTCTGAGCCTCATGGCCGGGATGTGGGTACATTTCAGGGGACCAGAAATCTCCCCTGCAGTTGCCAGGCACCGGGCACCCCAGCAAGCCAGCCACACAACCGTCCCTGCTGTCAGCCCTGGCACCTCCTCTCCCTCACGCCCACATCCACCCCATCTCCTGAGCAAAAGCCACCACCTCCCTCCTCGGGCCCAAATCTGGCCTCCGTCTACACCTGGTCTACCTGTCTCCAGCCTCACACCTGGTCCCCAGCCATATAGCATCCAGGCTGGGCTTTAGAATCACAAATCTGGTCATGTTAGGCTTCCCCGCTCCCCCCTCCCCCCCAATCCCTTGCCATGGAGCTAGCCACCTGTGTTTCCGCCTCTGTGTTTCGTCACAACACCCTGCAGTTCCAGTTGCCTGCTCTGTTCCTCTTATCCCGCTTAGCTGGCAGGGCTCCTCGGGCAGGACTGTGTCCGTGTTGTCCACTTCTGCATCCCAGCAGCCAGCATGGCCTGACAGCCGTTGCCTGGGAGTGTCAGAGAGACAAGCGCAGGAGGGTCTAAACGCACAAATGTCTGGAATCCGTCTGCTGAGAAGCCAGGAGGACCCGCTGGAGGTAACAGCAGGTGCAGGGTGGAGAAAGAAGCCCCCAACACCCCACCCACCTGCCATTTCTGACTGAGATGGCGGCCAGGGGCTCCCCAGGCCAGGCGGTGTGCATGCTTCTGGGGGGTTTGGAGAAGGGGGTGCTCCTCTCACCAGGAGAAAGGTGGTGGCGTGGACCAGCGCCTGGTGGGGGAACCCTGGGCAGGTTAGAGAGGACGCACATGGACGTGTTGAGTACGTTCGGTGCCAGCTTCTCGCACATCACCTAGATCATCGCCCCCTGAATTTGGTGAGACTGGGTGTACACTTCCCGTCCACCTGATAAGCACACTGAGGCTGAGAGAAGCCGGACGCTGCCCCGTCCTCTTCACTCCTGGTCTGTCAGCCAGCCGGAGCGGAACGAACCCCCTAGAAAGAAGCCAGTGCTCCGACCCCGACTGCCTCAGTCTGACTAAACCTTCATCTCTGAGTCACAGCCACGATGAGGTCCCACCATGAGGAAGCCTCCCCTATGATGACGGCCATTAAGCCAGGTGGACAGTTTCTTACCTGGAGACTCCAGGAACTGCCTGGGACTCTCCAAGGAAGCGTGGCTCCGTTTCGGCAGTGTGTATGTGGGATAGCGACTCGCCTCGGCTGGAGATCTTGAGGTCTGAAGTAAGGTCAGGAGTTGTCAGTCTCCGGACGGAGCATGGACAGTGTCAGAAACAGACGTCAGTGGAGGCGTTGGGAGGAACAGCGGGATCAAATCTCCCCGCCTGTGTCCATAGCAGCAGCTGAGGGTTTGGAGGTGAGAGCTGATGACAGTGGGGTAGATGGAGTGTGTTGGGGCAGCTGTAATAGCCAGGCCATCAGAGAAAGACTGTAAGATGGCGGTAGAAGGTGCGACACGGTCCAAGGAGAAAGACCAAAGCCCTCAGAAAACGATCGTTAGAGGTGGTTCCTGACCTTTCCCCTGGCCCGAGACCAGTCACATGCTCCCGGTCAACTCTTGCTCATGAGCAGGTCCCAGTTCTAGATGCCAGTGCAGGTCAGACGGTCGAGCTCAGTCCTGTCCACACAGAGAGGGTGGCATGGCCCAGGGGTCACCATCACTTACGGGAGGGAGTCTCAAATCCAGTCTCAAACGGTAGCTTCCCTCATGTCGATGGTCCAGCCCAGCAGAGGACAGTCGGTCATGGACTCTCGGGTCAGGGATGAATAGGGAGGAGGGTAGAAGGATGGTGGAGAGGAACGAGAGTCCCTACAGAGGAGCCGGCCTTGCTTTCCAGAAAGAACCACAGGATAATCCCACCCCCTATTACCTGGGCATTCAGAGCTTCAGAGTCCTGAGAAGGAGCACCCCGAAATCAGTAGGCACGATCCCACACTGGGCCGCTAGCTCGCTGTGTCGCCTCATTAGTGCCTCTTCTACAAAGTAGAACTGCTGCCTGCCATCCGTGCTGTGGCACTGCGATGACAGGTCTGTACATGCAGACCTCATCCGGGTCTGCTGTACTTTCCTTTCCAATGCCAGTGCGTTAATGGCATAGGCCACTCTGCCCCTGTCACTCTAGGGTGGAGTTGGTTTTTGTCATCACTGTCTTGCCATCCCTCGTGAATGACTCACAAAGCACTTGTGGTCCAACCAGACCGGCCCCGTGAAAACACCAGGTTTACACACAGCCTCTGACCATGAGCACTGAGGCCAAGGGCAGGTGCATCCAAGGGAACCCCGACCAGGAGAAGAGCTCGGGGACGGGCTGTACGATGAGCTGTCCCGAGTGGTCCACGCTCCTCCCCGGATGCCCCCCATGGCAGTCACGGGCCAACCCGCATGCCGTTGACCATCTGGCTCTCCTTCCTTTCCTAACTTGGCCACAAAGCAAATCAGGGGCTCTTCTCCGGCTGGGTGGTCCTCCTGCTTTTGGTGCATTTACTTTAAGGGTTTGGACTGATGCTCCGATCACTTTACATTTGGTGCTGTTGGGTGAAAAGTAAAGAGGGGGCTCCAGCTCTGGGGGGTAATGGGGCTTGTCCGGATGCACACGGGCAAAGCCGTGGTTTTGGTCTGAGCAAAGCCAGATGTGGTTGAGACTAAAAGCTCAAAATGTCTAAACAGCTGTAAACCCAGTGAGCAGTGGAAACGGCCCCCACATCTCCTAAGAGGGTTTTCTTTTCTCATCCTCTCACTGCAGTAAACAGTTTTCTACAGAAGATGAAGAATTCTACATTTCAACACTAGTCTGTAGTCTGTGTGATGACTCTGAGAATACTGAGGTCTTTATTTCCCCCTCAGAATTGGGGGGTGGGGGGATTCTTAATTCCACTGAAAACTTTTTTTCAAAGCAACAAGAAAATTGTCTATCATTAATATGCCATCTCCCAATGGATAATAATGTGATATCAATTATTCTATTATTTCTTATAAGTGAATTTGTTAACATGAGACGTGAGGCTTTTTTTTCTTCCTCTTACCAAGATGAATCATTCCCTTCTTCTGGTTCTCATGCCGGAAATAGGGGTGACTCCATCATCCCACCTGGTTAAATGTACACCCTCTTCAAAATTCTATTCTAGTAATACTTTGTTCTGGGGAATATTTGATGTACTTCTGTGGTATCTAGGAAGAAGCTTGATGTAGGCTTTTAGCAAGCTCATCCTAGTTAACTTTCTAAACAGTGAATTTATTGAGACCCTTCTCTTGAACATGGAAGCTGTAATACAGGTGCAAATATTTCATGCTGGAAACTTGATGAATATATTACAAATCCCAGCTGAACTTGAAGTAGTTTGGTTAGATGTTGAAGCTCGTTAGAATGTCAGTTGCCCCAAAAGAGGGACTCTTAGAAAGGGAAATTCGTTTTTAAAAATCAGCAAGCGAAATCAACCACAGCCGATTTGGAGTTCCAGTCCTGACGGGGAGCAGGAGAAAGAATCCTCAAATGTGCTATTAAGAGGTGGCGGTAATAGGGGGAGAATACAAATTGATTTTAATGTTAGAATAAACGGCATAAATTTGAAATGCCAACCAAAACACACACATTGTCTCTCCGAGCCCATAATATATCTGTTGGACCAATCCTGACATCATGCCTCTGACGGGTGGAGACCGGGCAGGCCCACACGTTCACGTTCAGGCAGATCCTCGCTGGCAGCCATGTTCGTCAGTGAGCGGTGGGAAACAAGACATGGGAAGGTGACGTGTCCCCTCGTGGGCCTGATGAATTAAAAATTTGCATGTGTCTGACAATAATTGTGCAGTCCTGGGAGGTAAATAAGACAGTGTGGAAAGCATTTAAATGAAGTGTTGTTTCTAACAAAGCTTTTAGAACTGGACAAATATAAATGATATTGATTGATTGATTGAAATGAATTGCTTAAATCTTTTATTCTGTGGAGCCCAGGGAGTGACCCAGAGCTTTGGGGGAGTACGTGAGCTGGCAGAGTCCTGGTGGCCTTCTGTTTTTATGAGAGCCTGAGCAAATTAGAACATCAATGTTGCCTTGAACATTTTGTGTTTTCAGAGGACCTGCCGGAGAAAACAGCACCCGTGAGTGGGAACAATAAAGCAATCTGCTTTGTCTGCATGTAGGGCCTTCGAGGGACGCTCCAGCTATAAAACACTGGCAGTCTCCGCATGCCTCCTTTCCGCATTTCGCAAGATTAATTTCAAGAACAATGTCTGCTAGGTGCTCCGTCTCTGTGCGTTTCCGCACCACAGATCAGTTCTTCAGACCTGATTTTCTTGAACTGACCGATACTTCGCTGGGGACGAAAACGGTGTGGTCCTGGGCATTTGTTTGGTGACACTCTCCACCAGGGCGCACTGGCCCATGGGCTGGATGCCAGCCACCAGCCCATCATTTCTCAGTGAAAAGAACCTTTCAGCTCAGTTACCTCCTGGAGAGAGCTGATTTTCCAGCAGTCAGGCTTGATCTGGGTAAATAATTAGAGAGCTGAGAGCTAAGACATCACCCTGGCGCTGTCTGTGATTCTGCTAATATAGCCAGACCCCGTGATTCCATCGCTGCTACAATCTTACCGCTGCCTTTCTCTAAAGCTGCTGGGAGAGGGGAGGGAGAGAGAGAGGGAGGGAGAGAGAGCAGGAGCTCTCCTAGGGGAGGAACAGCAACAAAGCCAGTTGCTTGAATTTGTCTTGAAAGAATTAATGGCATTTTTTATTCTCCTGGTGAAACCAAGAAAACAGTTACAGCTCTTTATCTGCACATAAGAAGGTGAATCTCACTATGCATTCCTTTCTCACCACCCGCACCTACCAGGGCAAACATGCCCCGTGCAATTACTTCCCTCTTATCGATTTATTTTAAAAACTGTATTGCCCCTGGTTTACTGAATTTGCAGGGCTCTGGCTTGCCCATGAAGATTGCATTTCTCAGAAAGCAGACCCTGCAGTGGTTAAGAGCTGGTGGTTGAACTTCAGCAGTTGCTCATTGAAAGCCAATTTTTTTTAAAAAGAAGCACTAGCTATTGTAACACATGTGACTCCCTACAAGGCTCCAGCATCCTGAAGCTTTATCACATTTTACCTTGTCCTCTGGGGTGGTGCCCGTGGGTGGAGAAGAGCAAAGGGGTAAGGAATTAGAAAACGGGTTCTAAAGTTCTGGTGAGATTCCCCATTTTTCTCTCACTCGTGTCTTCAGTTGCAACATCTGCAGTTTATTGTACCGTTCGTTCTCATTGATTGAGAATCATGGTAAGAAGGCCAATCTGATTTATTAATAAAGTAGTAATTGTACTAATAGAATTTTATTACTTCTGAGGAAGATCCATAGTTATGGATAAGTACTAAGGAATAGAAAGAGGTAACTTCATTAAAATAATTAAAATGCACACCAGGCATGTGTAACACGATTAGATATTAACTGCTAAGGTTCCTTACCAAACAGTTTCGGGACCAAGAAGCAGAAGACACAGTGAAGGAACAAAAGCCCCTAGTTTAGGTGGACACACACACACACACACACACACACACACACATACACGGTAGGAGATTCCAAATATCAATAAAGTGGGAAGTAGGCTAACTAGTCCCCCACCCAGGGCCCTGCCTCCACAGATTTCATTATTACAAATTCCAGAATTAGGGCGTTCTTCACTGAGTCGAACTACGTACTTTTGCATCAAATGCGTGCTGAACCTGTCCCGTGGATTGCTCCCGTCACCAACGAGGCAGGCCCAGCGGCCTACCTGGCCTGTGACAAGCCATGGAGGTCAGGCCACCTCGGGTTACTTGGGCGGGTCACAGGGCACTGCAGCAGGACTGCGTTTCTCCTGCTCAGAGCATTCAGACCAAACCTCCTGACCTGAGTCTCTAAGAAAAATGTTCCCCCATTTAGTGAAACAGTTTGTCCTGGAACTAAAAGCAACAATAGTTGATTGATATTAACCATGGCATCTCTGAATAGATTAAAACAAATTCATTCATTCATTCCTCCTTCCTTATCCCTCCCTCCCTCCCTCCTTCCTTTACTTCCCTTCCCCCTTCCCACACCCAAGGGGCTTTTGAAGGCTGTTCTATGGCAAGAGGGAGGAAGGTGGGTCCAGACTGGAGGCAGGTAGGGCGGGTGTGTCAGGGTAGCGTCTGGGGCCAGGTGCTTTCTGGTCTGGCACAAAGGAGGTTGGAGAAGGGTGAGACATGGTTCGCGGGACAGCCTCTGGGACAGTATCGGACTTAAGTATCTTAGGGTGCCGTAAAAGAGCCCTCTGGAGAAAAACAGGCGTGGGGCCCCGTTTCTGAAATGCCCCTCGCGGGTTACGGCTTTCCTAGCAGCGCCGGGCTCGGGCTCTGCCCGGGGCGAAGTCTTTGTCTGCCCGCGCCGCGCTCGCTGGGCTGGGATTGATTTTCGGCCCCCGCTGCCGCGGGGTGGGGGCTGGCGATGAGTGCGGAGGAGGCTGGGGGCGGAGTGTGACTCTCCACTGCGCAGGGAGCCCGCTGCTGCTTTGGGATTTTTTTTTAACTTGAAATCCCCATATGACAAGAAGAAAGAGGTTTCTCCCCACATAACGGAGCCATTAGCCTGTGAGGGAGGCGGACCAGGTGAGTAGCGGAGCGGCTCCGGCTCCGGGTTGTCCCTGCGCTCTGGGCTCTGGCCGGTGCGCACAGGGCAGCGCACAGCCAGCCTGGCTGCCCGCCCCCTCCTCCCGGCCCTTCGGTGAGGACTGGCCTCACACTCCCCCAGCCCCTGCGGGCTGGCTCCCGCTCCCCCGACTTCTTCTCAGGGCATTCGCTCCTGCCGGTCATTTCTCACGGGGGCAGGCGTGGAAGCGCCTTCCTGGAACCGTCCTTTGGGGTTTGGGGATCCTGCAGGGCGGGGGGCCGGAGCTCTCCTAGGGGGCGGTGCTTGTGCGTATTCATTTCGTCTAGTAACCGGCTTGCCTTTGCAGGCTGATGTATTGATTTATGTGTAAAGTGTGTTTTATTTTAGTCATTAGGCAACCATGGATTCATGGAGCCGTCTGCAGTCCCCAGACATGTTCCTTGCCGGGGATGGGAGACAGAGGTGGTCGGGCCACCTCCTCCTCCCTCATTTCCTATCTAGTGACCACTGACTTGTTGTTTTAGAGAAAGCTAGTTAGAAATGGCATCATTTCCTCCCCCCTTCTGCCCCCTCCCCCAGGAATCACTGAATTAAATATTCATGTTTATAAGTAAAGCGCACAGTTATTTTTAAAAGCCTGGCATTTGACAAGTAACTACTTCTGGGGGGTGTTGTAAAGTTGGGACAATGTGGCGTGTGGTTTCAGGTTGGGGTGATTCTAGATGGATGTTACTTCCTTGATGGTCACCAGCGAAGTCCCCATCAAGGGACATGGAAGTAAGTGTTGCCTTTAAGGGAGGCACCACTTCAGCTGTATTCTCTCTACCCCGATCGATTTTATCCTCCAACTTCGGTTTTCCTCTTGCTATGCTCCTACCCCTCTACTCATCCATCCACAGCCCCATCGTTTAAAAAAATTATCTCTGCAGACCCGCTTATATTTTTCAGGAATTGCAGTATGCCTATGAACTTGGCCTGGACTGTGCTGGCAATTTGGTAGGTTAATCTGTCCGGCAGGAAGTCACAGCCTGTGGGTCGATAAGTCCCTATGAACCCCTCAGCCAAATGATCTAAGTTGTTTTTTAAAGACATGTGTAGGCCGGTGAACACTTAGCAAAAAATGTCTTGATGGATCCTGACAGACTATTTTTAGACTGAGTCCTTTCACAGCCTGGTTCAACCCACCCGTTCTAATCAATGTGCAGGGCACTTCTAACAAAAGACGTTTTCACGGTCAGTGGTTAAGTCATTATAATTTCCTTTATGGAAATAGCCGATCTGACAACAATGGAAATTTCACCCCAGAACGTGTATGACTCTGGCGTTCAACTCCAGAAGAAAGTATGCATTTCTTAACATTTTAAGGGGAAGGAGCCTAGGTAATACTTAAAAGTTGAGTCCCATTTGTTTGGGGGTTGTGTTTTCTGCAAACTTTTTGCATATTCTATTGGATATGCTTCTTTTACTTTTTAAAAATGATCTAAATGTTCAATATACTGGTACTGCCTGGTCTTACTGATATAAAGTAGGTGCGTGTTACATGTATGATTTAGTCCATGGGCTAGAAACAACAGCCACTAGGTGAGAATAATGAACCCTCTGTCTGCCTCCATGAGAAGGAGCAAGAGAGAAACCAGTGCGGATCAATAACGTATCAGCCACCCCGTCAGAGGGGCCAAAAATGCTTCTAGCTTGCTCCACTTCTTAAACAGGCTTCTCCTGGTGGCATCCTGGTCGTTTTGAAGGAAATAAAGGCAGAAGACGGAACATTTGCGAGGCAACATGTTGTTTTTATTTTATATATTTACTACACATGTTTTTGAAATGCTTTATTGTCTGCTGGGAACTCATCACAGAACTGATGTTCTGAAGACGGCGTGAGGGCAGGTTTTTAAGAGGAGCAGCAGATCCGAGTTGAGATGCGGTTGCTAAGCAGGAGAGAATCTGGCGTGTGGACCTGGAGTGTGTTTGGGGCCTGCGTTTGGTGTTTCTTTGTGCCTGTTTTCTAGGAGCACACTGCCCTTGTCTGAACCACCGCACGGGTGCAGCCTGCACGGATGAGTGTGTAACGACCTAACGCGGCCAGGGTACACTTAGCACAGTGAGCAGCACGGAGATTT
This sequence comes from Myotis davidii, assembly GCF_000327345.1. NCBI lineage: Eukaryota > Metazoa > Chordata > Mammalia > Chiroptera > Vespertilionidae > Myotis > Myotis davidii. The sequence continues at coordinate 1,199,607 of NW_006291554.1, forward strand.
TCCTCGGGTCTTGGGGAGAGCAGGGACTCACCACGGAGAGTGTAAGGAAGGGAAGGATTAAAGTGAACTGGGCTGGCTTCCCCCCGAAGCAGAGAGAAGATAGGTCTGGAAATGTGGATTTTTTGAGTTAAGCAGATAGTAAAAGTCCCCCACCCCCCTTCAGTGGCACTGTCTCTGTGTGGCCTTTTGTTTATTGTAAGTGGAGTTGATACTAAACCCTGGGGAGAATTATGGTGTTTATAATCTTTTACTGATGGTCTGAATTCCTTTGTACTCCCACGAAATACACACACACACACACACTTATTAGATAGTAACCCATGCAAACGTGTTTGTGCAGTCCTCTTTAAATTTACTTAAAAGAATATAAGGGAATTTTTTAGACACCACTGTAGACCATTACCCTTCAAATCGCTAGTTATGATTTTTTTTAACCTAGAAAGTGGCCTTTTCTCTACCAGAAATTCTTGATGATTAAATAGGGTTGTTGTTGTTTTGTCTATTTGTTTACTTATTTATGCTTCTGTCCTAAGAAAGAATAGTAAGTGGAATATTCCTGGGTTTCAGAAACATTTGAGATATACATCCTAAAGGATTCCCTAAAAATGTGTTCTCCTCATTTTGATGAATAATTGAAAGGGAAGGAATATATAAGGCTGGGCAAAATGATATTATAGCTGGGCAGGAGAATATGACATCGTGGTCTGTGGTGGTTGAATCCAGAGGCAGGGGAAAATTTATTTTCACTTTGTAGATGCTATTGATCATCTCTTATGTATTAAGGCTGATGTTGGGAAAGAAATCACAGGGGGCTATTGGACTATCATTTGCATAGGCATCTACCGGCGCACACATTCTTTGATTTGTATTTTTAAATGTAGCTCAAAGTAGGATGGGACCCTTTGGGTGGCTGTTGGTGTTGGCCTCCTGTCCACTGGGTACTAGGGCATCCAGCTGCCCCACCAGGATGTCTTGAATTCCCTTGAGAAATTGCATGGAATGGACACTGCTAACATTGCCAGAGTGGGCCTCCCTTGCTAGCCAGTATTTGACTTCTGGCCATCTTTTAGTCAAAGCTGTCTCTATGCTCACTTTAACTTTGTCATTTGGGGGTCAGGATGATTTTCCCCTCCAGCCCCCCCAAAACTACATCTTCTCCCTGGCCGGGGGCTCAGTGGTTAGAGCATCGACCCAGGGACCAAAGGATCAGGAGTTTGATTCCTGGCCAAGGGCATGTGCTTGGGTTGTAGGTTCCCAGGTCCTAGTAGGGGCACATTTCGGGGGGGGGGGGGGGGCAACCAATCGATGTTTCTCTCTCTCTCTTTCTCTCCCCCTCCCTTCCACTTTCTCTAGAAATCAATGGAAGAAATAACCTTCATATTCTGTGTACTTGATTTTGGGGTCTTTTTGCAGAAGTCAGTTCCAGAGAGACAGTAAAATACCTTAGTGGTTCGCCTTTATGTAATTTTCATATTTTAAGCTCTTTATTTCAGGTCAGTGGCCTATTTTGCTACTTGAGATGATGGGCCAATGTTAACTAACCCGTCGCATCTTAGAAAGAATAAATGAAGAATGAGCCTGGTAGCCCCAGAGGCCCTCAGCCACTCGTTTCTGATATGGATTCAAAGAGAAAGCGCTCTCGCCCTCTCTTTAAGCTTTATCCCGGATCCAGGGCTCTGCTGGCTGGTAGTCAGTAGAGAGTCAGGTGGGGTTTGATTGACAATGATGGTCCGGTGTCTCTGCCCCCGGATTTCTCCAGGCGGCAGAGGGGTTAAGGCCACGCTTCCCTCTGGGCTTCGAGGATGACAACACAGAAATCAATGTGTACAGTAGCATCAAGTGGTTTAGTTACTAGACAGATTGTGGGTTTTGCAGTGGAAAGGGGTGAAATGTCTAAAATTGCACGGCTAATCCTGGATGCTCGATATGGTTATGCCGCCCGAAGAGAAACTTTGGTCCCATATTCTCACACATGTTTTAAAA
>NW_006291554.1:1201780-1208155 GCF_000327345.1 Myotis davidii
TGCACCTAAGTATAATGTGGCCGGGTAGACACACAGGAATGGGTGGGGCCTGGCAATTCCCCAGCCTGAGCTTGTCACTTCGTGGAACAGATGTGCGCATCAAACGTCGTGGTCCCCTCTAGCACAGACCCGTCTCTCTTCCACGGAAGCTGGAGGCCGGAGGAGCAAGAGCAGCAGAGAGGAGAGCCGTGTGAGGCCCTCCCCCCACTGCACTGTCTGCGATAAGCAGATAAGCGTGTCCTGTGGTTGGGGCATTGCCGGGGAGTGTGCTGTGCTGGCAGAACAGAGTAACCCAACATGCAGGAAGGTGGTGCAAGGGAAACACTAATGAGAACTCATTTCCTGTGTGCCGAGCGGGTGGCAGGGACACGGTGAGCCCCGCTCCTGGCTCCTGCCGTTTCCACCATCAGCCCCCTGAGGGGTTCAGTTCCTCAGCCAGCTCAGCGGCCATGGTCCCCGCCCGGCCCGCTGGGAAGGTGCCTGGTGGGGCGCAGGCCCCGCAGCCTCATTGAGACTTGAGACATGGCTCTTGTCCTCAATGACGGCCTCACAGGACAGGAATCAGGTCGAACCCTACGAAGTGGCCAATGTTGGGCCGTTTCTGACCTACAAACACAGCAGTTCCTCGGCTTCCTCGTACTGTTCTTGTTCTACTTCACACAGCAACCAGATCACGAAATTCCCCTGCCTAACAGTGTCCCGCTGCCTCCTCCCTCCGAGCACCCAGAATAAAATCCAGGCTCCTTACCTTCAGGACCTGGCCTGCCTGCCCTTCCCCGCTCCCTGCTCGGTGACAGCTCACTGTGCTCCTCGGGCTGGCCGCCCAGCGGTTCCTGCAACTCCCCCCAGGACCTGGCCTTTGTGCTTGCCCCTCGCATCCCATGTGGCTCCTCCCTGTAACCCTAGCACCAGCTCACAGTTCACCCCCTGGCGAGGTGGTCTGGTCCTTAAGCCTCCGCCCTAACCCCATCAGCCCCTTCGTTTCCTTCCAGGTACTTTGTCCCGATCTAAAATGACCCGTTTACGTGCTTCTGCATTGTCATCTGCGTGACGGTGGACGGGGAACAAGCACCTTGCCCGTCTTGTTTTCGGCTTTGTCCCCACTGCCTGGTACACAGCAGGTGCTTAGTGAGGGTTTGTTAAGTGCATATATTGCACGCCTCGTGCACCTCTGCAAAGCCTTTCAGCCGGCAGGCACCGCACAACTCAGTTACAAGAACTGCGGGCAGCTTCCTGCAGGTGCAACCGGGGTGCCCTGCCTGGAGGAGTGTCTGCCTCTGCTTCCCCCTGTGCTGGCCATCGCCCCGGGAGCGCCTCCTGGGGGCTGGGGGTGGTCTGATTCCCCACTCATCCTCCACCGACAGTTCTGAGCCCATTTCTTGAGGTTCTCCCTGCTGACCTTGCGAGGTCCAGCCAGCTCAGTGATGCCCCCGTATTTCCTTGGCCGCCTCCCTGAAGCCACCCTTCTGTCTTGACTCCCGCTAAAATGTCTGCCTGCAAACCCCTGTCACAGGCAAGGCTCTGGGGGGAAACTCGGGCTAACGAAGGGGCAATAGGCTTTGTGATCTTTTTCTAAAAAAACGTCGCACTCAGTAAGTTGCTTTACCACCCAGTGGATTTGGGGACCCCCCCCCGGGACAGCCATGGACACCTCCAGGTGTGGCTGCATTCCTGGAGGCAGAGTCTTGGAAGCCCTTCCAGAGTGTGTTTCCAGCCGCCGAGAGGAGGGCCCAGGTAGGCTGGGGCCAGACTTGGTAGATCTCCAGGCCACCGATTCCTCTGCAGGGACGCCAGCCGCTGTGGGCGAAGTCAGGTGACCTCCCTGTCGGGGAAGGGGTGGAAACAGCGCACTCAGTACCTGCTTCCCTCCGGTCCACGCACCGCGGGGGGTGTTTCCTGCACTCTTCCCAAGGAGAGGTGATGCATTGTTGCATTTTTTAACTGTTTTTCATGCCGAGAGAGCTGTCCTCCCAGAACATGCTGGGAGTGGGAGCCAGAGGGCACGTGCCGGCTTGGAGAAAGGCTGGCGTGGCTTCCCTGCCCAGCGCCCTCCGCGTAGCCGGTGAGCAACCTGGAGGCCAGTGTTTGTGACAGGTTGGCACACCTCACTCTTCCCGTTTCAGCCTTCATTTGTGGGCCCTGTGGGTGCCCGTCACTGCACAGGACTCTTAACTGGATAGGCAATGTGTGTCCTGTGATGAACGGTTTTCTGTCCCGTTCATCCCAGGACCTGGATGCTGGGAGTCGAGAGCGCGTCAGACACGCTTTCAATCACGGGCTGGTGATGGTGGTTACAAAACGAAGGGACACAGCGTCCGGCGGAAAGGACCGGCCCTGAGAATAGAGTCTCTGTTCTGGCCAGGCCCTTCCTATGGGAAAGGTAGGACCTTTGCGTAGGCGAAGGCATATCCATCGACCTGGGGTCTCGCGTTACTTAGGGTTTCCAGTGCAAAGCAGAGTCACACGTTGAGAGAGGAATCTCCCCATCCCCGTCTGTCTTCGGCTCTGATGGGTCTTTATGGAGCAGAAGTAACCAGAGCGGCCATTTTTCCTCGAGGTACAGCATCAGGCCCCGAAAAGAAAGACTCTAAAATAACATCCTGTTTTTCCATTCGCGCCTCTTTAAATCCCATAGGCCTACATGGAGGAATTTGTTGTCTGCTTTCTGAATTTTTTCCCTTTAATATTATCTTTAAGACCTTGCTCGTGATTCCGTGAGTCTTTCATCTTCCTCCTGCTGCTGGCAAAGCAAGAACATCTGGATGCGTTTGTGCCGACAGCTGGAGGGCAGTGCCATCAGCATCCTTTGGGTAAAACTCTGCGTGGTGCCTGAAGAGCTTGCGTAGATGGGGCCACCTCCTTGTCTTTCCTCGGCTCGATCGCTCCAGTTTCTCTGTGACCCCACCCTCCGGCTTCTCTGAGCGACTGTCCCTGTCTGTTCACGCCTAAAGGGAGAGCTGTGTCCGAGGTTTTCACTGTTGGCTTGTTTTTTAAAGCATCTTTGTTATGTTTCTTAAAAACCTAGACAGGAGGCACAACAGGAATGTGGAAGGGTCATCGGGTGAGAAGCACCGGATTGCCGGTAACGTAGCTCATCCGCGTGCGTGGTACCGGTCTGCCACCGCCGTACGGAATTCACTCCCGTGCTTTCTTCGCGAGTCCCTGGTCCCTTTCCGCAGCGGGGGGTGGCCTGGCCCTGGGCACTGTGGAGAGGCACTTGGCACGTGAAATGGGTGGCCTCCTCGCCCCCCTTCCCCCTGGTTTTGTGTCCATGCGCAGTGCCATTCCAGAATCTACCCGTTCCTCTTGGTTATCATTTTAAAATTCCGATCGAGCCGTGACCGGTTTGGCTCAGTGGATAGAGCGTCGGCCTGCGGACTGAAAGGTCCTGGGTTCGATTCCGGTCAAGGGCATGTACCTGGGTTGCGGGCACATCCCCAGTAGGAGGTGTGTGCGAGACAGCTGGTCGATGTCTCTTTCATCGATGTTTCTAGCTCTCTCTCTCTCCCTTCCTCTCTGTAAAAAATTAATAAAATATAAATAAAATAAAATTCCTATCAATATCAGTATGATGTGGATGAAATACCTCACAGATTTGCTGGGTGATGGGAAGAAACAAAGGAGGCTGAGGGTGCCCTCCCCCCGCCCCCTAGACTCCGTGGATCTATCTGCTGGCTCCGTTCCCAGGATGGTGGTTTAAGACTAGAGTTACCCGAGGAGAGTAGTTTATGGTCATGAAGGGGGGGCTCTGGGAGAGAAATGGGGGATTTGCTGAGGAGACTGTCACGTGTGATCGCCCAGGAACCAGTGCTTCCTAAATAGAGGTCACCGAGGCCACCTGGCAACGATTGTTATACGTTCCCACCCCCAGGCCACCCCTCCCCAAACCCAAGGTTCTGATGCAGGAGGTTTGAGGCCAGGGCTTTGGGATTCTGCGTTTTAACGGATTCTGCGTTTTAACAGCCTCTCTAGTGCCTGTGAGGAGCAGCCTGGGGTGGGTACTTCTCTTAACTGCAGTTTCCACGGGGTAATCACATCTATTTCCCTAAAAAGGGGGTAATAGCGTCTATTTCGAAGGGTTGTTGGCAGGGACTGAAAGAATGTGTGGGAAAGGGGCCTGGGAACCGTCAAGTGGGACAGACGAGGACTTGCCGAATTAGCGGGTTTCACTGTCCGCCTCCCTCTGAAGTCTCCAGATTGAAGAGGCCCCGCCCAGGGACCCCAGGGTGCTGGATCGTGTTCTGTTCCTTTAGAATCCTGCTCTCCGTTTTCACCTTCTCACGTCAAAATGCCAGGCAAGGCCTTCGAGCCCCCTCTCTCCTTTGATCAAACACCTCTTGTCCCAGGTGCTTGGGGACACATCTCAGCTGGTTTTCCTCTTCACCCAGGTGGGTGGGGATGCCTTGTAGTTCGGCCCATGGAGAGAATGATGTCTGTCTGATTTCGGCCACTTTCTAAATAACCCTTAAGATGGTGTCGGTCAGAAATGTCTACAGTTCGCTCTGAAAACACTTCCAAAGAGAGAGCTGGCAGCTCAGAGCCCGTCTGACTCAACAGGTAGCCAGGATGGGCGTGGCTGGTCGCACGGGTAGCAGCTCCCTGAGCTGGCGCCCACGCGGCCGCCCAGGAGGGATTCCTGCCAGGTGCCACCCACGGCTGAGCCTGGAGTTGGAGGCGTCCTCATGCCTCCCTCATCCAGAGCGCCCTGGAAGCTTCCAGACCAACCCCAGTCCCCGGGGACATGTCCCACATGATTGTCACTTACTAGAGACTGTAACCAGCAGAGGAACGCAGAGGCTTTGAACTGGTGATGAGGTCGCTTCCCAGCCATAGTGGATGATGGAGTGCAGGTCCAGCCGCGTGGCCTGGGAGGTCCTTCCTCAAACACAGTTGGGTGATAAGCTACAGTGGTCGATGCTCGGTCAACAGAGGAGAACAGAGGCCACGCTCCCTTTGTGCGTTATCTCAGAGGGGCTGCTGGGAGGAGCCAAGGAAATAAGTGGTGGGACTGGGGCCGGAGGCTGAGGAGCTTGCCTGAGGTCCTGCAGCTTGCGGGTGGAGTTGGGATTTCAACCCAAGTGTGACTGCCAGGCTGTTCTCCTTCCCCTAGTGTGGACGGTAGAGCTTCGTATAAAGCGGATTGGGCCTTAGACGCCCGAATGAAGGGTGGAACAGAATACTAAACTAACACAGGGAGTTCACCGAAATACCGTCAGTATTTCTCAGTCGGTTCCGGGAAGGTCGCAGCCCCAGGGCACCTGTCATGGAGTGCTGGACGCATTCTTTTCTCCCAGGCCCCCCTCCTGGCTTCCCCATCCTTGTTGACAGCACAGCTGGTCGCCAGGCTGTCCAAGCCACAGACCTCTGCGTCATTCCTGACCTCCTGCTCTGCCCCACCGGCCCGAGGCGCATCCATTCTGCTTCTGTCCCTTCTCCAGCGTCTCCCTCCCGACGATCCACACAGCCCTGCCCAGCTTCTGCCCCGTCAGGTGTTTCTGGCGGCCTTCCCGCCTTCCCTCCCCGAAACCTCGGATCTGATCTCTCCACCTTTACTCTGCACCCTTCTGGTGAAAGTCTCGGAGGTGGGGGCAGGGCGGAAACCTGGGGGACACAGCAGCTGTGGGCTGCACAGGGAGCGTTGTCTGATGGGTTCAGGAGGTTTGGGGGTCCCAGGTACCCCTTCCCTGGCAGTGGCTGTGGTCCTAATCTCAATCCGCCCTCTCCCTAAACTTCCGCCTCAGTAATTAGCTAGTCCCTCTCCCCACCAGTGCCATGTGGTGCAGTTGCTGGGATGAGAGGGGATCCACTCTGCGACCTTCTTTAATGCTAGTCCTTCAGGAACATTGGCCATTTTTAGATAAAGACCCCAAATCAAAGATGATACTGTTTCGGATCTTTTTTAAAAGCGGAAGGATGCGAGTGTAAAATCCCACCTGGTAAAAGTACTCTTTGCTGCGGGGATGTAATATTCTTTTTTTTTAGGTAAACTCTAATCTCTCATTTAAACTTGGAAATGGAAGGCCATCCTCACATTTCAGACAGTTCACCTTTACAAAATAATACTATGGTAATAGTAATGATGATAAAACAAGGTGATCCTTGAGTGAGTTTCTCACGGTATGTCATGTAAGAAATAATCATTTAGAAACAAGGCCATTCTCCCTGGGAAACTTCTCTTGTGTCTTAAGGACTGAAATTCTAAACTAATCCGAAAGGTGTTTGGGTCCAGTCAGCGCTCCAGCGATGCCTTCGATGCCTTCGGCTTTCAGTCAGTGGTTTTGATCGTGTTAAAAACCAGTTTCCAGCTTTGCTGCCTTGGAGGCAATGGCTCTATTTTCTCCCATAATAAGATGTGAGTTTTCCATCTACAATGAC
>NW_006291554.1:1208279-1210962 GCF_000327345.1 Myotis davidii
GTGCTATCTGGCACACATTCACTTCTTCCTGTGTTTTCTCTCAGATTCTCAAAGTAATATATGTTCATTTTAGACGATTTAGAAAATACAAAAAGTATAAAGGGGAAAAAAATCCCACCCACCGTCGAACCCCAGGGATGACACATGATGCTGCTGCCATCGGATGCCTCATTTCTTGGGCTGTGCAGATACAAGCTTGAAATTGGAATTCTGCTCTGCCCACAGTCTCATATCCTGTTTTCTCCCCACTTTTCATTTTATTTGGATGAGTTCTCATGACATTAAACCTTCTCCGAAAACGTAATTTTAATAGGTGAACAGTATTCCGCCTAAGAGTGGGGAGCGCCTGGGTTCATTCCATTGCTCACCTCCTGCTGGATGCTCACCTTGTTCCACTTTTCACCGGAACGAATCGTGATCCCGTCAGTGTCATTGTTAGTAAACTTCATGCACATCTCCGCCCTGCACTTCCATGTCTGCGACTTTTTAAAATGGAGATGGACAGCCAATAAAATACACCGTCTGGGCACCACACCACAACAAGGGAAAGAAATAAGGGGTCTAAGAATTGAAAAGAGAAGAAATTCATCATTTTTTTTAGAAACCCACGAGGCTGTCTACTGAGAAAATCCAAGGTAATCTACGTGATTAGAACCATCCAGTGAATTCAGAAAGCTTTCGGGATTTTCAGTAATGTTCCTAAACACTTCTAAGTAAAAAAATGAAATGTGAAAGACTCCATTAACTATAAAAATGAAAACACTCAGAAATAAATCCGATAAGAAAAGTGTGAGTACATATGGAAATAATTATAAAACTTCATTGAAGGAGAAGAAAGATTAAATAAATAAGAGGCCTAAAGTCATTCTGTAAAAATGGCACATTTCCCACAAATTAATATATTGGTTCAGAACAATTTCAATAAATGCTTTGATAAAATCTTCCACAGAATTTAAGGAGCTGACCCTAAAATTCACATGGAAGAATAAAAGACTAAGAAAACCCAGACAAAGAGAGAGAAGGTAGCCTGGCAAAGCGAGAGAGGGTTTTAATCACAAAGACAGTGATTAAAATGATGTGGTGTTTGGAGGGATGTTATATTGGGATTCTCTCGTCTGTCTTCCTTGGCCTGGGAGTTTAGCAGTTACATTTTAGCGGTGGTACCATTTATCGGTGGAAAAGGGGAGCCAATCAATACATTAATGCTGCGATGACTGACTCTGCATACAGGGAAATATAAATTTACCATTCTCAGTCTCACCTAAAAGTAAATTCCAGGTGGATCGAAGACCTAAATGTGAAAGACAGCGTTTTAAAATAATTAAGAAGAAAGCCAGGTCGATATCTTTTTGACCTTATGGACGGACAGATTTCTTAAAAAAGGGCCCAAGTGGTTAAAGGAAAAGACAGATAAATTTTATGAATGGAAGTTCAAACTTCTGAAGGACAGTAGAAGCTCTTTGTAGAAGGTGGAAGCGCCAGCCCCTCTAGGGGAGAAGATAATTCGCAGCTGTAACAAGGAACTAATTCTGATTTCCCCGAGAAATCCACTGACAAGCCGAGAGAGAGATGTCCACATGTGGGCGTAGCTCTGTGCAGATGCGTTTTATACGGTGACCCGTAACATTTGAAAAGATGCTCAATTAGTAATGGGGGCCGTGCTCATCCAAACCTCAGGAGGCAGCCATTCCACAGCCACCAGATCAGCGAGGACGTCGCAGTGGGGACAACAGAGCGCTGTCGGGAGGATGCGTGAGGTGCACTTTTTTTTCTTCCGGTTTTTAATATAAAAGGCTTGTCACACCCTCGCTAGTTTGGCTCAGTGGGTAGAGCGTGGGCTCTCGGACTGAAGGGTCCCAGGTTTGGTTCCGGTCAAGGGCACGTCCATCATACCTCAGTTGTAGGCTTGGTCCCTGGACCGGTTGGGGCTGCGTATGGGAGGCAACCAGTTGATGTGTGTCTCTCACATCGATGTTTCTCTTTGTCGCCCCCTCTCCCTTCCACTTTCTCTAAAAAAATCAATGAGAAAAGATCCTTAGGTGAAGATTAACACCACCACCAAAAGACTTGTCACATTCTGTGTTTCCAGTCCTTCCAGAGAAATCCCAGTCATTGTTCGCACACAGTGGTTTCCATTGGATGACTATCCAGCACACGTATCTACGCACCCATAGCAGTTTCTCAACTGCATCTGAAGAGAGCGACCCCTTCAACTCAATTCTATCTGAATCTTAAAGTTGCACTGTTCAGTGTGACCGGCACCCATGGGTGTGCCCGCACGGTGCTCTGCACCGCTCTGTGGAGCAGACCCCCTTCCCACCAGTCTAAAGGTGACTCTGCCCCCGTATTAATGATCTGGAGCTGGAGATCTTAATATAGAAGAACAAAAATGATACCTCAACATATCTGAGCTGATAAATTATTTTTAGATATTTCCCTAGTTTCACATTGTTAGAGATCTTTTTTTCCCCCAAAAAAATGCAGACGGAGAAGTCTGTGTCCTACTTAGTCAACTTGTTTCCCGTTGCCTGCAGGATACAATGAAATTGCTTCACCTGCAAGGTTCGTCCCAGGCAGGCGGCCTCCCCCCTGCAGTCCCCGTCCCTGGGCCGCTCTGCCTGCCCTGTGCACCCCCTTCAGTTGCTTCCTGTGCTGGGAGTGTCCCTCCACTCCCCCCCCCCCC
>NW_006291554.1:1210976-1211178 GCF_000327345.1 Myotis davidii
CCCACAGCCCCAGCCCTCTCCTCCTCACCCATCCCCTCCAGGCCACAGACCAGCTCCTCCCCAAGCCTTCCGACTCCCCACGACCGCCTGCAGCTTGTTCAAACACCCAGGAGAGCACCCTAAGTTGTCCTCTGCCCTCTGTCTTTCTTCCTGGCTGGTCCCTGAGCTCTTGGAGGCCAGGAGTCTTCACTACACCCCCGCC
>NW_006291554.1:1211839-1226503 GCF_000327345.1 Myotis davidii
CCCCCATCACCTGCTTCTGCGGAGCGCCATCCTGCACCGCTGGCGGTGGCCATGCGAATGCCAGGCCCTCTGGTCTGGGAGAGTCAGAGGAGTAACTGAAGGGAGAGGGCACTCTGTGGGTGACACGGTGACCGGGCTTCAGCCAGTGGACAGGATGAAGCGGCACACAGACGGTCTACAGAGACAGGTTTTGACCGTTGGTTTCACTCCCCCAGTATGTAGTAAAGAAAATTGCCTCCGGGCGGCCACAAGTACAGTGTCTATGAAACAAATCCCAGAGCACACAGGCCTTCCACCTACACCTCAGTCTGTGCTTCAGGTACAGAAATGGTGTGACACATCATTTCTTCTCGGTGTACCAAACTACGGCTATGTTGGGCAGTGTTTTATAACCCAGTTTTCTTTCCTCGTCAAGAGGATGAGGAGCAGATCGTGGGGACGGGGCCATGATGGTGACGGTCGTGTGGCAGCTTGGCTTTTTGGTTCTGAGACTCTGACCCGAGGAAATCCCTCTTGTTGCTTCTCCTTTCCTCGTCAGTCCCAGCTCCGGTTCCTTCCTTCACTGCTTCACTCACTCGCTCTCCAGCAGAGGCGGTGCCCTCCTGCTCCCTGCTCATGCTTGGATGTGAGACCAGGTGCTGGAAGTGCTAGGGACTCTTCAGATCTCTGCCTGGCAACGATGGGACTGAGGTTAACAAATGTGAGACTTTGTTTGGGGTTCCCATAGTTCGGGGGTGCTTTGTTTTTTTTTAACTTTTTATCTCCACATCTCCCTCCAGATCTGAACTTTAAAGAGCTCTCTCTTGTCGCTCAGACCTGGTCTGGAGGAGCCGGGAAGCCATGCCCGTCCTCAGCAGTTCTCAGTGGCTGTCTTACAGGCACATCTGGATGCGCCTTGCACCACGGCGTTCTCACTTTCCTTAATGCCTCCGGTGGACATCGGTTCTTAGGAAAGCATTCGAAACCTCGGGTATAGATTTCTGAGCAGAAAAGGATCACTAAAGCTTTTTATATAATCGCCTTCCAGACAAGCCCTCTGAAAAAAACAGGGAAGGGCTTCGTTCTCAGAGGTTCCTTGAACCTCAGCCAGCTGCGTTGAGGTCCTGGGTCATAGCTGCTGGGAGCCTCACTGTGGGAGGGACGTTCAGCCCAGGGAAGAATGAGTTCCTGCTGGTGGCCTGCAGGTGCAGGTGGTCAAGGTCACTCCCTCGTCCGGTTGGGGGTTTCCAGGGTGGGGCTGCGTGTGGGAGGGGAGAGTGGTGGGGGTTTCTGGAGCCTCTACCGGGGAAGCCTTCCAGGTAGCACACTAACACCAGCCATGTCATGCTGACCACTTTCTTCTCTCGGTGGTCTGAACTTGAGATCTCCAAGGTGACCACACACAGGATCACCCCCACCCCCACCCCCAACCCCAACCCCATGCAGGAAAATCTCACCTCATCAGCCGAGAGCAATTCTATTGTCATTCATTTGATAATGGACCTTGCACATGAGTAGTGCATGTACCTACTTTATAAATAAACATGCCCATATCGCTGGCGTGAGCACGCTTTTCTCTCACTAATGGGGTTACGTGCTCAGAAAAGTTTGGAGACTACTGTGTTAGCCGATTGCCATTAATCTTGAACAGAGAGGGTCAATTTTCAGTTGAATGGAGGAAAATGCTAAGAGACTTCAAACTAAGCATCAATTGTGTACATCAAGCATGGTAATTTTCCTCACAGCACCGTGCGGTATGTTGGTGCGCACTTAATAGCACCCAGGTTATTTCCTACAGAAATCTGAAAATGCGAGATGCCATGTTTTACATACACTCCCAGCCTCTGTCTGTGCAGAATGCAATGAAGAACTTTCTAGATGGAGTACAGTACAGTCAGTGCTCATTCTGTATGATATTAAAAGCTGCAGAGGTAGAGGGGTTAAGGAAACCACCCTTAATATTTTGCCGTATGTTTCAGTGTTTTTCCCTGTAATGCATCATTTTTGGTTTACCAGATTATGATTATGTCGAACAAAGTTTTATGACCCAATTTTTTCACTGAATAATGTCTTTTGTCCTTGTCAAAGGGTGAGCGTAAGATAATGGGGCCAGGGTAGCCACTGGTGGAGGTTGGGTTTCTTTGTTCTGAGAAGCAGAGCCTAAAAAAATCCTGTCCTTGTGGCTTACGCATCCTTTGGGATCCAAAAACTCACTGGGTGCTTTGCAGCGAGAAACACACCCTCCACTCACACCGTGTGATTCAGGGAGACCAGGGAGTGTCTTCCTCTCTCCAGCTTGGAAGTCGACGTGGAGATGAACGAAAAGTCTTAGGAAGCTGCATAAACATGAGCTGAGCCTGCATCCCTCCCAGCCAGGTGGGACGTTGGGCTGCCTGGGCTGAGCTGTAACCAGCTCCTCCAGGCAGCAGCCTCCTCCGTCCAGTTTCAAGTCCTCTATCCACAGATTTCTCGCTGCTTCAGAGAAAATTCCCAGCCCTACCCCAATCGTAGGCATTAGGTAATACTGACATGTGAAATAACCTTCCTTGCGTGTCCTTAGATGCCAGCAAAATTCACAGGAACAAAGTCTCAGGCAGGGGAGTAAGCACAGAGGTACTTAGGAATCCATCACGGTTAACAGGGCAGGATTAACGGGTACCCAGGAGGGCAGTGGCATGGACAGGGCAGGCTGCCAGCTCTGAGCAGCAGCTCCCTGGCAGTCCCCAAAAGTCACCCCCTCTCCCACTCCAGCAGCTCATCAGAATGCACGGGTGTCGTTAAATGGATAGACCTGACAATGCTATTTTTAAAAGCAAATCTTCGTCTTAAAATGTTAACACTTTATGGTTTCCAGCATAAAGTGTAATACAGCACCATAGCTTAGAGATGTGGGTGTGGATAATCGCTTTCTGATCACCAGCCTCCACTGCTAATGATCTCTAACCAGCGAGGCCGGCCCCACCTCCACAGGGGGCGCTTTGGAACTGTGCGGACCTCGCCGGATGTTTGTAACCCAGCCAGGGAGCGAAAGTGTGTTTAGCACCCACGGTTCTTGTACACCGGTTGGTTAGCAGCATTGGCATGTTGGTGGAAGCTGTGCATTCCTCCCCTCTGGTAAGCATCACTTCCGCAGGATTGAAGGGGCGGGAGCGTCGTCCCTGCACCAAAAGGTTGCCAGTCAATTCTTGGTCGGCATGTGCCTGGGTTGTGCGCTCAATCCCCAATAGGGGGCGTGCAGGAGACAACTGATTGATGTTTCTCTCTCTCTCTTCCTCCCGCTCCCTTCCTCTCTAAAAATCAATGAAAAATCTTTAAAGGGGCAGGAAGGTTTCCTACAGTCTGTAGGGCGGCCTGTGGGTTTATCTCTGAACCACGGAGGCTCCCGGTGAAGGTTGCCACCACACAGATGGCTTCACCGCCCATGGGACTTCCTGCATTGTCTCTGGAATGCAGTTTGGCTGGAAGGTCTTCTTGCTTCCTCATCACATTTTGTCCGTCCTCTCTAGGAGACAGTCCTCCGTCGATAATGAGTTCAGAGCAACCCAAGAGGGCTTTGGTGAATGGTCATCTCAGCTCTTTGGAAACGCTTCTGAATTGGGGCAGTTCTCTGTGAACAGCCCACATAGACAAAGGGCCCAGTGTACTGGGGCTAGCTGGTATTTTTACCAAGTGCGTTGAGCCAGCCTTCTTCATACCAACCAGTCCATTCTTGGAATTCCGAACATGGCCGCTGGGAGACTTCTGAATGCTATCTCGAAGCACAAAGCTTTTGTGATCCATTCTCTTAGCGGGGCATCCCAAGGTGTATGGTCCACAAGCTATTGGTGGAGAAATTGCTCTCTGCTTTAGGACTGGAGACTTTTCCTCGTCTCAGGCGGGGGACTTAACCGAGGTGTGCGGACATGAGTTGCTGCCTGGGGTTAGTGTTAGGAAGTATGAGGTTGCATGTGATTGATGAGTAATGTCTTCTGTGGGCACAGGTGGCGGGAGAGAGAACCTGCTGTCTGTCCATCTGACACCCCAGAGCCAACCCACAGTCTAGGCCCCGCCCCGCCGACACTCGAAGCCAGCCTTTGGGGGCTTCACAACACCTGGGTGAGGGGTCCTGGGCCGCCTGTGATCCCCAGGAGTCAGTCAGCCTCTGCACTCAGAGCAACATCTCCGCCACGTAGAAGGCGACTTTTCTACCGTGGAGTCTGTGCATCTGTATCTTCCGGCGCCAACACTCGGGGTCTGTGAAGTATCTTCCAGATACGGGCATTTGAGCTGATCGCTGTCCTGTAGGCAGAACTGTGGTTTGATGAGGGCTTTCCCAAGATCCCTCTCTCAGAGATAAGGACTTGGAACACAGAGTGCAGCCCCCAGCACCGAGCGCCAGGAGGCAGCCCAGGTTCGGCCCTTCTACCGGAGTGTGACGGGGCTCAGCGATGCTAAACAGAGATCTTCTGGGAATAGTTTTTTAAAAGAGGATTCGATTTGGGGATAAAACTGCATTTAGGATCTTTGGCCTCCTCGTGCCGCTGCATAAAATCCTGAAAAACTAGAGTAAATAAGTAGATTTTTTCCCCCACTTCCTTACTGTGGATATTTTTATACATCCCTGTGTGAAGGCCCTTTGGGCTCATGATGGAAAGATACTTTTTTTCTACTTTTAAGAGAATTTTATCTACCAACTCATTAGATATTACTGTTCCATCTTCACATTTCAAGGACGATTTAACTCTCAAGCATCAGCACGCTTAATCCAATTTTAAAAATCAACTTTAGTTTCACTCAGAAACCAACGTATCGTGAAACTGCTAAGGTTCGCGTGCGAAAATGCGCGGGCAGGTGGCGAAAGGGTGCCATGCGGCACGTTCGGTGGCCATGCCCGAGAGGAGATTGCAGGCGGGTAGAGGAGGAAGCATTGAGTGGAGACATCTCCTTGGCACCCTCTAGGCACCTTTATATCTCCGTGGCATCCGCATCGCCACCTGCAGAAGGACAGACCGTCACCCAAGATGCTACAGAGTGGACTGTCCTGAGCAGAAAGCAAAAGTGTGCCCGTTGGGTCCTCTGTGGCTGCCGGCATCCACAGCTCCCCCGACTCGGACTGAGTGGTCGCTGTGCGGGGACAATGGCAGCAAAGATCCCCACTGTTGGGTCGGTGCAGTGCGATGCCAGGGGCTCAGCGGATGGGGCCACCGGGGCGCGGCGGCCCTGACACCACTGTCCGCCGTCCCTCCCCAGGCCGAGCGCTGTGCCTTGCACCTGGTGGGGCCTCAGTGCATTCTTGTCGAGTTGAAATGGGTCCTTCATCCCCGGTCCTTGGACCCCTACCCCTGGGGACGGGCCCATCACAAAGGGCTTTCCATGGAGCCATTGAGGGCTCTGAATCGGCCTCGGCACATCCTCAGACGTCTCCAGCGTGGACGTGCTGCCCGCCTCACCCCTGCCGGTCACATCTGCACTGTCGTGCACAAAGGACAGAGGCGGGTGGGGGCAGGGGAGCCTGTGGGAGTCGGATATAACTTTCCCCAACAAACCCCCACTGTCTGCACCGAGCTGCTGAGGCGGCCAGCCCCGTGCATCTGCAGAAATGTGTTCAGGCTGGAGCTTTGGGTCACTTTCGTATATATATTTTTAATAAGCCTCTATAGCCTGCGGGGCACGAAATTGGGTTCAGAACTTGTCGTGCATCTGGTAGACATGCCTGTATCCTGAGGAGCACGCAGAAGCACGATCCGAAATGAAATTCGACTTTTCTCTTTAAAGGGTAAAGACTGTGTTTTCTGAGTTTCAAGGAAGACAAGCAAATTCGGCCTGGACTCCTTAGTAACACATTCTAAAACCATTGCCTGGGCTCTGCCTTGCTCTGGGGAGCAGGGGGAGCCTTCAGGTTTGGGGGATGCCAGGCACGTGGAGGGCGAGGGAAGCCAAGGGTCTTGAGTCCCCAGCACAGGTCCCAGGGAGGCCTCGTGGGGTGAAGACGGGAGGGCAGAACCATGGGGTGGGCTCCCCTTCCCCAGACTGAGCTCTGAACTCCACTGGTGGGAACCCTTGGGGTTAAGTCATCCGTGGGCCCCTAATCCCCCTGGGGGAGCAGAGGAAGCCCGTTACCACAGAACACCCACAGAGGAGAAACCGGAGACCTCTGTTTATCCAAACGAGCTGCTGTGTCTGCCACAAAGTGCTCTCGGGCCAGCACGTTTGCATTTGCGGCTCGGGGTGCCCGGGGCCCTCGCAGGCTCCCCGTCAGGGTGGGCTCCACGCAGCCGCCCTTCCTCCCTGCCCGCCGGTCTGCCGTTCCCACACAAGAGCAGCGTCTGCCCAGTGAGCTGAGGGCTCCAGCGATGGGCCCGAGTGAACTGTGCAGAGAACGGCTCTGCCCGCCCCGCCCGCCGCTCTGTGCAGGGGGGGCGCTCAGACCGTCTGCCAGGCCCAAGGCTGGCTCTCTGCCTGCCCCCCACCTCCCCCAGCTCCTCTCCCTGCAGGGCAGGACCACCAGCCTCCCTGGCGCAGATGCTGCCGCCTGTGTGTGGCCTGGAGGGAGGGTCACCTGCTCCTCCCTTCACCCTCCTCCCCTCCCCAACACAGCTGAGGTCAGCCTGCCACATCGAAACCCCGAAACCCCAGTACAGCCACTTGGAACAGGGAAATGGAAAAGGGTACATTGGACAGGCCCCCACCCCGTAGTGCCATGCCCTGCGCACCTCTCCCAGCTCCCACCTTCCCAAGGCGGAGGATGTGTCTGCCTTCCTCCCCCATCTGCAGCGAGGGCCCACCCTGCAAGGCCTCACTTCGTGCACCAGCTGGGGTGTGGGGCTGCACTCCCTCCCCGCCCCCCGCAACACCCTGACACTTAACCCCAGGCTGCCTCGTCCTCTCCCCAGGGCGGTGCCACCAGCACGCAGCATGTTGCGGAGTGAAGGCTCCTTTAACAGAAGGACTCCCTTCAGCCTCACTGAGGTCCCTTGTGATCCTCCCCATGTGGGGGTGACTTAGTTCTCGGGGGCCAGTGGGTTCTCTGAGCAATGGAGGTGCGTGCGGCAGGGGACCCAGGCCTCCTGTAAGGAGCTTCCGTCAGCACAGGGCTTGGTTCCCATCCTTCCTGGGGTCCTCAGGGTGGCTCCTCTCATCCTTGCGGGTGGCCCCCCAGCAGTGCTGGGCACAGGGTCCGTCTCCCAGGCCCCGCTGGGCCGGTTGAAGCCTTAGGGTACCCAGTGCCCTCCCCCTTCGGCTTTTTCCCTCGTGGGTTTGAAAACATAACAATCAAAACCTCTTCGCTTCCCCAGATGCCAGAGAAGCCTCGGGCCTGCGTCCGCCCCAGCTGGCCCGGGAGCTGAAAGCAAGGACACCCTCTTGTGCTTGCTGGTCTCCCAGGCGGCACGTGGGGCATGCGTTAGCCACGTCCTCCCGCCTCGTGGGAGCAGACGCCTCCTGGGGGCAGGGACAGGGTCCCATGGGCGTTCCTTCACATCAGCTCCTCATGCCTAAGGTGCCATTGACACACAGCCCATGCCTGCACCCACCTCGTGCTCAGGCACCTTCAGGTGGGTCCCCAGAACCACCACTCCCAGTTGATGGGTAAACCATGGACAGCAGTCAGGGTGATTGCCCAGGCCCAGCGGGGAACGCTCTGGCTCCCCCAAAGCCCCTAGCAAACGAAGGGGCCCTCTGTGCTGAGGGTCCAGCCTGGGCCCGGTCGCTGGATCCCTGAGGACAAACGGGAATGTTTGTAGAATGAGGGAAACATCATAGCGCTTCTCACCAGAACATCCTGCTCCCTGCTGTTGGGAGGGGGTCCCGCCAGGTGCAGGGTGCATGTGAACCCCCACAGGGAGGGGGGGGATGGGCAGCAGCAGGAGCAACAAGCACCTGCAAGGAAAGTCAACTGGATTGTCTGACACAGTTGTGTTTAAACAGGATGAGGTAGGATATCAAGGAGGAAAAATATCGGTGAAGGAAGGAAGGAATCAGGGTTTAAAAATAAGAGGTGACATTAAAACCGTCCTTTTTTTTTTGTTTGTTTAAGTAACGTGTCGCTTTTAAAAATCTAGACCCTTCTCTGCAGAGTATTTGCAGTGGCTACTGCCGATTGATTGGGCTTGGCGTCGGATGACACAGGAGACCTCGTCAGGGCTCAGCAAGAGCCCTGTGATCGATTATTAATGTCTGCAAGGGCACAAGAAGGAAAGTCTCGAGTGCCACGCCTTGGCCTTCTTTCCGGACCGTCCTTTCCAAGTCCTCCCGTCCGTTCCCCGCAGCCTGAGAAGATTCTCATTGACGTAAAACAGAAAGAAAGCGTAGAGCTAGTCCTACCAACGCTGCAGTCAACTGACTTGGCCGTTCTCTGGTTCGGGGAGAACGGACGGGAGGGTTTGGAAAGGCCATTCATTCAGAAAGTGATTGCGTGCTGTCTGCGCGGAAGACACCAGGCGAGTGTGTTGGAGAAACGCTGAAAAGACGAGGCACTCGCTGCCTCGAGTCCCTTAACCGCCCAATTCCAGAGGTAGAATGAGCCCAAGACTTGATTACAGCACAAGTGGTGACTAATTATAATACAGACGACCTGGAACAGAGCAAGCTGGCCTCAAGGCCCCAGGGTCATGAATGTCTGCGGGGTACCCGAGGGGCACGTCCTACGTGGTGTTTGCTCGCTGTTGTCTGTTTTGTAGGCAGCTAGACTTTCCTCCTCAAAAAGCAGTGTTTTGGGTAAAGGAGAAGAGAGAGGGACATCTCTGAGGGTCAACAGCAGGAAGCTCGATGGGTGGACCTTTGATGAGGATTTCGAATAGGCGGGTAGGATACGTGGGTGGTTTTTCCTGAAACTGCTGGGTTTGGAACCATCGGTGTACTGTGAACTGTAACCTCAGGAGAATATCTCTTTCCGTTATTTATTTCATTACAAGCAGCATTTGCCTAATTGCAGTAACCTGAGCTAGAACAGCCTGCAGTTGTGGAACGGACGGGTCGGGCGGAACATTCCGCCGGAGGTATGTGTTTGTGTAGGAAAACCCAGTCTCCTTACGGATGAGATGGAGGCAGGTCCTTCCTCCTCTCTGTGGAAAGAGGACCAGCAGAGCGAGCTGGACAGCAGCGCAGCCAGGGCCCAGAAGAGCATGTTTGCCATGTTTCATCTATTTTCTCCTTTTTATGTGAAACTTGCAATGTGGGATAAAAAGGTTGGTCATTTTATTTATATGGCTAATATGCAAAGTGTCCCCTTGGGATTTTGACCAGGAGACTTGGAATTCGATCGCTCGCTATGACATGCGCTGACCACCAGTGGGCGGCGCGGAACATGGTGGGCGACCAGCGGCAGTGGGCTGCTGAGAGAGTGGGGGAAGGAGGGAGGAGGCAGGGAGGTGGGGAACCTGATTGGCCCTGATTTCTGGCCAGGCCTAGGGACCCTACCCGTGCACCAATTTCATGCACCGGGCCTCTAGTTTTATATAATCACCTATGGCCCTGGGGTCCCTACGAGAAGGTTGCCTGCCTCGGGTTACACTTTTGGAGTTCTGTGACCAATGGGAGGCGAGGGGAGAGGGGACTGGGCTACCACTCAGGACCCACTTGGGGAGGGGCCTTTAGCGTGGAGGAGTTAGGAGCCCCTGTGAGGCACTGAGGGTAAGGGGTGTGGGGCTGACGTGAGAACAGACTGCTCCACAGGCCTCCTGCTGGGAGCCCGGCGCTGCCCCAGACCCAGCACATCGTCTAAAACTGAGGCCTGTAAAGGGCTCCTGGAGACAGACTCGGTTCCTTAGTCTCCCTGGTCTTTGGGGACCGGAGGGGACAGTGACAGACGTGGGGAGCGGCTTTCGGGGACTCCTGCCCTGCCCTCCCAGCGGCCTGTCAAACGCCAGCCTCCTGTGGCAGGAAGCTGACCGGGTTCTCGTCTTCGGCTTTTACAGCAGCCTCTTGAGCTCCCGTTTCACGCTCGACCCCACCAAGGTCCTGGCTTCCAGCTCCCTCGGAGCCCGTGTTTCCCAGCCCCACAGCATTGGCTGAGGCTGGGTTGGTAACAGCTGGATGTTGGCCTCTCACCGTGTACTTGACCCTGACCTCAGCCCGAAGGTGTGCGCAGGGCACAGCCAAGAGGGTCCAGAAACCGCAAGATGCAGTTCTGCACGGAGATGCTTCTCTTTCCTCTGGGGTTTTCCCACCCTGGCTCTATCCCTGCCCCCCGCAATCTGTGTGCCCTGCATCCCAGCCTCCTCCCCTCGACCTCTCACTGCAGACACCTCTGTTGCCTCCTTCCTCGCTCAAGCCCCCATCCTGTGAATTCTGCCTTCGAGATGTGTCTTGGCTCTCACGTTCCTGTCCTCCCCTGGCTCTCCCCCTGCACCCCCGTAGTCCACCTCTCACACAGAGCTGGTGGTCCCCCCATAAAGCATCTGATACCGGCCTCTGGGGGATTTTAGGAGGCACACCGGCCCTCCACACTGCGGCTGCCAGCTCCCTTCCCGGCCTCCTGTGACTGCCCTCAGCAGCTACCAGTCCTCAGATAGACCCACACCTGCTTCCCCATGGGCCTCCGCGGTGTCCCAGAAACCTGGACGCCCCCCCACACACACCCTTCCTCTCCTGCCCCAGCCAACTGTGGCCGTCCTTAATTCTGTGTGCGAAACGGGGTTCTTCCTCTGGGCCCCATGTTTTCTGGTTACCCTGTTCGGCTGTTTCATGGCCTTGACTGCCTTCTTCCCTCCGAGTCATCAGCGGCCTAGGGGAGCGCCCTTCCGTCTCCCCGGGTGTCTCTGGGGTTGGACCTGCCCGGTTGGGCTGGGTTCCTGCCACTGCCGGGAAGGTGAATGTATGTCTAAAGTGGCTTGAAAATGTGGGGAAACGCCTTATGTTATCGATGGTTGAGGAGAGGTGGAGAATGGGAGCCTTGTTGATTAATCCCATTTTGCTTTCACCAACATTCTCTCCCTCGAGCTTCACCAATTTGGGGGGAGTTCCCCCCATGGCCCGGCGTCAGGCGTGCGCCAGGTGTCAGGGCTTTAGGTTGGCCAGCCCCTCGGTGTCCGGCCTAACATCCGTCCCCTCCTCTGGCTCCGCCCTGCGTGCCGGGCCTGCAGCAGGGGCCTGTGGCCTGCGGGGAGGTCCTCCTCCGTGTGGAGGTGGGAGCCAGAGGCGGGCTCTTTATTCGGGGAAGTACTTGGCGGCAGGCAGGTGCGTGGCTCCTGTTTGTTTGCAAGGGAGACAAATGTGCCTTTCAGGAGCCCGTGTGTGCGCTCACACCCCTGCGTCGGCTTGAACATCTCACACCTCCGGCTCCCTGACAAGAACATTCGTGGCAGATAAAAGGCACCAAGTCGTCCTGCAAATGAGGCCGATGACTCACAGGGAGGTGAGCCCACGGAGCCTTTGAGAGCAGCGGGTTGCAAAGCTGCCCTCCCGGCTCCTCTCCTCACATCTCCTCCAAGCGGGGGCTCGGGTGGGTGTGATCCCCCCTCCCTGGGCCCCGACACCTCCCAGCGTGCATGTGCACACACACACCCCACACCTCCCAGCGTGCATGTGCGCGGGCACACACACACACACACACACACACCCCACACCTCCCCGCGTGCATGTGCACACACACACACACACCCCCCACCTCCCAGCGTGCATGTGCGCGTGCACACACACACCCCACACCTCCCCGCGTGCATGTGCACACACACACACACACCCCCCACCTCCCAGCGTGCATGTGCGCGTGCACACACACACCCCACACCTCCCCGCGTGCATGTGCACACACACACACACACCCCCCACCTCCCAGCGTGCATGTGCGCGTGCACACACACACCCCACACCTCCCCGCGTGCATGTGCACACACACACACACACCCCCCACCTCCCAGCGTGCATGTGCGCGTGCACACACACACCCCACACCTCCCCGCGTGCATGTGCACACACACACACACACCCCCCACCTCCCAGCGTGCATGTGCGCGTGCACACACACACCCCACACCTCCCCGCGTGCATGTGCACACACACACACACACCCCCCACCTCCCAGCGTGCATGTGCGCGTGCACACACACACCCCACACCTCCCCGCGTGCATGTGCACACACACACACACACCCCCCACCTCCCAGCGTGCATGTGCGCGTGCACACACACACCCCACACCTCCCCGCGTGCATGTGCACACACACACACACACCCCCCACCTCCCAGCGTGCATGTGCGCGTGCACACACACACCCCACACCTCCCCGCGTGCATGTGCACACACACACACACACCCCCCACCTCCCAGCGTGCATGTGCGCGTGCACACACACACCCCACACCTCCCCGCGTGCATGTGCACACACACACACACACCCCCCACCTCCCAGCGTGCATGTGCGCGTGCACACACACACCCCACACCTCCCCGCGTGCATGTGCACACACACACACACACCCCCCACCTCCCAGCGTGCATGTGCGCGTGCACACACACACCCCACACCTCCCCGCGTGCATGTGCACACACACACACACACCCCCCACCTCCCAGCGTGCATGTGCGCGTGCACACACACACCCCACACCTCCCCGCGTGCATGTGCACACACACACACACACCCCCCACCTCCCAGCGTGCATGTGCGCGTGCACACACACACCCCACACCTCCCCGCGTGCATGTGCACACACACACACACACCCCCCACCTCCCAGCGTGCATGTGCGCGTGCACACACACACCCCACACCTCCCCGCGTGCATGTGCACACACACACACACACCCCCCACCTCCCAGCGTGCATGTGCGCGTGCACACACACACCCCACACCTCCCCGCGTGCATGTGCACACACACACACACACCCCCCACCTCCCAGCGTGCATGTGCGCGTGCACACACACACCCCACACCTCCCCGCGTGCATGTGCACACACACACACACACCCCCCACCTCCCAGCGTGCATGTGCGCGTGCACACACACACCCCACACCTCCCCGCGTGCATGTGCACACACACACACACACCCCCCACCTCCCAGCGTGCATGTGCGCGTGCACACACACACCCCACACCTCCCCGCGTGCATGTGCACACACACACACACACCCCACACCTCCCAGTGTGCATGTGCGCACACACACACACACACACTGTGCCCGGGCTCAGGCATGCCCTGCTGGGCTCTCCTAAATCCCTAAGGTTTTATTTGCCGGCTGCCAGGGTAGCATGGCCCCGACACTGACACTGAGATGAGCCTTGCTAGGGCAGTGATGGCGAACCTTTTGAGCTCGGCGTGTCAGCATTTTGGAAAACCCTAACTTAACTCTGGTGCCGTGTCACATATAGAAATTTTTTGATATTTGCAACCATAGTAAAACAAAGGCTTATATTTTTGATATTTATTTTATATCTTTAAATGCCATTTAACAAAGGAAAATCAACCCAAAAAATGAGTTTGCGTGTCACCTCTGACACGCGTGTCGTAGGTTCGCCATCACTGCGCTAGGCAGACTCATCACGCCAGGCAGCAGGAGGGCACGGCCCTGCCCAGGCTGGAGAGATCGGAGGGGTGCTTGAAAAATGGCTGAGAAGATTTGCAACTGAGGGTCACGGGGAAGGGGATCCTGTCCCCTGCTGACCACACGCAGCCCCTCCCGGCCCGGCCGCCCGGCCCCTGCGCCCTCCCTGCTCTCAGCAGTGGCGGAAGAGACCCTTTGTGGGGCTGGGGACCGGGGCGCCACTGTGGCCAAGGCCGGGGTTCCTGTGGAGCTTATGGCTTTTCAGGGTCTGTCGGGGCTGGTTTCGGGGATGTGGGTCTCACAGGGAGAGTGGAAGGAGAAGGGGCGACCGTCGTGGGAGGGAGAATGCCTAGATCAGTGGTTCTCAACCTTCCTAATGCCCGACCCTTTCACAAGTTCCTCATGTTGTGGTGACCCCCAATTTCATTGTTACAAATGGAACATAATGAAAGCATAGTGATTAATCACAAAAACAACATGTAATTATATGTATGTTTTCCGATGGTCTTAGGCGACCCCTGTGAAAAGCGCGTTCGACCCCCAAAGGGGTCGCAACCCACAGGTTGAGAACCGCTGGCCTAGATGCTGGCAGGAGATGCGTTTGGGGAGTAATGAGAAAGAGCAACTTGACGGGGACCCGGGGTTGGAGCAGCTGGGAGAGCCCTCAGGAACCCCCAAACGCGCCTGCCCGGGCTGCTGACCAAGCCCGTTGTCTGTGTGGGTCCATGCCTCCTGAGAACCCATCGCCAGGCCTTCAGGGCCCGGACGGAGGGGATTCTGTGCCCCGGGCTGGCCTTCCCGAGCCAGGGAGAGCCTGGGTCACAGCCACGCAGACGCACCAGTCCGCCCAGGGGCCTGAGGAGGTGGCTCCGCTGGGCAGGACGGGAACTTCACAGGCCTCCGCTCCGCGTGCGCCACTCCTGTGACTAAAGGGACAGCTGTGAGGTGACGGCAGCGCCAGGCCTGCGCGCGATGCTTTGCGGTGTGCCCTGCCCGCGCTCAGGACCCGCCTGGCGTGCCCGGTGCAGCCCTGCTCTGCGTGCCGCTGTGTCTTCAGGGATCCAGCTCCCTGGAGGTTCAGTCACCGGGACGCTGTTGAACCCCCTGTGGTTATGGGGACTCCTAGGCTCTGGGCTGGGCCCAGCACGTCAGATTAGACGATGGTGTGGAGGTTCAGCCAAATGCGGTAGGCAGGCCCCTTCACCCCCCCCCCCCCCCC
>NW_006291554.1:1226960-1231938 GCF_000327345.1 Myotis davidii
CAGGTTACAACATGACTGTTAGAGACACGTGCCAATGACGCTGCGTTTCGTTTTCATTTGTGGGGAAGCGGAGACGGCACATGTTAGACCCAGGCTTACTCAGACCTGGAAAAACCACTGGGGAAGACGTCAGCCTCGTTGGAACCTCGCCCCCGTCCTCGCGTTCCTGTCTGTTTCCTCACAATTACTGGACTCGCTAACAGGACGCAGTGCGTTTAGTTGGTGCATCGGGCTCACATCTGTCCGACCCCCACGGCCCCTCTGGAAATGCAGAAATGGAACGTGCTTTCTTAGAAAACCTGAGAAAGGGCATCAAAAAGAGAGAAAAAGAAAGAAAAGCAAAGAAACGAGCCACAGATCTGCCTCATCAAACAGCCAGCGTGCCCAGCAGCATCGCACCCCCCGGTCTGAGCAGCTGGCGGGCAGCAGGGAGGCAGCTCCTCCTCCGCCCGCCCTCCCGCGGGAGCCGGGGGCATGTTCACCATTCGGGCCTCGCCAGGGGTGCGGGTGGTAGGAAGGGCCTCCTTCTTTAGCCGCTTTTCCAGGTCTGGTGTTCTCCCCACCACATTACAATGCACCCGGGGAGTTAATTGCCTGCCTCCTCCATATTGACCTTGAGGGGATTTCACATCTGAGAAAAGTGACGCTTAGGTTTTCTCATTTAGCGGCACAAAGGAAGTTGCGAGAGATAGTGAGGAACCTGATTCAGACTTTGGGGGGAAGCGCTCAGGTGAAATTACAGACTCCCGGAACTGGGAGTGGAGATAACGCCCCTCGACGCCTGCATTAAATATGATTAATGGGACAACAGGGATAGCATCGCTGCCCCTTCGAGAGTTCGGCTGTGGCTGGCACGTCCTCCCGGAAAACGCACGCAGGCTGAAGGGTGTGAGCACGCACCAGCCAAGGTCTGCGCTCGCCTAAAATTCCCACGTCCCTGGCGTGTCAAGCCACGTGGCAACCTTTTGCCCGGTTTCAGAGGATCCTGGCTTAGAAAAGGGGAACACTTCCTCCCAGAAACACACGCGTGGGAATGCCGGCCCATTGGCGGACAGTCGCCGTGAGATGAATCCATGGAAAGGAACGCGGATACCAGACACGGGCGGCCTGGAAGGGTGGGGACTTGGCCTCGCCCGAACCGACGCGCAGGCGCTGGACGTGTGTAGAGGGCGGCCAGCTTGGCTTTGCCCGTGAAGTGAGAGGCGATGGCTCCCGCTCCCCCCCCACCCCGGGCTGGGCGAGGGCTGCTAACTCGCGATGCCAGCCCGGGCCTCCAGGACGCCCTTTGGTGACACTGGGCCATCTCATCTCCGAGTGGGAAGAAGGAGAGCTCTTATTCCGCTGACAGAGGAAGCCCCTTTAAAATACAGCGATTCGGGCTTATGATGGAGGGGCAAGGGCCACCTTAGCTGCCACCGCCTCCCCTGGGGAAGAGGTGATGTCTGAGTCTCCTCAAGGAACAGGACAGCAGGCGGGTGGGACTTGCCCTGGGAGTTGGTGTGGTGGTGGCTGCCACCCCCTTGGCCCACCACTTATTGAGGGCTCGTGCAGTGATCTGAAAGGAAAACGAACCTGGAGATAATGCCTCGTCTCCATACCGCAGTCCGAGTAGCATGTGTGCGGTGTTGTGCACTTGAAATAAACATCGCAGTAGTTAATAAATTAACCGCAGGGGCGCATTTTAATTTGTTCTTTTTTTAAAATCCTTTCTTCACCCTTTTCTTTGGAAGGCACCACAAATTACTGTTTATTTGAAGATTCCTAGAGTCCAGTGTATCTTCTACCCATTCAAACAGGAATATGTCTCATATTCATCTGACTTTTCAAAATGAGATAGATTGGTTAACCTCCATTCTCTGTACTCGCGTCATCATCATGGCCAACCCCCAGTGCCCACCTACCGGGACGTGAAAAATAAACCTGAGGGAAATGAGTGTCTCTCTCTGTACCAGGCCTCTCCGCTCCACTCGCCAGTCCCTCCAGCCAGAGGCCTCGGGTGTTCGTTTCTGTCCGTTCAGAGGCTGGTGCTGCCCCGTTGCTCCCAAGCTGGCTCCTGGGTGCTTGTTTGCCATGTGCGGATGCCCCTGCAAGTCGGGGTGTTAGGACCTGCCAGGGGCTCGACTAGCCCCGGGGCCGGGCCGCACAGGCAGAGTCGGGCCGCCTGCACTGGACATGGGGTCCGTCTGCTCGGACCAGGCGGGAACCGAGGTCTGAGACAGGCACGCGGGCATGGGAGGCAGTAAGAGGACCAGGAGCAGAGGTGGCATGACGGGGGCGAGAGCCGTGGGGACAGTCTCAGACACCAGGGCTGTGCATGGAAAAGGAGAAAAGGAGAAACAGAAAGATAGCCAACAGGAATATGCTTTGAAACGCCGATTTCCCAGGAGCGACTGTGGGGGAACCTGAGAAACGGGAGACCAGGCAGGGCCTCTAAGGAGGGGTAGCCGCTGATGTCTGGGAGGGAGGGTCGGGTCTGGGAAGAGGGTGACGGCTCAGAGAGGGCCAGCCATTCGTTCGGCTGCTCTGCATTCTTGGCTGACCCTGAGCACACCTGCAGCCCGACTTCCGAGCGGCCACACAGCACATGGAGGTGAGCCCCACGTTGGGGGTGCCGTCACCTGCCTCTGACCCTCCAGGCGCCCGCTCTCCTCCAGGGAGAGACGGGAAGGAGGTGGCAGCGGGTCCGGGTGTAAGTGCTGGGTGGGTACCTCGGGCCTCAGGAGGGCTAAGGCCTGGGAGGCAGGGGGAATGGCATCCGGCAGAGACTCAGAGAGGGGAGAGGGAGCTCTTAGACGGTGTGGGCAAAACGCTTGCCTAAAACTGGAAGAGGGTGCACCCTGGAGGCTGTGGAATCTCAGCATCTAAGAGGATTCAATGGAGAGTTGGAGCCTGTCTCCCCAAGTAGCAGAGTCCGATTTTAAAAATGCCAACATTTTTTAGTATGCACTGGGCATGTTCCACCTTTCTGGACAAGAGTCAGCCAGACAGCGCTGAGAGGAATCCTCAAACCAGTCTTGTTCTGGGGACTCTTCTGCTGCGACTGTCACTTGGCCCCCACTGCCTCAGGCTGGAGGGCGCAGAGAGATCTGAGCACTGACGGTGGTCCTCCGGCAAACCACCCGTCTCTCCATGCGGTCGCATCCTTTTCTCTAACACAGGAGTGATCGTATCCCAAGTCATGTAGGGTAAAATGGAAGCACAGTGAGAAGGGCAAGGCCTCCGCCACTGTGTGTGGGGACTCCAGTACTAGAGGGGTGCCCAGCGCTGCTTACAGGCCAGGCACTGGCTCGTGCTTCTCCCATTAACCCATCCCAGCTTCACCAGGCAACTCAGCCAGTGAGCTCCCTCAGGAGGGCACATTTTCATGGCTCCCACCAACGAGGAGAAGGATGGAGGGGAGGAGGGGAGGGAGGAATGGGCGGGTGGATAGATAGGTAGATGGGTGGATGGATGAATGGTAGATGGGTGGGTGGATAAGTGGATGCATGGATGGATGGGTGGGTAGGTAGGTAGGTGGGTGGATAGATGAGTGGATGGATGATGGGTGGGTGGATGGATAGATAGGTGGAGGGGTGAAAGGATGTATTATGGAAGGAAGGGAAATATATCCACAGTCCAACTTCTAGTTGACCTATTCTCCTCTGCCCATAGCAGTCTAGAGGATCAGTAAGACTTTGTTGCTTCTTTTTAATTAAACAAAAATTTGTTGAGTACCCACTGCACCCCTAGTCCACACTCCTAGCCTCCAAGCACTCACTGCTAAAATGGGACAGTGAGAACAGTGAAGTAATTACTCACGTGCCCGCTGCAGTAGAAAGGCCCCACACAAGGGGAATACAGAGTAGCCTGGAAGTCCCGGGGCAGGTGTGTGACGTCCCCTGGGAGCTGACCCTGAAGGATGGGGGGACGGAAGGTGGAGATAGTCCTCCGTTGAAATGCCACCCGTCCCTTGTGGGAAGCTGCAGAAACCTCTGGCTTGGGTAGAGCAGCCTTGGAAGTGGAGGAAGGACCTCCACTGCGGGAAACAAAGTAGGAATAGCCCTAAAAATAAGCCTGAGAAACATGGGCATGTTATTCTTTGGAACTTGGAGAAACTGCATCCATATTTTGGAATATTATGCCACAGTTCGCATATGCACCACCAACATGAATTGATTTCCGAGACCCGTCGTTTAATGAAAAATACAAGTGGCAGAAAAACGTGCCCAGTGTGATATCACCAAGGGGAAAACGCTACAGAAAAGAAATCTGTGCAATTGTGTTTTCTGTGGGCCTGCGAGGACCCACGCCCCCACACTGGGCCACTAACCGCAGTCACCTCTTGGGGGGCAAAGAGAAACGACTAGGGTTTGGGGCTGGGGAGCGTTGAAGGGGGAGCGTCAGCATTTTTGGTAATCTTTCCGTTTTGTTTCAACCAGGAAAAGGTTATCTTGCTATTAAAATGTAATTTTAAAATTCAAAAGCTGGTGGAGTCATTGGCGTACTTCCTGGCACTAAGATTTTCAATTAGAGCTTGCACAGTCTGAGAGCTAGACGGATACTGTCTGAAAGCAAACAAAATCCAGTGTTTAAAAGAAGAAAAAAAAGCCCCCCTCCCCTTGGAGCCTGCAGGGAGCAGGAACCCCGCGAGCCACTGCATCTCCGGCTGCACGGCGTCCTTGGTGTGGTCCGCCCGTGATCAGTTTCGGGTGAGGGAGGTTGCTCTTTTTTTAAAAAAAATTTTGTTTTATTGCTTAAAGTATTACAAAGAGTATTACATATGTCTCCTTCCCCCCCCTCACCCCTTGACACCAGCCTCCCCTACCCCCCAGTGTCTTGTGTCCATTGGTTATGCTTATATGCATGCATACAAGTGCTTCTGTTGATCTCTTAACCTCCCCCAACCCCTGGCTTTCCCGCTGTAGTTTGACAGTCTGTTCAAGGCAGTTCTGCCTCTGTATCTATTTTTGTTCATAAGTTAAAAATGGTCTTAATTATC
>NW_006291554.1:1232331-1239256 GCF_000327345.1 Myotis davidii
GTATGAGTTCCCTATAAATGTTGGAGATTAAACCCTTATCGGTGATAACATTAGCAAATATGTTCTCCCATGTAGTGGGTCTTCTTGTTGTTTTGTTGGTGGTTTCTTTTGCTGCGCAGAAGCTTTTTATTTTGATGTAGTCCCATTTGTTTATTTTCTCTGTAGTTTCCAATGCCCTAGGAGCTGTATCGGGAGGGAGGTTGCTCTTGACCCACACTGACCTTGCAGAGCCATTCCCGGCCCTGCCTGTGACTGGGCTCCACCCTGCGGGGTAGCTGGCTCCGGGCAGCCGTGGTGACAAGGCTTTTCTCTTTCCTGGCACCGGGATCATTTTCTTGGAGAGTCTCTGTGGACGTTGGCAAATAGTTTTGGCCTATTTCCAAGAGGTTGGGGTTTATACCAGTCAAAATGAGGCAGGCATTTAATCAGTCACCCAGGGAACACACTCCGGGCCCTCTGGCATCTTTATAATTAATTTTTAACATTTGTTTTCAGTATAAAATTTGGGCCTTTATCCTCTCTGAAATAAAAACATAGCATGCACATTAGACTATATTGGCACTAAACTTCACACACCATTGTCTTATCCCCTTCCAACTATTAACTCCTGTTAAGCAAGACAGAGAGATAGTAAGACACCCCCCCCCCTCCCGCCCACTCGCGCTCCCCAATCTCGCTGGCTTGCTGGATGCCTCATCCCTTGTAATTGCCTTTGGTGGCCAAGCCCCTTCCTATCATTAGTGCGCGTCCGAGGTTACTTGTCCGGGGCCTGGCCACCTCCCCAGCCGCCCTGTTCCTCCCGCAGGGCGTCCCCTTCCGTGCCCGGCCTTTCCCTCCCCAACTGCTGGGAGGCCCTGGCCACCGGCCTCTTATTAACAAGACACAGTGGGTAGCTCTGGATTTTTAACCCTGGGATTTAAACTTGACCTGCTGGAGAGTATTTCTTCCTGTTTGTTTATTTGCCTGATCTTGGCAACACCGGAGATGGCGAGTGAAAAAGTACAGCTTCTGAGTCCTCTCTTCAGACCTCCTGAGTCAGAATCTGCAGGCTGAAAGGAAAAACAGACCACTGGCCTTCTTTAAACGCGATCTAGTGATTTGCTAATGACTCAGCTAAGTGACCATTTCTCACTTTCTTCCAGGGAAGTTACAGCATGAACCTATCTTTATCGTTTCATATACCAGGCTTGCCCTCGGGGCTGCCATATGCCTTTCGTGCAAATTAGAAACGGACCTTTCTTTCTGGGCCAGACCCCAGGGTGGACTTCAGTCCCATGCGCTTCCTTGGCCAGGAGTCTTTGTGCAGTTAACCTACCCAGTCGCGCGTGGCAACCTGCTTACTCTGTGCTGTGATGGGGAAAATCCCTACCCCTGAGCACCTACACGTGTGAGCACAGCACCAGGCGTGTATTTTTTTTCCTCCCACAGCTATTTTCTAGAACCCTGACAGCCATGCATGAGGTTTTCGGTTGAGGGAACTGTGGCTCAGAAAATGTGATATCCCTGAAATAACACAAAAAAAGCTGAGCCAGATTAGAATGCAAGCCAGGCTCTGAGGAGGCCAACACTTGGATGGGTGATAAATTATTTCTAGCCAGTGCCTCGCTTCTCCATCAAGGCCGTGCGTAATTGGTGTCCTTCCCTCTGAGAAACTGATGAAGTCGGGCCCGGGGACAGGTCCCCGGGCCTCTGTCTGCTGTGGGAGCGAGCACAGGTCTCCGGCCTCCACGTGATGAATGTGTACGTGCTTATGAAGCACCAGGAGGGCTGAGCCAACGGCGGGTGGCGTGGCAAAGTATTTGTGGTCACATGTTTATTATTAGCACAAGTGGCCCTTTTTCCAGCCGGCCGCCATGATTAAAAACCCAGTTTCTCTTTCCATTGTGGGCAGGAATGGGAGGGGCTGAAACTGAGGAGGGATTATGAGCCTAGAGTCAGCGAGGACTCATTACTGGGGCTGTCCTGTCCTCTCCATCAGTGGCTGGGGACACAGGCTCCCGGGGTAAGGAGGTGCCCTGAGCAGAGCGCACAGGCAGAGGGACGAGTGAGCGAGGCTCCTGGGCTCCTGGGCCACCCAACCAGGGCCACGTCAGGAACCACCGCCGCCCAGGGCCCAGCAGCGCTCCTGTGTTGACCACGTCTTCAGGGCGGCTGGGGTCAGGAGATGGGGAGGCCTCACCGGTCCCTGTGCTTCAGGCTGGGACATGGGCAGCTGTGTGCCTGGTGTCACCTTCTCTGTGGTCCAGTGAGACGGCCAGCAAGCTGCTCTCATGGTCTAGGCAGAGGAGCCTCATGCTCTAGGCTCCATCGAGTTGGCCTGTTCTGCTTCCCAAAGCAACCTCAGTGCCCAACCTACTGTCAAGGGGCAGAGAAGTACCTGCCCCTCCCTGCTAGTAGGAGGAACTGTAAATTCGTATTGCAGGGGGCGGGGGTGGAGGGTCAGAATTGGGGCCATAGGTGCCCCCAGCCACAGCCCTCATCCCTGGAGGCTGGGTGGTGGAAACGTCTTCCGCTGCCCTCCCCGCTTGCAGGCAGTGTGGGAACGCCGCCCGCCCCCGCCCCCCGCCACCCCAGGCCTCATGGCCATGCTCAGAATCCACCCAGCAAGCTGCTCACAACTTCAGAGAAAATCTGTCCCACGTCAGATGTTTTTCATTTGATTCTCAAAAGCTTTGCAAAGGAATTGTTTTTTCTAGAAATGCCTCCTTGCACAGGTTGAGATCACAGCTCGGTTTCCCTTTTCTGGTAAGTTCTGAAATACCCAGGTGCCCTCTTTGTAACGGTGGTAGCTCATCACGGCCCTTCCTCATCTCGGATGGCTTTGGTCCTTTTCAAACAGAGACAGAGGGCAGGTCCTCTCCACCCTGGTCACACCTTGGTCCTCTCTGGCCCTGGCTGCACCTTCCAGCAACACCCCGCCCCCTCGCCACCAGGTGGCACACGAGCAGCCTGGTCTCCCTCCTGGTCTTGCACCATCCCCGACTGAAAGGCAGTTTGGAGGAGTCAGCTAATCTGTTGGTCCCCAAAACTGTCCGGACATTAGAATCAGCTGGGCAGTTGAATCGACATTCAGATTCCGGGGGGCCCTGGACGACTGGGGGTGGAGCGGGGACATAAGCTCATCTGGGAGCCGCCGATCTCGGTCAGTTTGCTGACTTGGAAACGACACTCAGACTATTCCAGAAGCTGGTACCTGTTACCTCTGGTTATTTGTGACCTGGATCAGGAAGACGTGGTGGCATGAGAAAGTGCTGAGAGCGTCCTCACATACCTTCTCTT
Source organism: Myotis davidii (assembly GCF_000327345.1). Lineage (NCBI taxonomy): Eukaryota > Metazoa > Chordata > Mammalia > Chiroptera > Vespertilionidae > Myotis > Myotis davidii. The sequence goes on from NW_006291554.1 coordinate 1,235,611, forward strand.
GAAGAGAGGAGGCTCGAATTCCTGCGGAATCTGCAAACCTCACGCTGCTGTGTCACTGCCAGCGACAGGTCGCAGCTCTCTGTGGCCCTGAGGCAGGGGTGGGGAACCTTTCTTCTGCCAAGGGCCATTTGGATATTTATAACATCATTCTTGGGCCATGGAAATTTATCAACTTAAAAATCAGCCTGCTATATTCGGTCAAACGTTTAAGTAACTCACCCCTAAAGCCTTGGCAGGGCCAGACCCAATGATTTCTCGGGCCTTTTAAGGCCCGTGGACTGGACGTGCCCCCCACCCCCCACCCCCACCGCAAGAACACTGTACTTGATAAAGTCATCCGTCTTTGGCTCCTTCAAGTGCTGCAAAGAAGAAATAGGTTCAGCCTAGAAATCAGTTAGTTTGAACTCTATATGCCCACTTTAGGCTTTCACTTCCTGTGGTTCAAAACTGAGCATCATCTCTAAGTAAAATCCTACCCGGGCCTGAATGTGGGGAGGGCTGGCCCCTCCCCCCTGTGGTTTCTGTGGCTATTTAATTCTTTGGGAAGGACGCTGGGCCAGGAATCCCAGACCCAGATTTTAGACTTGACTCGTGTCTTACTCTGATCTTCCTTCCCCGAGTGGACCCTGGACCTTGGTATCTTCGTCTGAAGATGAGATGCTGAATTGGGTTACCTCGAATCTCCCCTGCTGAGTGTTCAGAGTGTTGTCGGGGCCGGGGGCCGTGGGGTGGTGGTGTTGGGGGAAGGAGGGTCTGTGAGAGACACAGCGTCTGAGACTCCATCCCAAACCTGCCGACACGCAGCTGCGGGCCGGGCCGTTCAGGTGCACCTTCCGTTTTGAGAAGCACTGTTCTAGAAGGTACCTTCTAAGGGGAAACCGAGGCGGGCCTTTGAGCGATACCCCGAAAGACTGGAGACGCTGTCCTCGTAGGGGAGCTCCTTCCAGCTGGAGGCTCCCTGGGCACTGAGCGGGCAGCAGGGGAGCGGTGATGCCGCGGCGTGGTCGCTGTGTGGTTGTTCCTTCTCTGTGTGGTCACGCGGGTCGTTGGTTCCACTGTGTGGCTAGCATTTCCTGAGTCGACTCTGGAACTTTCTCAGAGTTGGTTTGTTCGTGGATACCTGTCTGATTTTTTTTCTCTTTCTCAGGGGGACAGAGAGGCTGGGGTCTTCGATGTAGCCATTTTTCTGTAGGTTTTAAGGCACCTTCTAGAAACCTTGAATTCAGTCCTTTGGAAACCGTTGTTATTCTACTTGTACCTTCCTTGTCGTTCTCCCCCAGTTTCTTTCGTGAAAGCCCGTCTTGAAGACGCTTCCAGTCGCTGGTCCCGGCACAATCACCGTGGCTGCTCACTCCCAGTACTGCCTTCGAGATCCTTCCAGGCCAAGGACCAGGGGCCACGAAAACCTGGGGGAAGTATAAGCCATGGAAAGTCCACAGGAGGATTGTCGTTAAAATGCTAAGCAAGCCTCATGCAAGCCTGGGTCACTAGACACGTCAGGGTCACAAAATAGATTGGACGATACCCAAACGGAGGCCCGGGAAGCAAGTTAGGGAACCGGTGGCGTGGAGAGAAGCGAGCAGGGGGCCGCTTTCCCATTGCTGCGGTCAAAGGCAGGCTGGTGTGTGCCTGGAAAAGATGATACGTTTCCCGGCTCCGTTCCACCGCTGTTTGGAAGAGGCGTTTGCCGCGGACTTGGAACTGTGTTGATTGGCAATTTATTTGTGAGTTTTCTGAAACGGGGGTTTCTCTTCTTGGTCCTCGGAGGTTCACTACAATTAACCTTCTGCTGGTGGGAATTTCCTTTTCCCTCAAGCTAAGCTGCCCATCCCATTTCAGCCCACCATACCCCCCGCAAAGGATATGACCGTCTAAATAATGGACCCCTCGAGCGATTGGAAGACCTACGTTTCTGGAGCCCCCTGAGTTTTTCCTGCCTCTTCATGGTAGCACGTCAGTCGTTACGTATTCTCGTGTGTTATTCTGCCAGGAGGCCTGGGCAGTTTGTGCATAAAAACCAGAGGGTCTTTTATTCATGTCTCTGGGCCCAGGTCAGGAGTCGGGGCCCCTGCAGAACTTGAGACGTTGAATCAGGGGTAGGTCCCAAACATCTCTAGACCAGAGTGGCAGTCGTGGGAGGGAACAAAGTGTCTATTTTAATAAACAGCTGGCTGGCAGGTACGGGGTGGGCTGAGCTCTTCTTAATGAGGATTGCAGGAGCTAGTGCGTGCCCGCCCGAGCTACAGGTGAGGAGGCCCCAGGCCCAGCAGGCGAGGGGCCACATCTCACAGCCACAGCTCTTGTCTCCACATTCCTGACTTGGACATGCCCCTTCCTCATCCACCCATCGCCTTGAATACCTTTTTTTTCTATTATAAATGTCTCCTACTTAGTGTTCAGACCCAGCTAGCAGTCTCCTCTCCTGGGAGCCTTCCTTGACTCCCCGTCGCCCCACCCCATTGCTGGCAGGATCAGTGTATCCAGCCTTCTTACCATGCTGCCTTACAGCAAATTTTCCGACGGACTGTGTTCTTAGACTCTAAGAACCTCAGGTCCAAGATGAGTACATCCCCCTCCCCCCCAAGTGCCCGGCCCAGTACCTGGCGTGAATGTCCATGTCTTTTCCACCGTAAGATAAGGAAAAGGGATGTGTGAGTTCGATGCAAATGGAAGGCGCGTGTGTGTGTGTGTGTGTGTGTGTGCGTGCGCGCGCACATGCATGCATAAATATTTCCCTAGTCGTGTGCCATATTCTGTTGTGATCATCGTACTTTAAGACATTTGTAACTTGGCAAAGGAGATGGGATAAGATGATTCCAGTGACTCATGACAGCAGGATGTCAGGGCCTCGTGAGGGGCGGCCTTCGGGGCAGGAAAGACTTCCATCAAAACTCCGAGCCCCTGACACTCGGTGAAATGTTTCAGAAGATGTCCAGGGTTTGTCTCTCCACCAGCTCCCTGACTGCGGCCATTATTCATGCAAAACTGCTCTGCACAGGGGTCAGCAGAGCTTGGCAGGTTGAGAATGGTGAGCAGGCATTTGTTTTTCCATGTGGACTCCCTGTGACAGTGAGGCAGCTCTGCTCTGAGGCTCAGAGAGAGAGAGGACAGACACAGAGCACAGGGACCATGCGAAGGGCAAGGTGATCACCCCCATTGAGCTCTGGGAGTTTGTGTGGCACCGTGGTTAAGAGTGTGGGTGCTGGAGCCTGCTGTCTGGGCGGGACCCTGGCTCAGGATAGCCGGGTGACTTGGGGTAAAATAAGGCCGTGGGGTGGGGCTCATTGGTTCCTCACTCCATGATGCGGGGATAAAATCACATGTTCCTCAAAGGGCTGGGGAGAGGATTAAACATGTGAACAGACGTGAGGCGCTTGGGAGTATAAACCCCTGGGAATGGCCTTGAGGAACTGAAGGCCGCGTCGTTACAGTTTTATCTTGAAAGTGAAACTGACATGCGAGGACCTACTATGCACAGAACTACAAGACACAGAGGGAACCCACCAATGTGTTTCCCTCTTAGTTTATGTTTCGTGGGCAGGAGGGTCTTTACTGTAGATAGGTACTAAGTGACATTTAGGCAGAAACCCAAAGGGTGGCTCAGTGAGGCTGCCAGCTGGAGGGGGAATGAGCAGGAATTGGGGGG
>NW_006291554.1:1239314-1244000 GCF_000327345.1 Myotis davidii
GGGGAATGGCCTTGAGGAACTGCAGGGTAGGGGAGGGGCGATAGAGAATGACATGGCCAACTTTGCTTTTTTTTAAATCTTCATTTGGCCGTGGGGATTACACTGGGTGAGGATAAGGAGAGGCGGCCAGTGGGAAAGGACTACAACTCCGCAGGTGACATGTGACCAGGGCCTGCACCTGAGTAGGGGAGGTGTTACTGTCTCACACGTGGGTCTTACATGAGGGTCAGGACACAGAAACATTTAAGCATCTTTGGAGAAAAACATCTGTTAGTCGTAACCAATACTTAAATAGGATTTGCAAAACTTTTAACCAGTTGCAATGAGGCCAGATTTATACAGAAAACAAAAATTGGGAACCTCATTTGGGGCACTTTGGAGGACAGCTGTCACTGCACCCTCTCTGGGTCACAGGGCACTGAGAGACCCCCAAAGGCCTTTACCTAATTTATTCACACCCTGTCTTTCCGGCGCCTTCTATTTGTCTGGCACTCTGATAGACGCTAAGCCACATCTCCGGAGAACTGCAGGACTGGCTGGGGCAGTTACAGTAGGCAGGGGCAGATAAAGAGTTAAACGAGTGTCTTTCACAGCCGATCAAAGCAGGCAGAAGTAGGACATGACTAATTGTCTAATGATAAATGGGACAGAAAACAAGGGACTGTCGGAAATGAGGAAGGGAGAGCCCCAAGGAGCCGATCTGAACTCCAGACGGATGCAGGCAATGGCGTGAACAGAGCAGAGGGGAAAGGGTGTGGCCAGACGGAGACTCTGTGCACGTCCTGGAGCTGAGGCATCAGATTTATGTCCACAGGTGAGAGGAGGCTACAGGCTGTCCTAGGGCTGAAAGGTGGCAGGACAAAGGGGCTTGTGCAAACGGGGACGCCACACACAGTTTGGAGCTAGTGGGTGATATGCTCAAATGGTGTTTTTAAGATGACTTAATTGTCCCTGTGGGTGGGATGACTTAGAGAGACTGGAATGGAGGAGCCATCAAGGAGCTGATAGAGGGATGTCTGGGGAGAACCGAGAACTTGAGATGAGCATGGGCAGAGGGTATGGATCGGTCTCGTACTCTCTGAAGCACCCGGGTCAGGAAAGGGGGCAGGAGGTGGAAGGAGCCTGAACTTTCCGTCTGAGTTCCCACTTCCTTAAGCTGCCAGGGAACCTCGGGCAGATTGCTCACCCAGCCTCAGGGCCCCCATTGGGTTGGACCAGGAGTCCTGGGGCCTCCCCCAGCCTGATGATTCTGAGACTCTGTGACAGGGCTGAGCGGGGAGATGAGTTGATGGCAGGGTGGGATCCTGGTACAGCAAGTGCTGTTGCCCCTGGAAGGGGGTGGAGGGAGTAAAATAAGCTACCTCAGATATTCAGTGGGGAGGGGGGAGCCCAAGGGGATGAAGGTAAAAAAAACCACCACTGGGTTTATCTTTTAGAAGGCCCTGGGGACCTCCACGAGTGAGAGTGTGAAGAGTAGCGGAGCCGTGTGCCAGTGGTCGGGCCCCAGAGGAAGCAGATGGTTAATTTGAGGACAGTTGAATCCAGGGACTGTGTACAGAGGTAGGGGCAGGGGTGCTAGGGAGTTGGTGCAGTACCCAGGACTGGTCGCAGCTGGCCTGCAGGGGCCAGAGCAGGGAGCTGTAACCAGAACAGGAGGCAGGGAGGTAATGTGGCAAGAGAGTGAGCCCAGGGCATCGATATCCTGACCTGGGATATCGATGGGCACTTGCCTCCCAACCAGCTCCTGCCCAGATTCCAGAGCTGGGTGGCTAGAGGGAGAGGGGATCCAGAGGGGCAAGCAAAAGACATCGCATCTCACACCCAGGCTGCAGGGCAAGGGAGACAGATGATGCCGACACAGGGGCAAATGCATGGAGATGGTGCACACTGCAGGGGACAAAAAGCAGCAAGAGCCAGGTGATCACAGGTATGAGAACCAGATGGTCATTTATCATCCATACCAGAACAATGTTTCCCACGGCAATGAGCTCGCTTTCCCCTAGCCCAGGGCCTCTGCCGCCCTCCTGAGTATGTTAAGCCCCACGTGTCCAGGAGACCTCCTGCACGGGCACTCACTGGTGCTGCTTGAAAGCAGATGCTTCTGGAAGCAGAACCTCTTGTGCACATTGTAAATTACCTGTTAATAGCAGCCGCACCATCAATAGCTTGGCTTAAGTGGCTCGCTGATTTCCTCCTCCTTGAAATGGTTCTCTACTTCAAATGCGCTGTTTTTTCACCGCCGCCCTCTCTCCCTGGCCCCCCGCACACACTGAAAGTGGTTTTCTCCAGCCTCTCGGGGTGATTTGAGTCCAGGGATGAAGGCAGATATAGTTCATGAGCTCCTTCCAATGGTTCCGTAAGCACCGCTATCTGCAAGGCTGGCCTCCCTGCCCTCTGACTGTGCCAGTCAATTTCAGGAAGGCAGGTCCCCGGTGCCGTTTCAGTCATTAACTGGAGGGAGCTGTTGTAGTTCTGCTGGATTTGAAAAGCACAGGGCGCTGGAAGACAGTGATTTCTCAGACCCTCACTCAGGGCCCTCGCTGGCTAAGAGGAAGCCGATAGGAGGACAGCCATTGTGTGTCCTGGCTCCTCAGCTCCTGAGAGTCATAAACTGGGCCCCATCTCTCACTTGCCACCTATTATTTAGTTCTAATGTTTGGGTGACGAGCTGAGAACTAGGGAAGTAGTTATTGTCATGAGACAGTTTATTTTTAAAATTAAAGTCAGGTAAAAAAAAACACACACATTCAATTTTCTCTCTCCAGCCCCCTTCCTTCCCTCCTCTACCTCATCTTAAAACTTAAAAAGCAGGTTTGCATCTGCCAGCATGCGTGGTCTAGATCTCCTGGGTCCAGTCGTCATTTTCTCCCCTTCCCTGACTTTCTCCTAGCCACTCGGACTCAGCAAGAGAAACAGATTCACCCATATTCTCTGGCTCATACCAGATTATGGAGACGTAATTCACTCCTGTGGAACCGCCCCTTCACAGCAGCAGCATTCTAATAACAGTGAGCATTATTGAGCACTTACTGTATGCCAGGGACTGTGCCAGAACTATGCGTGCAGTAGCTCGTTAGCTGGGCCAGACACCTCGGAAGCAGGGACAGAGTCACATTCCCCGCCTCACAGAGGAGGAAACGGACATACCTGGATCAGGACCTTGGACAGGGACAGCTGGTTGGGAATAGTGGTGTTAGGCGGGCCCTCCTCCAGAACCCAAGTGCCTCACACTGCTGTCTAGTTGAGAGCCAGCTCGAGTGGCTTCCACCCTAACCAAACACGCTTGGGGGACCTTCAAGGGGTCCAAATTTGAACAGGGGATCCTTAGAACCCTGCAGTCTAACAGTGGCAAGGTGCCCACGGAGAACTGGGCATTGCGTACCTCATGGACACCTATGTCCAGGGCTTCTGTGGAGGCATGTGCCTTCAGTGGGAAGTCCCATTCCTGCCGGGGCCTCTGCATGTCCTTCCAGGGACCAAGAGCTTCTTGATTAGGCGCCCTCCTCATGCCCTCAGCATCAGGGCTTCCCTCGGGTTCTGGGAGGGTCTGTGTTGTCTGATTGCGTTGGGCATCCAACACACAAAACCTCCAGACCCTGGCTCAGGATTTCTGAGAGCTGGGTTATTTCGTTCTGGTGAGCAAACATACAGTTCAGCCAAAGCATGTGGTACAACCACTAAGTGCATGCGCCGACGGGGTGAGTGAACAAGCCAGGTAGAGGGATATCTAAGACACAACCCTGTGTCTAGGGCCTCAAGGGCACTGGCATGTGTCAATCCATAATGCACACCACTGCAGTTTTATAACATATGCCACGTGTCAGGGAAGGAGAGAGGGAGCTGGCTGGCAAGGGACTGGAGAGGCCTCATGGAGGAGGTGGCCTGTGAGACAAGACTGGAATGAGGCAATATGACCCAACCTGTTGGGAGGAGGGGATATTGCTAGTAGAAGCAGGGAGGCCCCCTTAGGACTTCGAAGAGTGTCAGTCAGGCAGTGGGGGGGGGGGTAATGGGAACCTTTGAGGGCCTGGAGCTGTGTTGCCATGTGGGCTTGGGGGGAACTGGACATCTAGAACCACTAATAACAGAGCCAACATCTAGAGCAGGGGTGGGCAAGCTTTTTGACTCGAGGGCTACAATGGGTTCTTAAACTGGACCGGAGGGCCGGAACAAACACATGGATGGAGTGTTTGTGTGAACTAATATAAATTCAAAGTAAACATCATTACATAAAAGGGTACGTTCTTTTTTTTTTTTTAGTTTTATTCATTTCAAACGGCCGTAGTTTGCCCCCGGCTGATCTAGAGTCTTAAGCCACCAAGAACTGTGGAGGGGTCTTCCCCTCCCCCTCCAGATGGCTTTTATTACCTCCATTTCACTGATGGAGAAACTGAGGCCTAGAGAGGTGAAAGCCCAGCAGGCACCCTCAGGAGGCCATGTTCCTTGCCTGGGCTTTCTGCCTTGCCGGGGTTGGCCCCTACCATGGGGAACCAAAACTGGTCGCAAAACTGCAGAAGTTGTGAGCGCACGAGCTGCCCCTTAGCATGTGTGAATGGAGGTGTCCAGGCCAGGCCGGGATCTGAGCCCACGACCTGCATGGTGTTGGAGATGGAGGTGCTTTGGGGACTTAGGTGGGCCCCTGCCTGGGTGACACAGCGCCCCCCCCCCGCCCTGAGGCTGGGGGCA
>NW_006291554.1:1244016-1276873 GCF_000327345.1 Myotis davidii
CATGCCCCCTGCAGCCCCTCTGTCCCCGCCGGCCACGTGCATGTGTGCAGAGCCCCAGGCACAGGGACACAGGGCATAGCGAATTAAAACAGTTGAGGTCACATCACTTGTGCCTCTCCAGGGTGAGCCATAAATATGAGAGCTTGCTACTCCGAATCCCGCTAATACGTTTAACCGCCGTGTGCGCATGGAAAGCAGCTGTGAGGAGCAGAGCCATAAATTGGATTGTAAGAGCTCAGGCTAGCAAAACGATTGCAGTGTTTTTACAATTACCTGCCTCTCCCCGATCCACAGAGGAGAGCCCTTTCTCTCTGTGCCTCTGCGGTAAAACAGGCGTCCAGGTTAAGTCTGTTTCATGATTACACCGTCGTCGTCCCGTGTTATTGTCACCACTCCCCGAGACACAGGGCATTTATCCCCCACACCTACCCTGCTGCAGGCTCTCCGGGCCTCCCCTTTTCAGCAGAGTCGGCTGAGGCCACGCCACCTGCCAGGCGGGAGCATGGAGCAGGAACCCCACCCGGGGCACCAGACTTTAGAGCAGTGATGGCGAACTCATTTTTTTGGTTGATTTTTCTTTGTTAAATGGCATTTAAATATATAAAATAAATATCCAAAATATAAGTCTTTGTTTTACTATGGTTGCAAATATCAAAAAATTTCTATATGTGACACGGCACCAGAGTTAAGTTAGGGTTTTTCGAAATGCTGACACACCAAACTCAAAAGGTTCGCCATCACTGCTCTAGAGCTTGCTCTTCCCAAGGGTGAACGATTCGCTTTTCGTTGTGATCCTGAGGGGAAGGAAAATAGGTCAGTTTTCATTTGTTTAAATTGCATATCCTTTGCACACCTAAGAGGTTAGGACAGTCTCCAGGCCCCTGAAACTCAAGCGCCTGCTCCCTCCGACCAGGTCCCTGCTTTGTGTCCAAGCGTGTTGCTGTGGCCGCAGTCTCCCTGCACGGTATTAAGAATCTCACAAAAGTGAGCTAAGACTCGTTGTACTGAGTACAAGCTGCTTTCTATTTTTTGCTCCTCTACTTAAATTTTCAAAGAATCTAAAATAGCAGTTGCCATTTTTCACCCCGTGCTCTTCTGAAATATTTCATTCTTCCTCGGGCGGTTTAATACTGCGCTGCCCAAGGATTAACTTTCCTTTTGGAAGAGAGTCTATTAGCTGAGAAAGGCAGGAAATGTATTTCACCGCATGGAAGGGATAGGGCTTGGGGGGCACAGGCCAAGGGGGCCAAGGGGGCCAGGGGCCCACGGCTTCATGATGACAAAGCTGCTGGCCCATCAGCAAAGCCAAGCCGGCGCCTTTTATTATACACGCGCTGATTTTTAAAAAGCGAAGTTTCCCTGCAGTGACCAGTTTCAAGGGGATTAATGTTCAATGAATAATGATTTAGAGAAACAACAGCCATACTTAATTGGAAGAGGTGAAATCAGTCATGCAGCACACATGTCCCCTTTTAGATGCACGTTTGGTTCTCAACCTTGACATTAGAATCACCTGGGAATCTTTTTTAAAATCATGATTTCTGGGCCTCATCCTCCAGAAATGCTGTTTCTTTGTTATGGGGTGGGGCCACAACATTAGTAACAAAGAAACAGAAATTCTGGAGGATGAGGCCCAGAAATGAGGATTTTAAAAAGATTCCCATGTGATTCTGATGTGCAGCCAAGGTTGAGAACCACTGTTCTAGAAGGTTCTGTGGGCCTTTAAACCAATGGGAAGGTGAGGGTGGCTCCCACATCACCAGCTGGAATAGTGACAGGATCAGGCTGCCGCTGTTTCTCTAATTGTTTCTTAATGACTGCCAGGAAAGAGGGGGGAAAGCGGACAGAGATAAAAGCTGTGATTCCTGCCTTTGTGATTGAAGGTGCTAATCAAACGCTTAATTTCTCCGAGCCCTTAGATAATTAAGTCAGGTGACACTGATCTCAGGTGACTGCCCAGCTCTTGCTGAGTCTGTCCCTGGCTCCACCCTGCTCCCCAGGGGGCCAGGCCTGCACAGTGTGAAGTGTATCCCCCACAGGCAGCCTTGTCATTGGCCGCTGGTGGATCCCTGGGATGGCTGGACAGCCTTCCTCTACGTGTCTTTTCCTGTCTCCCTGTTCCATGCAGCAAACTGGACCTCATTTGGTTGGTATGGGTTTTTTGGGGGAGGGGGGGGGGGATACCATTTTTTGCTTCTTTTACCAAAGGGTCAGAATTCACTCACAGTGGAAGCAGAGGAAAGGAATATTTTCCCCCCTTAACCCTAATCCACTTAGTTTTTAAAAGAGAGGTGCACAAGCTGCAATGTTGGGAACTTTCTCACCAGATCAAGGAGAAAAAAAATGTAACTTTTGGCATTTGATTGGCAGGCTGATTTCCCCAAATCCAGGTTCGGTAGGGAACTGCTAACTTTATCAACTATCCTCTTTTTATTCTTGAAAAGGATCTCATTCTTAGCACATTTCCCTCCATGCAGCTGGTCTCCAAGAGGCAGGTGATACCTGTTTTCCACTTTGCCTCGGGGTCACTGAGTTATAACCCCTCTGGGGAGGCTGCACCGGGGAGCTGCTCAACACGTTTCTCCTCCGAAGGCGGGTCCTCCGGCTCCCACGTTCCCACGCTCTGCATCCCTAGGTTTGCAGTAACCTCAGGGGCAGGTGGAGGAGGTGCAGATGCACGAATCTGTAGTATCTAGAGGTCAGGGGGGCTCAAACCTTGCTACCCATTGGAATTACCAGGGGACGGGGTGCTTTCAGAAACCCTCTTCCCAGACTGCCCCCCCAACCACCACCAGTCAAACTGAGTCCCTGGGAGAGGGACCAGATGCTGGTGCTTTTCCAAACAGCCCACGTGAATTCACTGTGCAGCCAAGTTTGAGAACCACTGATCTCGGAGACAGCTTTAACGAAGGTTTCATTCTGAGTAACACCTGCTTACATCCTAGTCTCCCCTTAGTCAGTAGAATCTCCAGGTTTTCTATACTTTTCCCAGTGATGATTCTTATACATTTCTTGCTGCAGTTTCATTTTCCCTTCACAGCCGGCACAACCTTTAATAGTCATGTGTCTCACCAAGAAAATGGTTTTAAACTTTAAGCTATGCGTGACCTTACACTCTTGGTCCAGTTTAGCCTGTCTGCAGGCTGTTAACAGGGGTAACAAAGATTTCACCACCCTAACGCAGCTACTTGTGCTTCACCAGACTTTTGTCTAAAAGCAAGGCTGTGTTTTGGCTCTGCTTTGTAAAAGATCATAATTTTTTTAAAAAATTAAGGATGCTTTGGGGGCCAGAAGTTTCCTTTTATTCTAGAGTTCCCCCAGCGGTATCTCTGTAGGAAGTGGGTCTCCAAACCACCACAATGGGTGTTTAGTAAGTATCTGCATATTTGTGTTACATTTAAGGTAGCATCGAGGTGTTATGTGAAGCAGCATCTTTGCTGTTACCATTCCTTTTTCTTTTTTTTAAGACTGCAACAAGTCATGTTTCATTTCCCACAGTGTGCCTTTGGAACACACAAACAGCACAGTGGAATGGGAGGCTGAAATCTCTGGTTCAGTTTCTGACTCATCCACCATCTAAACGTGGAATGTTAGGTGTAATATTTCATTTCTGTATTTGTTTTCATACTGCCTACCTCACAAGTGAAATGTAGGTGAAGGCCCCAGTGCAAAGCCTAAAGCACTCTATGACACCTCCTAAAATTAAAATGTTATTAATTAAGGGCTCTGTCTCTGTGGCCTTTTCGTGAAGGGGCACAGGGCTGCCCTGAAATAGGGACATTCAAGCCATGATCTCATAGAAGAAGAGAGTTAAAAAAGGAAATGAAGAATATAATGGATAACTTTTCAGTGCTTTTGCCCTAATGGCAAAGAGAATTTACGTCACCACCTGCTGAAGGCAAATATACTGGTTAAAAGACCACTATCGTTTAAGACAGCGATTTCCAACTGGTGCGCCAAAGGAATTTTTAGAACATGCAATACCTATTTAGTCAGGGGCACTGACCTGTTTTCCCTTAGGATATCAAACAAAAAATAACAGCCAACACAATAGCCATCCAGTGCGAATGAATCAAAATCATACCTATTTCTTTGTTGGATCAGCAATAATTATATTTTTGGTGTGCCACAGAATTTTAGTAATTAGTTTTATGTGTGCCAGGAGATGAAAAAGGTTGAAAATCCTTGATTTTTTAAGAGAATGCTTTAAAAATGTGTTAAACTGTGCCTCATGGCAGAAAGGCAAGGGGACCTGGGAAGAGGAAGGTTTCTCAAATAGTAGGTAGATGTTATTTACAGACTGTAATTTTTGTATTATTTTAAGAATTTAAGAATTTTTAAAACAAGCTGGACTTCTTTCATATGTAACATGCATTTTCCACCTTGACACTGACCAGTGTCTATTCAGAGACAAGCTAATAATTTTTGTGTTATTTTAAGAATTTTTAAAACAAGCTGGACTTGTTTCATATGTAACATGCATTTTCCACCCTGACACTGACCAGTGTCTATTCAGAGACAAGCTGGCAGGCAGGGTGATGGAAAGGATGCCATGCTATGGGCCGGCTGTGGCCATCACCCACTCACTGCCTTGTGTTCAAGGCTCCACCCTTGCTGTCTCCCAGGACAGCAGAATGAAGACACCAGGGGTATGCCTTATATATGTTTTCTTTTTCTAGAATAAGCATCTATTACACATTTTTTTAAAAAAAACACATTAAGATGGGGAAGACCTTGTACTAGAACAGCGGTTCTCAACCTGTGGGTCCCGACCCCTTTGGGGGTTGAACGACCCTTTCACGGGCGTTTACAGTTATGAAGTAGCAACGAAAATAATTTTATGATTAGGGGTCACTACAACATGAGGAACTGTATTATAGGGTCACAGCATTAGGAAGGTTGAGAACCACTATACTAGAATGATGGAGGTAGCCTATTATCTGTGTATTTTTGCATTGTCTATAAGATGTTCCTCACCTCTTCCCAACTTTGTCTCCATCTTTGTCCATCATCATTCACCATGTAGTGTTTATGTTTTCAGACATTCACCATTTATAATCATGTGCCCTTAAAAACAAAAAACAAAAACAGGACTCTGATGAATAGTTTCCACATACTAATTGAGCACCTACTATGGGTGAGGCACTGTTTAGGTGCTAAGGATCGAATACCAAAGAACTGGTAAAGTTCCTGATTTCAGAGAGATTATATTCTAACCTTTAGTAACTTTTTAACAATTTTCTAATTTCAGAGTAATTTTAAAATCACTTAAAGTTGCCTGTGCATCCTTTATCCAGTTCCCCTATCGTACATAACTACAGTACGTTATCAAAACCAACCTTACAAAAGCACCTGCGTGGATTTATGTAATTGTCACCACAATTGAGATACACAACTAGCCAAATTTCTGCTCTGTGCTACCCCTTTCACCATGTTAACTGCTGGCAACCACTAACCTGTTCTCCATCTCTGTAATTTCATCCTTTTGAGAATGCTATCTAAATGTGACCTTTTCTAATGGTTTTTTTTTTTTTTACTCAACATAATGCCCTTGAGATCCATTGCAGTTGTTGTATCAGTAGTTTTTTCCTTTCTATTGTAGAGTAATATTCTGTAGTGTGAGGGAACCATTTACCTAGAGAGGGGTATTTTGGTTGTTTCCTTGTTTGGCTATTACAAGTAAAGCCACTATGAACATATATTTTTTGTGTGTGTAAATACAAGTTTTCATTTTCCTGAGACAAATGCCCAGGAGTGTAGTTGCTGGGTCATATAGCAAGCGTATGTTTATTTTTTGAAGAAACAGCCAAACAATTTTCCCAAGTGGACGTCCCATTTACGTTCCCATAGGTGATGTACGATTTTTTCACATCCTCTCCAGCATCTTGTGCTGTCACTATTTTTCATTTTATCTGTACTAACAGGTGTGTAGGGACACCTCATCATGATCTCAGTTTGCATTTCCCTAATGGATAGTTTTTCAGGTGCTTCTTTGCTCTTCAATGAAAACATCTGTCTGTTCATGTCTCTTGCCTATTTTCCAATCGGATTGCTTATTTTACTGTTGAGTTTAGAGAGTTCCTTGAATATTTTATATAGTCATCCTTTGGGGGGTATATGGCTTCTCTATCTGTATTATTTTGCGAAAATCCAATTTTTTCCCCTAAAGATCCTTTGCCTAACCCCAGACCCCAAAGATATTTTGTTTTTATCTAAGTTTTATCGTTTTACATTTAAGTCTTCCATCCATTTTGAGTTCCTTTTTATATGAGGTTTAAGTTGAGGTTCCTTTTTTTATTTTTTGTGCACAGGTGTCCAGTTCTAGCACCATTTGTTAATAAGCCTATCCTTCCTCCACCGAATTACTTTTGCACATCTGTGAAAAATCAGTTGGGCAATAATGTGTAATTATTTCTAAGTTCTCTATTCTTTTGATTGGTCTGTGTCTCTCCTTCTGCTCATGCCACACAGTCTTGGTTACTATATCTCTAAAATGAGTCTTAAAATTGAGCAGATTGATTTCTCTTACCTTATTCATCTTAAAATTGTTTTAGAGATTCTAGGAGAATCTTGTCTATATCTACAAATAGAGAGACTTTGTTAAGAATTGTATTAAACTGTATCTATGGGGGCAGAATTGACATCTTTATTATGTGGAGTTTTCAAATCCATGGACACAGTATGTCTCTCCATTTATTTAGATCTTTGATTTCTCTCGTTGGCATTTTGTAGTTTTCAGCATCCAAGTTCTCTACCAGTTTTGTTAGATTTACATGTGCTTCTCTTTTTGTTTTTGAGCAGTTGTAAATGGTACTGTGGGGTTTTTTTTACTTTGGCGTTCATTGCTAGCATACAAAAATACAGTTGATTTGTGTATGTTTGTTGTATTTGTTATATATAGTATTCTGTGACCTTGCTGAACTTCCTTGAGAGTTGTAGTTGTTTTTGTTTTGTTTAGATTCATTGGGATTTTCTACATAATCTTATGTTATCTAGAAATACAGAGTTTTATTCATTCCTCTTTATTCTTTATGCCTTTTATAGCTTCTTCTTGCCTTATTGCACTGGCTAGAACTTTCAGTACTATATTGAACAGGCGTGGTGAAAGCAGACAATTTTGTCTTCTCCCATTATGGGGGGAAAGCATTTCCCACTGCAGCTCTCTCTGGATGGGAGGGGTGGCTGAGAACCTTGTCAGTTAGGGGGTGCCCTAACAGCAGATTTCCCTCCAGGGCTCCTGGGCAAAGAACACCCAGCCAGCTGAGGACTCTCCCCTCCCATAGGGAAGCTTCACTCTGGGGGGAGCAGTCAGCCTCCACCGCTCAGCTCCGTTCTGGGAAGAACTGGGTTTTTCTCTTCCTCTCCTTACCCACCTCCATCTGCCAAGGCACCCTGTGCTCTCCTCTGACTACTGTTCTTTCAGAGCCACTCTCAGAACACACTGCATCCAGCCTTCCACCTGCTGCGGGGAGGGTCCAGGTCTATGGGTGCAGCTTGTAACTTGTTTCCCTCACAAGTACCCGTGGTCTGCCTTCTCTACAAATGCGGGGTTTCCACCCACCATTGGAAAGACTCGCGGACCTCTGCCACGCTCCCTGCTGGGGTAACAGTTTCCACTATGCAAGTCTTTCATCAGTATCACTGAGGCACTGATGGTGCTCTTTCCATGCTGTTAAGGATTTATTTTCATGTGCTTGTTCTGCCATCTTGAACCAGCGTCTGAAAGAGGTCTTTAGGATGCCCCAAACAGGTAGATCTTTGAGTGAAAAAATAAATCACTTGGATTTACTTATAGAAAAAATATATATTTTAAAGAGCCATCACTTTTCCTGTACATGAAAGTCAAATAAAATGTTAAGAGGGTGAGGAAGTCGGGCGGACTGGTGCTCACAGAGGCTGGTATTAGGCTGTGTTTGTATAGCCAGCACTGGTCATGTACACAGCTGCCTCTATTAAAATGTAACTATTAGCAAATGAAATTAAATACTTCAGTTGCCTAGTAACTAATCCAATCTGAGGATGAAGCAAAAATAGAATATATAAATTTAGAAATTTTGGGCCACTTGCCAAACAAAATATTCTTGTTTATATCCTTTTGATCATTTGAGTGGAAGGAAGAGTATGATCATGTCAAACGGGGAACATTTGCATTTAGTTGCGAGATAAGCAGGCTTTCCAAGGACCTCTAGCCACATCAGCCCCCAAAATTACCAACTTAAGGGTAGGAGCAGGAAGAAGCTCTGATTAGCTACTAGGAATTTATTTTTCTGACTTAATTAAAAAGCCAAAGGGCATGGTATGATTTAAGCCCCATTATACTGATAGAAGTATAAATCTTCTGTTTCACCAAAGCAGCTTTTCAGCAAGACTCAAAAAATTAAGAACCAGTTTAAGATTATATAGTACATGAAGTAATTACTGGGATCATATAACGTTGGAGTTTAAAGAAATAACATGGTAAATTGACATTAAATGTGATGTCAGTTACTTCAAATATTATGTTTTTTAACTCCTTTTTAAAAACGAGGAAAAATACAATTGCATGTATTTATGGATGACATTTCAAAATAGAAAGTAAAAAGAAAATGAAAAATTATTCCCCCCAAAATAAAATAATTTAAAACTTAAGATTACTAAAAATAGTACAATGAATTCCTATATACTCTGGAACCAGATTAATATACTCTGGAACCAGATTAATTGCCTTATCACTTATCTTCCTCTCCTTCGTACACAAATATATATATATATATACACACATATACAAATGTTTTGCTAAACCATTTGAGAGTTAATCTTTAAATATTTCAGCTTGTATTTCCAGAAAACATAACCAAGTGCAATTATCCAATTCTGGAGATTTAACATTGATGTAATATTATTATATTTAGACAACTGGATTAGTATTGTGTTGACTGTATTGATACAGTATCACCATCCACATTCAAACTTCTGCCATTTGTCTCGGCGATTTCCTTTAAATAAATCTATTTTTCCCGTGGTCCAGCATCCAGTCCAGTAGTGTTCATTGCATCTGGTTATGTCTCTTAGATGTTCTGTCATCTGAAACACTTCCTCAGCCTCTCATGACATTTACACTTTTTAAGGGAACAGGGATGTCCCTCATTTTGGGTTTTTCTAATGTGCCCTCATGATTAGATGAAGGTACATTTTTTAATCATCAACTGAAATATTCTTTCGGGGAAGGGAATCTAAGTCCTTAAGAGGATTATTAAGTAGAAGGCAGCCCCATCACCCCAAAGTGTATCTGGGTCAGGCGTGGCACCGGTGCCCTATGCCAAGGGCTCTGGCCTCAGATCTCACTCAGCACAGAGTAAGCAGTTATTCATCCCCAAATAGGAAAGCAAGTGTTTTAGAGATGTAAAAACTCTTCAGAAAAGGCCCACATACATTAGCAAAAATACTTAAGCTCTGACACACATGCACACATTTCCTACAAAAACATTTCTTAGGTTATCTAAATGTTAATTAGGTTATGTTTACACATGGTTGAATCTGGAAGAAGAAATATTGAGAGATTTCTCTTGCCCCTGGAACTGAAGACCTCCTTGTCTACGTCTTCCAGGGCCTAAGTCTTCTGCTGGCCTGAGCCAGTTTCACTCTTACCCATAGGCACATGCACATTGTAAATTCTGAACAGCATCACAGTTCTGACAGCCTATGTGAGCTGCTTGCTGCCCAACTTCATTCCTTTCTGCAGCACTTTCCTTCTCCTCCTTCCCGTCCTGTTTTTCTGCAGTGATTTCTGGTCTTAAAAATGCAGACCCGAAACATCCTACCAATTGTCTCTAGGCTGTGATGCCAGGGTCTCGGGGCTTTTAACCATGGTACGTAGTGCATCCTTCTGATGTATGGCTCTTGTCTTAGCCATAATTCTGAGCTTAGGTTTTCACCTGCTTTCCATTTTCCATGAGAATCTCCTGAACTGCTTCCTCACTCCCCTGTGCAAATCCCAGGGGTATTACAAAGATCAAGGGGAGAGTGGGCAGCTCTGTGGAACAAAGATGTCGCTTCTCATTCATTCACCAAGTATGTATTGAGCATTTACTGTGTGCCAGGCATTCTTCTTGGAGCTAGAGGTACAGAGCTGAACGGGTCAGACCAGATTTCCCTCCTCACAGAGCTTACTAGTATGTCCAGTGGAGAGTCATGTGATGTACCAGTAAATAAAGTCGGAAGAACACAGTTCCAGGTGACAATAGCTAACGTGGGAAGGGCACTCACCCTGGCTCCCCAAGTCTGTCGTCTCAGCCCTGGTGCTTCTTGGTCCAGGTTGCCGGACTTGTCTTTTCCCTGTGGCTGGGTCCAGGATGTGTACAGGGGGACATGGGAGCAAGGTCCCAGGAGCTCCTTATTGACAATCGATAGGAGATGCTAAGTCATTTGGGGTTTCTTGAGACAAAACAGCATTGTGTAACATCATAGAGGCAGGACCTGAGGTAAAGAATGGAAGAAGAGTCCATATGATAATCTGAGAAATTACTTCCTACAGAAATTGAACTTTTCGTTGTTCAAAGGGAAGCTAATAGGGTATTCGCATTTGTTTAACCTGATTTTTATATGAAGAACATCAGAAGTATGTACAACAATTTTAGGATAGATATCATCTTGCTTATGCTTCCTAGACATGATGGGACTAGACCGTGTACTTAATTCAAATGATTGTAACTCTTGATAAGTAATTACCATTCACTTCACAGTTGTCCCCTAACATCAGGTTGCATGAGGTATCTTTCCATTCAGATGGTGCCAGACTGAAATGATGACTTAAAACAGAGTCAGTGTTATTTTTTCAAATCTTTTCAAAAGGTCATGACTTTTGGGGCTATGAAGGCATAAGTGTTTGGAGGGCCTGAAGGTAGCCTGGATTGGGCATGAGAGGAAGGAGGAGCTGGGTCTGCTCAGGGCTTGATTAGTAACCAGCCTCCGAGCCTTCATAACGAATTCTTCTCTAGTTTCAGCCTGAGATAGCTGCGTTATGAATTTGGTTGTTTATTATTATTATTATTGATTTCAGAGAGGAAGGAAGAGGGGGAGAGAGATAGAAACATCAATGATGAGAGAGAATCATTGATGGGCTGCCTCCTGCACATCCCACACTGTGGACCAAGCCCGCAACCCTGGCATGTGCCCCCAAACGGAATCGAACCCGGGGCCCTTCAGACTGCAGGCTGATGCGCCATCCTCTGAGCCAAACCAGCTAGGAAGAGCAGTGTTATAGCGTATATTAGAGACCTGGTGCATGAAATTCGTGCACAGGTAGGGTCCCTAGGCCCGGCTGGTGATCAGAGCCGATCAGGTTCCCCGCCGCCTCCTTCCCTCATTGCACCACCCCCTAGTAGTCAGAGCACATCATAGCAAGCGGTCGAACTCCCTAGGGGACACTTTGCATATTAACCTTATATATATATAGATTACAGAAAAGTGTGCACACACTCTCCAGCAAATGTATATGCTTTCACTAAACTAGACATAAGGCTCTTACTCGAAGGGTGAGGAACTAGGGGGGTCTGATGTCTGATGCCTGTGAAAGGACAGAACCACAGCACCCAGCCAGGCCATCAGCCACACGCCGGCCGTCAGTGAGCTGGGGGCTTCCCCATCATTATGAAGTCGGTTCCCCAGTCCCTCCCGCATGAATCTCAGGATTCCCATGGCCTTTACCCAGGGATGGGAACTGCGGGCTGCATGGGCAGCCCCAGCCAGATGCCTCGAGGCTTACCGTTTGAAGGGATGGGAAAGCCCCTCCAAGGGAGTGCCAGGGGGACAACTGGGACGCCTGCACTTTAACTGGGGAGGACCTAAAGCACTGCTCTGTTTTCCTTTCCTCTGCTCAACTCATCCCAGAAATCATGGAAACAGCAAAGGCCCAAAGAAAGGGCTAACGTTAGCTGTTTCATATCCCAGCCATGTTGGGGACCACAGAGTTCTCCCTGGAAAGACTGTGGCCACATAACCCCATTCATTAGCATGGCATCCATTCTTGGTCCAAGGCCTTTAGTGACCATCTCTCTCCAGAGAAGCACACAGCTCACGTGGCCTGTGTTTAGATGGCTACCACGTACCTCCCAGAGAGAGATCCTACTGATAACACTACTAAACGCAGAGCTATTCACGTCTGAAAATGTACCCAAAGAATCGAGAAACAGCAGTTCCAAAAATATATACACCTCTATGTTATCTGCAGCACTGTTTACAATAGCCAAGATTTGGAAGCAGCCCAAGTGCCATCAGTAGATGAGTGGATAAAAAAAAGTTGTGGTACATTTACCTAATGGAATACTACTTGGCTGTAAAAAGGAAGAAAATCTTACCTTTTGTATCATCATGGATGGGCCTGGAGAGCATTATGCTAAGTGAAATAAGCCAGTCAGAGAAAGACAAGTAACAAAATATATAGAAACAGACTCATAGATACAGAGAACAAACTGACAGCTGTCAGAGGGGAGGGGCTGGGTGTAAAAGGTGAAGGGGTTAAGCAAAAAAAAACAAAAAACAAAAATCTCATAGACAACAGTATGGTGATTACCAGAGGTAAAGGGGGGATAAATGGTGATGGAAGGAGTCTTCACTTGGGGTGGTGAACACACAATACAATATACAGATGATGAATTATAGAATTATACCCCAGAAACCTATTGATTTTATTAACCACTGTCACCCCAGTAAGTTCAATAAATCATATTTCCCCCAAAAAAATAAAGTTTGTGGGTTTTTTACTGTCAGATGCTAGTGCAGAGGTCCAGAGTGTTTATCGTAATTTTATAGACCCTGCTAACAAAAGCTTCACTCACGGAGGAAAATGAAATGTTATGGTGGTGGGGTGGGGTCTGGTGAGCTGCAGAAGGAAGAGGGGAAGTGTCATTTTCTTTCTTTAGGAGAGAAAAATATGGGGCAAACCATAAACATAGCCCCATTCCCAAGCTGGCAATTCTTACCCTTAATATGTTTTGTCAGGCAAGTCTTCAATACAGATTTAAATGAAATGCCAAGTAATTCCCACCTCTCAGCCGCTCACATCTGCGAACAATGGAGAGTGTTTTGATGAATGTCAGTTAATGGCACTTGCTCGCTTGTAGACTTAGTCCTATCAGCAGAGACTAAGGGAGGGGGCACGGGTGGTATCTGTGTGGAGAGGAGAGATGGGGAGGGAAGATTTGTCCATAATCCCTTTCTGGCTGATTTGGTTCATAATAACCTAAATTGAAAGCCAACTAACAAAATCAGGATGGCAAGATAAAATGACCCTTTGTTGTTAATTAGGCTGAAAACATAAAAACATGATTTCCAAGAGCAGAGTCCCCAGGGAGTAGTATCTCTGCATTTGGGCTGCTTCATCAGGCAGATTCTATTTCCGTGAAAGGAAAGGGGGACAGCTCTATTGCTGGGGTCGGAGCATGGGTACAAATGCTATTTGTACCCATGTTCATCTGGGATGTTTACAGCAAGTCTCAGCCCTTGCAGTCCGTTCCCTCCCACCCAGGTCCACTCTGATAGAAAGCAGACACAGTGAACCCTGTGTGCTCTCACTCCCCGCACCCCACTGCCTTTGCAACTGCATTCCCAACTCCCCAATGTGGGGTCATTGAAGAGCAGGATAAAAACAAAGTGCCTGCAGAATTCTGTCCCCAAAGATTTAAATCCTCACCTTCTCGTGACTGGCATGTGCTGTGTCCTGATTCGCTCAGCCTATATAAGCTTGGTTGGGAGGCTGTAGTTTTCACTATTCTTTTATTGTTAGAAGGAGCTTTTACTGGAAGTTGCTGGCTAATGGTACAGTCGAGTAGGCAGCAGCACCTCTGTGCAGCAATCATTGGGAAGGAAGTCTTCGTGTTTAAAGTCTGGTCGCTTAAATTGGTCTTCTATCCAGGGTAGCCAGGACCAGCCTTTTAACTTGACTTTGGTGCTTATGTGTTTGTTGTTTGTTTCTTGATCACTGGTTACCCGACTAATGATGTAGAACAGCGGTTCTCAACCTGTGGGTCGCGACCCCTTTGGGGGTCGAACGACCCTTTCACAGGGGTCCAAGGAGACTAAAACGGAGGTGTGTTGAGCTCAACTTCCTCACTATCAGTTAATAGCATTTGTACCCATGCTCATCTGGTTTGATCCCCACAACGACCCTCAGCGGGGGTGACCATCCCCCTTTTACCAGGATGAGACTGAGCTCACAGGGCTTTCCCAAGACCTTATCTTTTTAACCCCATGTCCCAGCTTTGCATTTAGGAATCCTACGCTTCTTCGTGCACATTTCAGAAGCAACCTAAGTATTTAAACCTTAGATAATCTGAAATGTCCACTTTGCTGCCAATTCCAGGCTTTTGGAAATTAAAGTTTAAGGAGTGCTTCTAAAGCAGGAGTGAAATGGAGCAACCAGGGCATTTGGAAAAGCAGTAGAGTAGGAGCCTGCCAACCTGCGAAGAAAGGAAGGGCGAGGCTTCCTGACGATGCCCAGATCTGGAGGACCATGGGCAGAGCCCAAGTCCTGTCCCTCATGACCCACCTCGAAGCCACTTTCCCACCTCACCTCACCACCCCCCCTTGATCCAAAGGAAACTTTATCTCCTCTTCAGGGGGAAACCAAACCAACCTCCCTGTCTTGTCATCACTCCCACTGTGGGCACATAGGTGAGGCCAACTCTCCATTTCCTCACCCATGAAGGGGGCAGTGATACCTACCTCACCATGAGGCTTGGAGAGAAGGTGTGGTGGCACCTGGGCCACTTGCATAGTCAGGCTTGGTGAAGAGTGATCACTGCAGCAGAGACATTCCAGAAGCTGCCAGCTGGCCCAGACATCTCTGTCCCTCCTCAGCAGGCCCAACCTCACAGTCTGTGGTTGATAACAGCTCACAATCTTCTGACGTCTGGAAGGAGCATATAGGTGGGAGTCCACAGCACTGGCTGGTGACCCATATCCCTGCCTGCAAAGACGATTTGAGAGGTAGCTGGAAAAGCAGCTCTGTCGGACTCCAGGGCATTTCCTCAGGCTCGTTCCACTGGGACCCTTTCACGGTCAGGATTCTTCCATTTCACAACCCAAGTGAAATCTCTGGCACACCACCAAAATAGAGCTGAGCATCTCTGTCAGCAAATCTCTCACTTCCCAAAGAATTGTTTTCCACTGGTGGAATCACCACCAGTGGCAACTAGGGGAGCAACAATTTGGGGCCCAGAAGCCCTGCCTCAGCCAAGACCCTGCCCCTTGGGTAGACAGGGTGGCACTCCTTTGGAAAGATCATAACGTTTTGCAAATTTATATTGGTGAAAGCCTAAGGAATGCAAGTAAGAATGGCTTTAAGGATAGTAGACTGAGGATGAAATAGATTCTCTACTTAACATGTTAGCTGAAGCAGCTGGAAGGGGCTACAAGAGATCGCTTTGCTGGTTGGCTGAAAATTGGGCTCAATGGTTCTACATTCATTGAGGTTCTAGGATTTCCCTCATGATGTAGAACAGCGGTTCTCAACCTGTGGGTCAAACGACCCTTTCACAGGGGTGGCCTAAGACCATCGGAAAACACATATATAATTACATATTGTTTTTGCGATTAATCACTATGCTTTAATTATGTTCAATTTGTAACAATGAAATTGGGGGTCACCACAACAGGAGGAACTGTATTAAAGGGTCGCGGCATTAGGAAGGTTGAGAACCACTGATATAGAAGGAAGGAATCAAGGCTTAGGAAGGCCGGGGTGTTGGAGTGGATTTATCATGTGTGCCCTGTACACCCACATCCTTACCCTGTCCCCAGAGCAGGCTCAGAGGACACTCCCTACTGAGACCCTGGGTATTAAGTTAGGGAGGGGGTGCCAGCCACCATTTAGAGCTCTGTGGTGGCTGAACTCTGTAGGCTGGGCATGCTGGGGCGATACTGGGGTCACTGCAGAGCCCAGGGACAAGGTGGGCTGTTGGCCCGTGTGCATCAAGATGTTTTCTCAGTATTGCTGTCCAGCTCTTGTACCAACTGAGCTATATCATGTTTCCTTTCTCCATTGCTTTTTCTTGCTTTCACTATGCATACCTAAACACTGTGTAGCCTGTCTTGACTGTGAATCACCAATCCTCTACTTTGATCCTTTTTTATTTTTCTTCCTAATCTCTGATATTAGAGTAAATCACTTCTAAGAACATAGTGGGTTCAACTAACATGTCATCCTTTGGCATAATGAAGTCAGCCCAGAAGCGTTACTTAGAAGGAATGCTCCAAGTGTGTACCACTCCTCCAGGGCTCCCCAAGGCAGAGCCAGCAATAGGGATACCCCACTGTGGAATCTGGGGCACCTACTGGTGAGCCACCGAGGACAGTGATGGCTGTGAATATTTATTAAGCCCAAGGAGAATCAGTGGTATTGTCCCCATTTTACAGATGAGGAAACTGTCGGCTAATCATTGGCAGTCTGTCTCACCAACCTTTATCCTTCCACCCCAGGAGCCGGTGTCTCTGTGGGAGTCCTCTCAGATCTTCTTCACACAGAACTTCCCGCCGACTCGCTCTGATGAGTACTAGATGCTCAGACATCGGAAGCAGCCACGAAAGGTGAGCAGTCTTTTATAGTTGCATGTGCTTGGCGGGGGTGGGGAGAACACTGCAAATGACAAAGCCTCACGTGGACATAATGTCTTGTTCAGTTACAATAACCCAGTTCCCTGATCTATGTGACACAGCTGAAGGTTGGGGTAGACGAGTGGTGGCCCGGAGTCACAAGGCCTGAGTGACAGTATCTCTCACCTGCCTCCAGGGCTCCTCATGAAGAAGCCAGGCCATGATCTCATGTAACTCCATAGCTGCCCTGTTAACAAGTTACTCAAACTGAAAAAGGCAGTAGAGGTTCAGTTCGGAAGTGTCTCTGGGCACTGCTGTGGTGAACCCTCCCTCCCAGTCCTGCTGCTGTGCAGCCTGTTCACCTGAACTTCCCACCAACTAGGTCTGAAGAAACGTTGTGGGCCAGCTGCCATGTCCTTTACCACCTCTTCATCACTTTGCTGGTCTGAACCCATTAAAGGAGTAAAGAAAATAAAAGTATTAATTATGAAACAAAAATTTTAAACATTAAAGACCTTTACAGAAGATGCATGGCCCCTACCAACCTGTGACTTTCATAAAGGTTAATAGGTGCCTCCAGAAGTTTGCTCAAAGTCCCACTGCCTCAGTTTTCCCCATCTTCTCACGGCCCATTTTAGTGCCTGTCAAGGACAAGGGGGACAGAGGTTAGGTGTATCCTCAGCTAAGACAAGCTTTGCAGAGGGTCTTCTCATTTCACACCTTCTCCTGACCCCCCAGGTCTGAAGCTGTCCCTCTGGTAGTGAGAGGACAAAGGAATAACATCAGCTAGGTTGCAGGCTCAGTACTTTGTCTTATGAGTATTGCATCTGTCCCCAAAACAGGAAACTCTTCATCCTTTTGTGTTTAAGACACATCAAAGTATGTTACTAGAAGCATTGCGTCAAACAAGAGCTAAGAGGCACTTAAAGGTGCTGTGATAATGTCAGCTGTGTCCTGTCACTTTGTCTTACCTACCCGACCAGCCCACCTTACCCACTGCAGATTTTCAGCCCAAAGTTAAGATAGCAGGTTCTTGATAAGCTGCCCCTTCTTTGGACCAGAATGGCTACCATGAAATTTACCAGAGCCCCAATATTACCTTTTCAGAGTCTGAAGATAGAGTAAGTGTGGCTGTTTTCTGGAAATTTATTGCAGACTGGAGAGTGAGGCTGTATCTTTGGCTAAGAAGATAAGCTTTGCAGAGGGTCTTCTCAGACCTTTTTCTGAGCTCAGGGCTCCCCAAGGCAGAGCCAGCTGTAGGGACACCCCACTGTGGTATTTGGGGCACCTACTGGTGAGCCACTGGTGACAATGATGGCTGTCCTGGTGGTGGAGCTCCGGGCCCCCCAGGGCCACTTGGGTCTGGGCTGAGAGGCTTGTCCAGAGGGTCTCTCCCAGGTCCTGAGCAGGCAGTGGGAAAGGAGAGGCCAGTCACCTTATGGACACCTCAGGTCTGGTCAGTGGGCGATGGGGCTTTGAGTTTGAGAGGCAAATGAAGACAGACTGTCTGGTTCATTTATAACAGACACTGTCACACACCAGGTTAGGCAATAATCCTTCCATTGTCAGTATGTCTTCAGGAGTTTGTGGGGGAGGGAGGGGCTTTTTCAAAAGAAATCCCTTTTCAGAGAGATATGCGGATGGGCCTCTATATAATGGGCACATCCCCAAAATGAAGTGCATCTCACGTGATAGGTATCAAGCAAACTTGCTTCTTAACAGGGAACTAGAACTCTTGAAGTCACTCCTTAGTTTGTATAAATAGAGGTCCCCATGTATTGTTTCTTTAAAGCAAGGTCTCCCTGCACCTGGTTTGGTTCTTTAAATATTAACAGAATTATTCAGGAAAGGCAAGGAGCTGACAATTGTTTGAAAGCTCTTAGCACCTCCGGTCTTAGCCACCTCTGATGAGCATGTGGGATTTTCACTTCCCTGTAATCACCCCCTTCCACACACACACATCTTCATCAAGCCTAGTAACAGAGATGAGCACAGTAAAATAAAGAAAATTCAACAACCTTCAAACATTTCAGATTCCATGAATAATCAGAGTCCTGAGAGCAAAGTCAGAAGCAGGTCTCTTTCAGTTGAATGAAACTGTCAGATCCTTGTGAGTAGAGGGACACAAGTGCTAAGCACATCCCTAGAACCACCAAAGAGACCGGATTTAGCCTACTTTGATTTGATTGAAAACAAGGGGTGGGGAAAACAACAACACACAACTGAAGCACCAAATTCACACTGAAGAAAAAACAGTGTGAAATTCCCTCCATGATGCTCCAGTAGCATTCATGGCAAAAGATAATTTTCTGACAGTGAACCACTAAATAAAGCTTCCTGCAACACATGGCATAGAGCAGGCTTCTCAAACCTCCACACTTATTATTCTGCTCCCAGCCTTTCTTTCCCTCCCCCCGCAAGTCCCCCTCCCCTCCAGAAGGCTGTGCTCGGATCCAGCAACCCATCACAAGGCAGAGCTTCACCTCTGCGAGATTAATCACGAGCAAGGCCAAGTGTCAGGCTGGGATGTGAGACTGATCCTGCCGGAGGACATGCAATGGGAGGCTAATGCTGCCTTTTATCCAGAAAGCAAAGTTCAGAGATGTTTGCATTCTGCTAGGTAAGCATGGCTCTCTCGAGACCTAACCTAGATGGACTGCCCTCTCAGCATGAATTCTCGCCAAGGCAGCACACAGGTGTGCCTCAGTGGACCCACCTGAGCCACGGAGGCCAGAGATTCAGAACTGCTCATTTTGCAAATAGCTCGATTTCCTCATGTTTTAATTCGCATGAAGTATTACAAATCCATTTTATTCAAGAGACTGGTAATGAAAACTGGGTTAAGATCTATGCAGTAGACCTGGCGGCCAGCTTCAGACCACACCAGAGCACCACCCAACCAGCTCTAAAAACAATATACTTGAAGGGCAGACTCGGTTGGCATCAGAGCCTTGGAAAGGCAACTCCTGCTCTGTGGGGTCAGTCCCTGCACAGTAGCTCCTCTGGTGTAGTCACAGCCAGTCAGCCTGAGGGTCAAACCCACACACTGTTATGCCAACAGCAATCAAGACTCTAATACAACAGGAGGGCACACACCCTGAAGCACTTAAATGTAAAACCCAAAACTATAAAACTGTTAGAAGAAATCATAAGCAGTAAACTCTGACATTGCTTTTAGTAATATTTTCTTGTATGTGTCTTCTTGGGCAAAAGAAACAAAAGGAAAAAATAAACAAGTGGGACTACATCAAACTAAAAAGATTTTACACAGCAAAGGAAACTATCAACAAAATGAAAAGACAACCTACTGAATGGGAGAAGATAGTTGCCAATGATACATCCAATAAGGGATTAATATCCAAAATATATAAGGAATTCATACAACTTAACACCCCCAAAAATCGGATAGAGGACCTGAAAAGACATTTCTGCAAAGAGGACATATAAATGGCCAATAGACATATGAAAAGATGCTTAGTATCACTAGTCATCAAGGAAATGCGAATTAAAACCACAGTGAGATATCACCTCACACCTGTCAGAATGGCTAGCACCAATAAACCAACAAACACGTGTTGGCAAGGATGTGGAGAAAAGGGAACCTTCTTGTACTATTGGTGGGATTGTAAATTGGTGCAGCCACTATGGAAAACAGTATGAAGGTTCCTCAAAGTATTAAAAATATAATTACCATATGATCCCCAAATTCTACTTCTGTGTATTTATCCAAATCCAAAATACTAATTTGAAAAGATATATGCACCCCTAAGTACAGTGTCCCATGAGTACTCGACCTATTGGGGTGATCATATAAATTATATAAATGTCCAGTCACTATGTTGTACACCTGAAACTACTAGTAATGTAATATTGTATGTCAACAGTAATTGAAATTTTTTTTAAAAGAACAGATCAAGCAGGATCCAGGAGAAGTAGGTGGTGTTGAGTGGGTGGGTTGCCAGGGGAAGCATACAGTTCTCCCCACATCAAAGGCAAAAATCCTGTCCTGACATATCCAATACCGAATACATTGAGTCCTCTGCCCCCGGTTTTCATCAGTGCTTAGGTCAGAATGTACACTCAGCTCAAATTCAAACATGGGCAATTTCACACCAACACATGCCCACCCTCATTTAAAGACTACTCACAGGTCTTCACTGGGCTCAGACTAGAGGCAGGTGCTCAGACTAATGCAAAAGAGACTGTATGGCGCTGAGGACATTTGGGGTAAGAAACGAGCCGGTTGAATGAAATAGGCTTAACAGCAGTGAGCAGGGCTCCATCTCCTGAGCCTGTGTTGGAAGCCAGGCCCTGTGCCGACGGCTTGCCCTACATGAACCCACGTAACTCTCACCATCTCCGTTCAAGCTGTGGTGAGATTGGGAGGCAGATGGATGGAGGATTGAAGAGGGAAGCCCTGGTATCTTGCAGGAGGCTCCATAATCGCCCTTATTTACCGAGCAATTACTGTGCTCTCAGCAGCTTGCCAACCTCCTCACATTGACTCAGCAATGTAGAGCCAAGTCCCATTTCTGATGGGATTGTAGGAGTCTTAGAGGTGGAGTACCTTCCTGGGGTTGGGTAGTAAAGGCCCAAGAGTCAGTTCTATGGAATAAGTCCTACCCTGAAATGCTTCTCACACCCATGGAAGGCTGCCAGGGCTAACTCCTATAGGGTTAAATACATGGCTAACTTCATAGCCACATTTCTCTAATTAGCAGGCAAGAAAGTGAAGTTTACCCAGTAAGACATGCCCATGTACCATTTTACTATGACTTTGCTGCAAATGACAGAGTTTTTACCAATTTCACAATCTGTGCTAATATCAGCCTACATTTACTGAGTGCCTGCTGTATGTGTACCAGCACCGTTCTGAGTGATAAGTGTTAACTCCCTGAATACTCGCAGCAGTCCCATGTGGCAGGTGCTGTGGTTATGCTGATTTTACAAACGAGGAAAGCAAGGCCAGAGAGAGAAAGCAACTTGTCTGAGGTCACAGAGGAAGAAAGTGATCTGGCTGAGATTGGAATCTGGTTACAAGGCTCATGCTTTTAACCCTGCCAGGCCACAGACTAGAGGAGCAGCACACCGTGGGTCCTGGAAACACTTTCCCACCTTATGTTGGCTGTATGCCTGGCCAAGGTGATTGCAGGAAGGGACACACCTCTTCCTAGTTGTGTGAATGATGATTTTACTAAACTGGAAAGAGGTTAGCATCAAAGATAAGGGATGATCCATATGCCATACATTCCATCATCTTCAAGCCCTTGATGTGTGGAGAGCCTAAGATAAAGAGAGGTTTGGCAGGTTTTCCTGTTTTTACCCCTCCTGTGTAAGCATCTTTGGCTTGCGGCTGGCTGAGGCTGCTGGAGAGAGTTTGGAAGCCTGCTGAGAGCCTTGACATTCTGTTCTGAAAGGCGTTGGCACTGGCAGCTGTCCAAACACTGTGGCTGACTTTCAAACCATTTAATTGAAACCTTCTTTTTTTTAAAGGAAAGTCATGGGTACCAGAGTAGAAGGAAGATCTTGGCAAAAACCATATGTGCCCTTTTCCACCACTGGATTGACCAGACAGGGCCACAAAGCTGATCCAACAGGATTAGCAAAACGGCATTGTTGGACATAGGCACAGCGTGACATGTGCTACAGCAAAGGCATTTGGCAGGATTAACCTGCCAAGGATAAAGATGTAGCAGACAAGGGGCTGAATTAATGGACTGGCATGACCGAAGCGGGGAAATCTATTTGCATGCGATATTAACTGTGCTAATAAACTCTGGGCTGGGGCTGCCAAGCCAGGCATTCTCTCTGAACTAGGAGTTTTATTTGAAAGCCTACCTGGAAGGTACCAGCCAAGATGGGTTAAAGCAAGCAGGCTTCACAGGTTGCCTTTGGGCTTGTTTTTGCCACGGTCCTAGAGTAGACATGCTGTCTTAAATTCCCGTGACAGCATGTGTGACTTACTGACCATGCAGAATGAGCCTAATGCCTCAGTTCTGGTGCCAAAGGTCTTCTGTGAAAAAGCAATGAGGAAACCTAAGTACAACACACTTTAGAAAATACCTCCCTTTAAACAATAAAGAATTTACTTTTAAAAACAAAAAAAAAAACCCTCCTTGCAATCAATGGGCTGTTTTGCCTGATTTTTATATCCCGATTCTCGGAAAGTCAGGATGGGATCAGGGTGAGCAAGCAAGACAGTCCAGGATGCAAAATTTCATGAGGTGCTCACAGTCCTGCAGGGTCAACATCTGAGAGTGAGTGCCTCCCTCCCCTTACCCAGGTCTCCCCCCCTGCCACCCCACCCCGCCACTGCGAATGACTATAGGAACAACTTAAGACCTACCCATCCAAAGCATGGCTGCACTTAAATACACTTAGCACAGACACTGACGCACAGCTGAGTGTTGGGAGCTGGAAGCACTGTGTAGATGGTGGGCAAATAAACACCCCTCTCTTGCCACAAAGGCTTGCAGTGGTCCCCACCTGCTCACAGCAGTGACCTGGATAACACCAACTCCAGGACGTTAACCCACAGCCACCCGTGTGCAGCCTGACCACACTCCTGCTCCCGTTCCTGGTCCAAGGAAGCTCCAGGCTGAGTTTAAGCTGTGTACGGAACAATGTCTGCCATGTGGGCAAGATTTAATTTTCTTCTGAAGATGTTGAAGCCATATCAGACTCCCACTCTGTGAGGCTCCTTAGGAACATGGGTTTTTAACAGAACCTAGAATTAGAGCAGCCATTCCCAGTTAGAGTCCCTGGGGTAGGGGTTAAGGGGGAAATCCCTGGCTTTAATTCCAAACTGACTGAAGCAGGAGCAGCCTTGAAGTGGGGGAGAAACCCAAAACCCTCCCCTCCCTGTCCCCGACCCCAGCCTGCCAAAATGGGGCTGATGTCAAGTACTGACCGGAATCTGCATTGACCCATGGTCAGCCCGGAGGCTGTCAGTGAGGAAACCAACCTGTGTTTCTGTTATCATCAATTTTTCCAGAAGTAACCAGCAGAAAAATGGTTTTTTGATTTGAGACCTGTTACAAAGCTTAGATAAATGCCATGTCCTTGGAATTGCCTACACCAAGTGATCATTATGTGACATTTACAAAAAAAAACACACAACACCACCCCACAAACACAGAATTAGCTGGCTTGACCCTATCAATCAAGTAGTAAAGAAGGACTAACATAAGCAGGGCAAACTGAAAAATAAAGAGATGAAAGGCTTTGGTTAAAATTGGTGCAGAATTTGGGGACAGCAGCAATCTTACATTCTCTTACAATGACCCTGGGATAACTGCAGTCCTTAGAAAGATAGTTATGGTCTGAGGGAGGCAACAGCAGCTAAAAAGTCCCTGAGGTGGGAGGGAACTGGGTATGTTCCTGCAGAGCCACTCCAAGTGGCTGAATGACTCGTAGTTCTCCCTGCTTCTGAAGTCCCAGTGCTCAACCACGGTGCCACACAACCACCCTCTAGTCCACACTGCACTCCAGAGAACAGGCCCCCCTTCAACGATGCAGAATCTGAATGGGGAGAGGCACCCAGATGCAGCTGTGTCTACCCATGGAAGTTGGCAGCTGAGCTGGAGCCCGGTGCCCTCTCCATCCTGGCTCTTCCCGCTGAACCTCCCATCACTAACCCAAGTGGGCACAGTGATAGATCATGACCCCATGGGTGTGAAAAGCCTAGAACAGCGGCTGGCCCCATGTCCATAGTGAGTGCACAGATGACCCAGGTCCTGCCTGGGAGCCACCCACAGGTCGCAGCAATCCCCCTGGCAATGCAATGGACTGCAGAGGCCCCAGTGCAGAGACTGTGACATAATGTCCCTGCAGAGATTGTATACATGAAAAACCAGACATTTCTAAACTCCAAAGCCACAAGGCCAGGTGTTAAGCTGTGACTGGTGAATTACTCGAAGTTTCTGCCTCCCCCGACTCCAGCAAGAACTTTGGCAGAACTTCTGTGCCGCATCCAGTACTAGGAACTTGCCAACTTCGCGTCCTTAAAATAAAGCGTGTTCCAAGATAGGCAGCAGAAAGTGGAAAATGTCATTTTTCTTGATTGGGTAACTAAGAACAACGTAGCAGGCAGGAGCCATTCAGGGCCAAAGAGCTTGCTCATTTAAAAGTGTTTATCGACACCTGGAAATGGGGATTCAACTTCAAATGCTATTTTCATGTCAGTTTTTGTTACGTTATTTCATGATGGTGATAAAATTCAGGCAGATACCAAAAGGAGTGTCATTTTACTGCTGGGTTCCTCAAGCAGACACAGCCCCTCCCAGCTGAAGCTCGGAGAGGACCAGCCCTTGGCACCTGCTGGAAGGCAGGCAGTGAAGGGTGATTGTTTTCACGCTGCCTGGATTCTTTTCGGCTGGTCTCGGTTTTTGTTGGTTTGTGTGACTGCCCAGATCTCAGTGATCGGCCTTAATTTGTGATGGGACCATGTTTCCAGCCTTTGGAGGACTGAACTAGGGAGCTACTCTCCGTCCTCAGACTCTGGTTGCCCTTAGTAGATGTGGGAGCTACTACACAGGCCTTTCATGTCTGGGGACCCTGGACAGGCATACACCTTGAGAGGGAAGGGGCCTGGCAGAGTGACTACTCAGAACACTGGTGAGGCTTGTGTTCCCCACTGAAGATTTGTTGAGGGTAATAGATCCTCCCTAGAGGAGAGCCAATGTGTAGATAAGTGGGTCCAGGGCTCCTTGGAGCCACTGATACCCACCTGTGACCCCAGGGATAGGAAGGCTGACAAAGGACACAACCAAAAAGAGAAGCCGATGGGATGGAAATAGATGAAGTGTGGGATCTGCTTGCATTCTGGTTGTAACCCATCGCCGCTCTTTCTTCCCTTTCCACATCCAGAAGCAGCTCCGAGGAGGGGACCCCATGAGCACCGGCCACCCCAAGACCTCCCAAGCACGGTGCGGTGGGGCAGCTGGTGTTGTGAATCAGGCCGTTGCCAATCAGAGAACGGCTACTTCACAACACCAGGGTCACACCCCACCACGGGCAGCACTCCAGGCTCCAGCCCCAACCAACGCCTCCACAGTGGCTCGTCATTGCTGGGACACCGCCAGACCCTGCAGAACCCCAGCACGAGGTTTGTCCTGCAGTACAAGCTCCACACAGGGACCTGAGGCTGTGGATTCACCAACACAGCCTCCCTTGTAAGGGAAAAGCTGCTCCTGGAAGCATTAACTTCCTACAGAGAAACTGGTACCATCAGCAAAAGGGTGTTAGGGGCCCTCAGGAGGGTGAAGTGCCACTAAATTGAACGTTTCCTCCCAGGTGCTGGGAATCCACAGCAGTGACCCGGGGCCTCTGCTTTGAGGAGTGGTGGTGGCACCTCTGAATAGAGCAAACTGGGGGGAAGGGTGACCCTAGTTACAGTATGGTAGCTGGCGGGGGGGGGGCAATCAGTCGTAGAGAGAGGATGGACAGCCTTTTGGGGGTCCTTGTTCCCCCAAGGGAACACGTTCATTTCCTGGTGCCCTGGAGAGCAAAAGCCTTTCTCTTAGTGGGAGCTCCACGGCTCCCCACCAGACAGGTATCCTGCTGGATGAGAGCCAAGAGGACCCTGCCTAGGACATCGTCAAACACTCTCCTGCTGACAGGTGGGCTTCCTTTCCCTGGGGCCTCCCAGCCAGGGGCCTGGCAGACCTGGGGCTCTCCAGAGTCCGAATGGTTTTATGCCTGACTTAAACCTTACGTGTGACACCACCATAGTTCAGAGCCGAGAGTGGAGTTGAAAGACAAGGTGGCTGGATTGATTAGTGGCCCTTTTGGAACACTAAGAAAAAGAAGGATGTCATCTGTCTGGCTTTCTATGGGACAGCCCAGATTCTGTGTCACCTCAGTGCTGTGCTGCTGTCCTATAGAAAAACAGAGGGATGGACAAAACGAGCGCAGGGCAGACCCTGCACAACATCACAGTCCCAGGCCAGAGCCTGGGTTCATCGGAGCACCCTGGGCTCCGTCACTGTGGTGATCCAGGTGAGTGTGCTGCTGCTGTGAAGCCCCACCCCTCACCTCATCCCCAGATCGCCAAGGCATCTCTGAAATTTGTACCGAGTTATGCTTGCAGACAAGTCTCTTCAGGCTAAAGAAAGGTCTCCCTGCCTTCTCAAAATGTACAAGCCGCACTGAGAGCCCACCCACTCACCAGCTCCCCTGCCACCAGCGGAGCTGAGGCAAGTGCCCCTCAGTGTGGCCTGAGGTGGCAGCATCAGCATGTTGGAAAGGCAGGATCTGGGCCCACCGCACACCTGCTGCATGGGGAGGGGCTGCGGGACTCGGGTTCTTCAGAATTGCACTCCCCTTTGGGTCTCCCCACATCCTCTCCTGCCATTTCAGCCCCATCTCTTCTGCATGCAATGTTCTCTTCGAAATGCATGTGAATCTCTCCACCCCCTGCCTTAAAACTGCTTAAAGAGGTGGCCTCGCCCTGCCTGCCATAGGAGTCGCCCCACACTCCCCAGCCACCTCTTGGTCCCCACCCTAAACCACCGCTCCCTGCAGCTGAAGAGCCAGAACAAAGCTGAATGTGGAAGTCCCCAGGGCCTGCTCCCAGGGACCCAGCAAAGCCCTCTCCATTCCTAAACCCGGTGGGCCAGGCCGTTCAGCATTCTCCCCCTTATCCACAATTTCACTTTCTGTTACCCACAGTCCAAAAATATCATGTAAAAAATTCCAGAAACAATGTATAAGTCTTAAATTGCACACCAGTCTGAATAGCATGATGAAATCTCATACTGTCCCACTCTGTCCCTTTGTCCATGTATCCGCAATGTACACTCTGCCCACCCACTGGCCACTTAGTCATCAGATCAAATGTTGCAGTGCTGATGTTGAAGTAACCCTCGTTTTACTTAACACCGTGTCACTCACCTCCTTTCTTCGCATCACACAGGCATTGTATCATCTGATCGTCACAAGCAGAGTGAGTACAATACAGTGTGGTATTTAGAGAGAGAATATTTATGTAACTTATTATAGTATATAATTGTTCTCATTATTACTGTTAATCTCTTACCTAATTTATAAATTAAATGTTATCATAAATACTTATATATAAGAAAAAAATGGTATATTCAGGGCTCAGTGCTATCGGCAGTTTCAAGTATTCCCTAGGGGCGGGGTCTTGAAATGTATCCCCTGTGAATAACGGGGGACTACTGTATTCTCCCTGTTTGTGCTTTGTAAAAGGCTAGATTCTAACCTTGTTTAAAGCATTTAATCATGGAACCTGATTAAAACCTAATAAAAAATTTAAATGGGGTCAACTCCAGAGAGAGAGTGAGAAAGAGAACTGTTTAAGAATCAGAGGAAGTCCTACTTAATTTTGTTGTGAGGCTGAATTCACTGGAGGTTTGCACAGAGCTTGGAGGCTGCAAAGGCAAACGTATATCCCTCTTACCCCTAGGACCGTACACTGCTGAGAACCAGCCTGAGCGAGCACAATCCGGGCCTGCCTTCCCAGCTCCTACCCACAGCCCCATGCCTGGTCATGCATCTCTGCCCCTAGTGTGGCTGCTTTTCCAAAATGTATCCTTCCTCCCTGAGAGCAGCCTGCCCTCCTCCAGAACATTCCAGATCCCTCACTTACGTAGGCTCGATGCCACCTGGCCAGAGAAAAACGAGAATGTCCACCCCCACCCTTTCAAAAAACCTACATTTAGGGAGGATTCTGAACTCTATATTCAGAATCTTATAGTATAAACTACCTTGGGGTCCTACATTTGCGGCCAGCTGCACTCTAAATTATAGGGTTCTCTCAAGAAGCCCCAATGCAGACAACCAGAAGCCAGGGTGCTGCAGGGAGCTTGTCAGACACACACTGTCACCTCCTTCATCTCATCTTCTTAAACTGGTCATCAGCTGACCTAGGTCAGCATCTCTGGGGAAAGCTGGGTTTGCAAAGGAAGTTTCCTGAGTAAATATTGAATATCAAGTAGAGCAGTGTTTCCCAAAGTGTGGTTTCTGGACCATCAGCATCACTGGGGAATATGTTGGAGATGCAAATCCTCCAGGTCACCCCCAACCCTGAATCAAACTCTGGGCTGAGACCCAGGCACCTGTGTGCTAACAAGTCCTCTGAAGTGCCTCAAGTGTGAGAACTACTAAAATAGAGGAAAAGATGGGGGAAGGAGGGGGACAAGAGCAGGTCCAGGCACAGGAGCCCATGGCTGGAGGCCTGCCAGCTGTCCATCATGGACTCAGGTGAATGGAAAGGTGGGAGCCACTGGGGATAGGGAAGCTGCTGTCATGGCTGTGACAGCTACTGAGGCCTGCTATGGAAATGCCTACCCCTGGCCTTGCCCCATTGCAACTCCTTTTACAGTTGAAGCCAAGGCTCAGAGAGGTCAAGTAACCTGCCTTAGGCCACACAGCCTGCCCCTCTATTTCCAGAGCCATAGGTCTGTGTGCTCCAGGGTGAAGATAAGGACCCCACTACTATGCTGGCATTTACCAAGTGCCAGGCACTTGGCCTGTATCATTTCATGTAGGTACAGAGTGGCCCTGGGAAGGGAAGCAGTGTAGTCATTCCCATTTGCAGGTGAAGGACAAGCTCAGAAAGGTCATGAAACTGGCTCAAGGCCTCGGCCAGTGAGTAGGCTGTCGGGCTCCAAAGACATCTTTGAACTTGCTGAGGAGCTTCATCCTTCCTATTTCCCGGGCAGCCCTCCCCTCACCCACCAATAGGTGACACCTGCCTTCGGCCTGAAACACTGGGAAAGAAGACACTGCAAGTGAGTAAGGGAGGGGGAGCCATTCCATCGTGGAATAAACCTCCAAGTTTGTCCCCTTGGGGTCTGACTTAAATGGAAGAGAGTGAGAGTCAGGGTGTGTGGGTGGGTGTGCAGGTCTGTATGTAATTGACTTTATGACTGTGCAACTCAGTTCATTCTCTTCTGCCTTTGCCTGTACTACTACTACTTGTACATTGCCTAGAGCAGCGGTTCTCAACCTGTGGGTTGCGACCCCTTTTGTGGTCGAATGACCCTTTCATAGGGGTCACCTAAGACCATCCTGCATATCAGATATTTACATTACGATTCATAACAGTAGCAACATTACAGTTATGAAGTAGCAACGAAAATAATTTTATGGTTGGGTCACAACATGAGGAACTGTATTTAAAGGGCCAGAAGGTTGAGAACCACTGGCCTAGAGGCATATCTATGATGTTTAGAGGCACAAAACAACAACAAAAAAACAAAACTGTTCAAGGATCAAACCGTTCAAAATCAGAAGGAGTACAAATGTATAAGATAGAATGTGAAAGTCCCTTATTATCTATACCAGCAATAACCACTCTTTAATAATTTGCATACTTTTTGTGCTTACAAAAACCATACACATTTAAAGATTCAGCAGAACACATTGAAAGGAAATAAACATTTCCTTGGCAGGCACAGTG
This sequence comes from Myotis davidii, assembly GCF_000327345.1. NCBI lineage: Eukaryota > Metazoa > Chordata > Mammalia > Chiroptera > Vespertilionidae > Myotis > Myotis davidii. The sequence continues at coordinate 1,274,012 of NW_006291554.1, forward strand.
TCTGAGACCATATCCATTGATGCAGCTGGCCAATTGGGTTACCAGGCCTCCCTACCACTGGCATGCCCTCCCCCGCCCCCCGATTTTTGACTCAGATTAAACAGAACAGGCAAGGGCTGACCTGCAATCCCTTTGAAACACACGTTGGACTATAGGGCTCTGACCTCTATTGTCCATGGCCACAGGGGACCCGACCCTGCCCCTATCACCCCCGGCTGTTTATCACAGTGCCTGCCCAGCTGCCTCCACACTCTGTCCCCTATAAATGCTTCTCCCCAGGTGTCGGCTTGACTCCTTCCCATCCCCCTACCCTGCTCGGCCTTGACGTAACAGCACGCACCACCAGCAGACTGCTACATAATGTACCTGTGATCCAGTCTCCTCCCATCAGACCATAGCCTCCAAGGGCAGGGATCACTGCCTGCTCTGATCATTGATGTATCCCCAGTACCCAGGATAGTGTTGGTGTTCATTACGTGTTTGTTGAACGATCACATGAGGGAGTCATCTTTGCTAAGGCTGGGCAGTACACAGCCCCTCTCCTGAGAGCCCCTAGCTTCCCCACCCCAGCCTGCATCCCCATGTTTCCAGGGGTGGCTTCCTCTCAGCTGTGTTCATGTGTCATTTAAGCTCTGGGAAGCTAAAAGTTCTTCAAGTCCCAGACTCCTCTTTTCAGATATGGACAATAAAGCCCCCAGGCCAGAGCTTTTGCCAAAGGGGAGAATGCTTCCATAGGCATTGTGAGCGGAAGTGGCACAGACAAGCCTGGGTCCTGTCTTGCTGAGCAAAGAAAAGAGCTTCTAGACTGCCTTCCCTGAACTCAAGACCAGGGCAGGCTCCCCATCACTTGTATGCTGCCCTGTATTTCAAAGCACTGCTCACTCATAATTAAGCAAAAAATTACCTATGACTGCAGTATCCTATTTCTCTCTGAAGCAGTAAACCTCAGAAGCACAGGGTTCGGGTCTGTTTTGCTCTTTGACCTCCCTAGCACCTGGCACAATGCCTGACAGTTGTTTTGAGGGAGAGCTGACTGGCTGTCTCATGCAGTGCTCTCTTCTGGCACATAGTGATCCTTAACACATCCCCTACCCTGCAAAAGACTCAGTGCCCCTCTCCTCCCAGGGCCACTGAACAAATTCAGAGACTAACACCAAATAGTACCACTAGCTTGGGAAGAGAGCATCTTGATGAAGGTGACTGTTTCTATCCATGGGGTCAATGTGGAGTGGCAGGAGTGATCTGGAATCTAGAAGAGAGACCTAGACTCTGTTACTTGCAGCCAAAAGCCTTGATAACTAGTCTCACCAGAATTGTTATATCTGAAGTATCATCCATAACAAGAAGCCTGGCAGTGCGGATTCCAGGATTAATGTAATGATTCAAAAATGCCATAAAAAAAACCAAAACAGGCTTTACCTTTCCACCCACCACACTTATGACCTCATGGTCACACGAGGGCTGCTGATATTCAAGCCATCACCTCCACATTCCAGGAAGAAGGAAGGAAGGCCGTAAGACTCCTTTCTTTTATCAGAGACATCACTTTTCCAGAAACCTCCACCTCCACCCAGCAGACTTCTACTTACATCTCACTGGCTAGAGCTCCACCCTGGTAGTCAGCAAAGCTAGAAGGGTGAGGATTCAACCATAGAGAGTGGAAAGTTGAAGCGGCAAGAGAGGAGTGGGGCAGTTATAGCTGTAGAATTAGCCAGAGCATCTGCCAAAACTATGTAAGTTGTTTAATGTAACTGTTTTTTGTAGGTTTTCTTACTACAAAAACAATAAATCTACATTGTTCCTTTAGAAAATAAGGATTTAAAAATCTCTAATCCCTTCACAGGTGGCACCCCTGTTAATTCCTGGTTTATTATCTTTCCAGATCTTTGTATTTTTAGCATGAATGAAACCACACTATAGGTTACTGTGTAATTAGCTTTTCACTTGATATGGTAAAAAGAAAATCATTCAAAATCATTAAATGTTCTTTACAGAATCACATTTGATGTGTGTGTATTTCACTGAATAAGATCCCATGATTTGTTGATTGTTTATTTGTGTTGGACGTTTTGATGTTTATTAAAATAGTATGTGAGAACTCAACACTATTGACTCCTCCTAGCTAAGCCTTTGGCCCATCTGTTTCCCTCTTGGAATGTATCATAAGGAGATAATCTTGGATATGCACATTCTTTAGAGCTTTGTAAATATCCTACCAAACTGCCTTCCCAGATGGACTGTACCCATGTACAATCCTTCCAGCAGATACCAGTGCCCATTCCCCAAAAGAATTTTTCACCAACACTGAATAAAAGATAGACTGGGGAACAGGAATGGTAGCCAACCCAGCCCCTTACTTACCAGATGAGGGGAAAGAAACCCTGGCTGGGCCCCTCAACACTGTCATGCCACCTCCTGGAGCACCAATAGGGTAGAGAGAGAAGCTCCAGAAAGCAGGAAATTGCGGGGCCTCAGAAGGCAGGAACGGTGTCAGGGGTTCCCAAGAACCAAGGGCCAATCCCAGGAGACTTTGGGGCCATGGGTATGGGCAGTCCCAGGTGTGGGAGTCACCCTAGGCCAGAGGTCCTCAAACTTTTTAAAGAGGGGGCCAGTTCACTGTCCCTCAGAATTCCACACATGCACACTGCGGGCCCGGGACGAGTCGGCTGCTAAGCAGGACAGGCAGCGGCGGCAAAACCACCCGGTGGGCCGGATAAATGTTTTCGGCGGGCCGCATGTGGCCAGCGGGCGATAGTTTGAGGACCTCTGCTCTGGACTCTGGACTTCACAGTGATTCTCAGTAGCCCCGGCCCTGATTGACAGTTCCCTGCATGCAGACTGCATCCCCTCTCAGCTCTGCAC
>NW_006291554.1:1276986-1288170 GCF_000327345.1 Myotis davidii
CAGAAGTGCAGGGAAGCCAGTGCACCTGGGGCTGCCTTCCACCAAGGAGGAAGGGTGTTCCAACCTGTGCAGCTCCTTAGATGGTCCTCAGCAGGTTCAAGCCTCACTTGCCCATGTTGACCAGCTCCCTGATGCTCCTTGATTGGCTCATACGCCTCCTCTCACTGACTCCTCTACCCCAACTTCTGCTTCCTGGGATCTCCTCTCAAATAAACTACTTGTCCCAGCATCTGCCTTTGAGGGCACGGTGGGGAGAAGGGGTAAGGTGGGGAGAGAGCTATGCTCTGAACCCAAGACAGACAAACCCAGGGTCTGATAAACACTACCCAGACAGAGAATGTGCTCTGGGGACGGAGCAGCCACTGAAGCTGCAGAGCCCAAGGCTTTATCATAGGTGTGATGGCCACTGTCATAGAACATCGGAGCAGGAGCAGTCCAGCCAGACAGACCCAGGTTCAAATCCCAGCTCTGCCACTCACTATCAGGGCAATCTCAGTGGATAAAGAACTTGCTCGGGCCAAAATCGGTTTGGCTCAGTGGATAGAGCTGAGACCTCCTTGAACTCATATGGTCAGCCAGGTGCTCCTGCCCAATCCTGCCTCCTCCCCTTTTTACTGTTCACAGGAATCCCAACCTTCCACTTTAACCAAAATAGACCTCATTCACTCCCACCTCCCTCTCATTTGGGTCCCCTGAAACCATGATGCTAAGACACCTTTTCCTTTCTCCTATTTCTGAATAGACCTACTGCAGGAAATGGCAGCCCCAGAGAGAGGTTTCCATAAGGCTTCATTTGAGACTCTCTAGGTTTTTAGTCCCAGTGGGATCCCTCCAAAGGAATCAGGATCAGTCAGGGCTTTTCCACTGCAAGCAACAGAAATAGACTGTAGTTAATTTAGAGGAAAAGGAGCTAGAACTTATGGCATGCTATGGCATACTCAGAGAATTTCAGGAAAAGCTGAAGAACCAGGCTCCTAAGGGACAGGGACCCAACAGCTCCCAACTTCCTGGAATTGGTGAGCTCTTTTGTTTTGTTCGGGACACCACTGTTAACATCAATAACTCAAAATTTTAGTCCTGAAACATCCCACTCAGGGTTCAAATTCCAGGAAGAAGGTGTCTGATTGGCCCAGGGGGTGGTGGGGCACTTTGGGAAGCAACTCTTCTTCCACTGTTAAACAGGACCATGAGTCTGCATCCAAAGCACGACCCAGGGGCCTGTCATTAGAAGTGCATGGATCTGCCAGATGGGAAAATGCCCAATGCCCACCTTGCCCCAGTCTGTGCCAAAAGCTCAAAGCAATGTATCTCCAATGCATTTCTACCTGTCTGCTCCTTCCTAAGTCACCACCCACTCCTCCCCTAAATGTGCAATTTGAGTTTCTTGGGTTCAATATCATTGTGCCTAATCTTAATATTTCTCATCTCCCAAAGTACCAAATATTGAGTCAAGAAGGACATACTCAAAATCACTTGTTTGGCAGGTAGTAAACTGCCTCCATTCCCTCCACCCCTCCCTCATCCAACCCTGCCCGCACTCTCCACTGTGATGGAGAACAATGGGCCCTAATAGTACCAATTTCATCCCCAGGCTTTGAAATGTTGGCAACCTTTCAACATCTGTAAAGGCTATTTCTCATTCCTTCAACTTCTCAAATTAAGCTCCTTATTCCAACTCTAAAGCACTTCTGATAGTTGGGGAAATTCATTAACATGCAGAAGGCTGACAGCTCAACCAGGAGGCCCACAGCAGGTGATGTGGTACCCTGCCCATATCCTCTAGGTAGGCATTCACCTTCAAATGCTGAACGCTGCTGCCTGCCAACGCCTGTGACTCTCTGCCTATGGACTTGTGTGGGGTTTTTGTTTGTTTTCTGATTACCCACAAGCTGGGAGAGTAGGGAATTACTGTCCCTGGGAGGAGCCCTCACCAAAGACAGAAGGGAATTTGCTAGATAAATGCACCTGCTTCCTTGCCCCTTGGAGGGATAGCATGGTCTCTCAGAGCTCCCTGTCTACAGCAGTGAAAATACCTTAACCGGCTGCCTTCCCTTCCCTGCCTCACTTCCCTCCCTACTCTACTGGTGTTTCTTGGATCACTCCAAAATAAATTACTTGCACATAAGTCCTTGACTCATTATGTGTTCCCCCAGAAGTAGACTTTAAGACAAAGCCCATCTTGAGTTAGGTAAAGTTTCTCTCCAGAAAGACTTTGAGAACAGCATCACCCCTCTACAGTGGGAAGGAGGCACCAGCAAAACCCCCTGGTTAGCTGCACAAACCTGTGCCAGCACCCTGCCTGCTTCCTTAAAGGATGGAGGAGCTCCTCCCTGTGCACAGAGCTTCAGGTTCTGCCCCCAGTGCCTGGGGAGTGCCAGGAGGCTGCTGCTGGGAATCGAAGGGATGCAGATGCCAACAGCCTTTCACTGCCTATAGGCACATTTCACACTGACAGGCTACCGGGGGTGTAGGCCTATTTTTATTTAAAATACCAGTTGCCATAGTAACATCCACATGACCCAATACTTATTCTAAGTCACAAAGAAAATACCCTTGGGAAGGGAGAGAGAGAAGCCCGTGAGTGTGCAGTGCAGCCCTGGGGATCAAACAGCAAGGGCAGCGCCTGGGAAACAAGGCCACGCCCGCCCTGTGCCTGAGCTCCTGCTGACCCTAACGGGTTTCACTCTGCATTCAATGAAGAGGTTTAAAGGCCTGTGGGGAGGGCTGCGATTTCTGCCCCATGTGGCCTTATGAACTTAGCTGCTCCTGGAAGCCAGAAGATTCCCCTGGAGTGACTAAAATGGGTGCTAAGAGCTTGGTCCTGGACACAGGCTGGTGAGCAGGCAGGAGGATGCAGGGAGGTCATGGGGCCCTGGCACAGGCCTCATCCTTCATCCCTCCAGCAGAGGAACCAGGCACAGGGAGGGCTTGGCCAGACCAACCCACCTGAGGAGCAACCCCTCCCTCCCCAGGAGCAGCAAAAATAACAAGGAAAAGGAGCTGGCTTTTAAGAAGCAGAGGGAGAGCACATTCTATAGCGGCCTCCACCTTGTAAGCCCTCCCCAGCCCCAGCCCTGGGACCGATCTCAATCTGTGCACAGCTTTACTGGTTTCCTTATTTCATCAGCATAAAGCCAAGGGCTGGTAATGTTGACATCTGAGGTCCTCAGAGGACCTCTGAGTGTCCCCACAAGACCTGCGGGGGCCTTGGACAGAGGTCATGTGGCTGTGCTCATTCAGCATAATTAGTAATTAATGTGATTAGTAGTTAATTAATAATGATTAACATTACTGGGGAGTGTGGACCACCCTTGAGGAGCCCCAACTGGACAAATCACACCACACCTTTCCTCTCCCCCAGGTAATTCAACAACAATAATTATAATAACAGCAGCTCACATTATTGAACACAATATATGTGGGCACCTGGGTCATTTGATCCTCACAATGATCCTGCAGGGGCCCTTGTCATGCTTGGTCTACAAATGAGACTGCAGTCCGCGCCCCACCCCACCCCCATCACTGAGGGTAGGTGACCTGCACAAGCAGCAGGCATGCCGTGGAGCTTACCCAGACCTGTCTAGCCCCTGAATGTGTGCTCTCAGACATCATGCTATGAAAGTGATCAGCTGGACTGCCTTGCCCAGGAGGATAGTAACAAAAGAGCAGAGGGAGATGTCTATGGAAACGGGAGGGCCAGCTCTGGCTTTGTGGGTGACGATAGGGCTGGAGGGTATTAAGGGGTGGCTGCTTGTCTGTTAGTCTCAGATCTTTGCCTGCTCTTGTTATTATCTCTTCATCCCACCTATGACCTGGTTTTGCAGCTATAATGACCACTCCTGACTACCAATGTTTTGAGACCTGAGAAGAGAGGAATGAAGGTATAGTTGAGAATGTGTTACTATATATTTTTTTAATATTTTGTCCTCACTTGAGAATTTTTTTTATTTTATTTTAGAGAAAGTGGAAACGAGGGAGAGAAGGAGAGAGGGAGAGACAGACAGACATTGGTTGGTTGCCTCCAGTACAAGTCCTGACTGGAGGCCAAAACCATAACAACCTAGGTATGTGCCCTGATTGGGAATCAAACCCGAAACCTTTTGGTGTTCTGGACAATGCTCCAACTGAGTCACCCAGCCAGGGTCATGCTACTATATTTTGAGTCAGCCAAGACATCTGTCCTGCTTAGACCAACAGATCTGAGTTCTTTGATTTGGGGAATTCCTTAGTCTGTTTTCTCATCTAAATGGAAGTGATGTGTACCAGGTGCTGTTAGAATCTCACTCGTAGCTACTTGGCATCCTCAGGGGGTTGCTTAGGGACAGTTTTACAAAGTCCATAGCTTCCTCTGGCCACAGCCAGCAAACTCAAAAGCATGTGTCAGGAAGGCCACAAGTGCCCAACAGTTAACACTCCAAAACCAGCCTCAGCCACTGAGGTTGGGAGTTGGTGGAGAGAGACACTAGCTTCCTTGCCCCAGGGTGAGATGATTCTGAGGAGTACTCCGCAAGTTCTTTCAAAGGGACCCCCATCAGCTGGAGCCCTGGGTATGAACTGTGTAACCTGCACCGACAACCATACACCTGTATTGGTTTTCCTCCAATCTCTGTCTCACTTTCCTTCAACATCACCATGCTTCTTGGGATCACCTCCCAAGTCAGCCACTGGGTCTTTGTCTCAGGGTCTTCTTTGGAGAGAACCCAACCCAAGACACCACCTCGTATGGTGTGGGGAAGATTGCAAGAGGATGCACGTCAAGCTCTCAGCACAGTGAACACTTTAATGACGTCTAATCTCTCATGTCATAGAGAATACATAGTTGAGGGTGGAGTGGGGCTTAAATGTGGGATTATTCTACATCTTGGGGCTCTATAGTCCCTGAGCTGGGAAGCTTCTAATATGGGATTTAATTTGGCATGGATGATCATCCACTAAATTCCTGATCTTCACATGGACCAATGAGAAGGACTTCCTTCTAGATCAAATTCCCCTGTAGCCATAAGAAAGATGGTGGGGAGCAGATAAAGCCTCAGACAACATCATGTGGTGTCCTCTTCCCCTCACCCTTCAGGTTCACGGTGCCTTCCTGCTGCCCGAAGAGAGAGCCACCCCTGCACCAGAGAGCCCCCATACTCGATAAATCCCACTTATCTCAGCTCCCAAAACTAAACAGATTTGTACTAAGGTGTGACTGATGTAGTAAGGACCTCAAATTGAGGACCAGAGGGAGCATGCACCTTGGCTATCTGGGGGATACCTGGAAGCAGGTCATCCCTTCCCACTCACACTTCCACCAGGCTTAACGTTTCTTTTAAATATCTTGTTTCAGCTGAAACTTTCATATATGTTTTGAATTCTGCTCCAAATGTGTTAATGTGTCCCTATCTTAGAAAAGTAGAACTGGGCCACACGCCCACCAACACGTTGAATGTGAGTCACATTTCCTGACCCCTAATAGGAACCCCCTCCCCCCATTTTGTTTAATCTGTTGGGTTCTGTGTCCTCTAATCCTACAATCTGCTTTGGGCACTTTCCAAAAAGAAAAAAAGAAATCAGGAGGCATGTGACAGCGTATTTGAATTAGAAAATTAAAGAGAGACTTGCCTCCTCCACCCACAGCCCCCTCTCCTATTTTGAGGAGAAACTCACACGTTAGTATAGATGAGAGTCGTGGGGAAGTTTTACAGGCAGCTCCTCAATTTCAGTCCAGAGGGCTGAATTTAGGCTTTGAGATTCTCTTTCAAGCTGGGATGCCAGTCATTCCAATAAAGGTCATCTCTGGATTCTCATTTTGTTCCTTTAAATGGGCGTTTCTCTACGAGAGGTGCCCCTAGAACACTCCTGTGTCCACCGCCACCCTAAGCTCCCAAAGATACTGGAGCGGATCAGAGAAAGCTGCTGCTTTGCCTGTCAAGGGCTAGGACAGCTTGAAATCTGATGCTTCACAAAGAATCCTGTACCTTGAGGATTAAAAACCCACAAATGAAGCAGGTTGTTCATTTCTATTCCATTCTATTGCATGAATATGATTATTTTTATAATTCATGATTATTTATAGCTATTCCAGGACTCTGAGCTAGCTATAATGCACACATCCTAAAGAGAACATGTATTACATCAAATAGTAACAGAAGAAACACACAGGCTGCCCCTTGCAGGTGTATGGCATGGACAGGGCAGGTAGCTGTTATGCAAATAGAAGTCCTTGGGGGTTTCCTGACATCTGAAAGGCACCATCTCCACCTCGGTGCAATATTTGTGGTTATTTCTGCTCAGAACTATTCCACCAACACACTCCCCAGGCTTCAGTCCATACATAATCACCCCCATTTAGACCAAGATTTGGAAAAATTAAGGATACCAACATCAAAATAGCTAATGATAAAATAAATTTTTCCTTAAGATTTACTAGACAGACAGATACATAGTGATGCAGTCATCACCTTTCAGCCTGAGCCAGCCCAGCACTGTCATCCAGAGGCCCCTCCACCAGCTCCCAACAGGAATCTAAGCAAAAGCTTGCTCCTTCACACTGGATCTCAGGAGAGACTAAGGGACAGGAAGGAGCCTCCTGTTCTGGCCACTTATCTTAGACTATGTTGCAGATTTAACCAACAGGAAGGGAAGAGCCTGGAGACAGGAAGCCCTGAAATTCCAGTTAAAGAGAAATATCTAATAAGCTCCCATCCTCATCAACCAAATCTGTCAAAGATATTGAGGGAGCCATAGACCTACACACAGACATGGAGGATAACCTCTTTGAGCCTATTTGGTCCCAAAGGAGGACAGGTCCACCCCATTTCCAGGAAGGTGTCATATATATCATTAGGTTTGAGCACATCACTCTACCTCTCCATCACACCTCCATCAGTGCCAAGTCAGATGGGTGTCCAGGAGGACCACAGGTTTCCACCAGCTCCCTTCCCCTGCCATTGCTGTTCCAAGCCCTATCTCTTCCTTCCCGCCAGGGTCCTGCTCCACCTGGAGAGGTAGCATGGCCTTGCTGGAGGAAGTTCTGGTTCTGTGTAGCATTCAAAAAAACTTGCCCTTTGACTACTAGACTCCTTCAGAGTAGAGCTTGGATGAGTTATACCTTAATTTGAGTTCTGCCAGAAGCAGCTCCTGGGATAAGAATTTGAGTGCAAGAAATTTTACTTGGGAAGTGACCCTATGAAACACTGTTAGGTGGATGGGAAAGTGGAACAGGGAAGAGTTCCTTATCCAGCTAGTTACTTCTGGGGGCCACTGGATCTTAATGCCACCCACAGGGATACTCTGGGAGCTAATGGGGAACACCTCAAAGAACTGGAGTATTTGTTAATCCAAGTTTATTTCCAGGAGCTGTTAATTCCTTGGAGCTTTAGAGCTACTCATGGTTAGGAAAAAAATGTATTCTGTTGCCAAAATAAGCCCTCAGGCGACAACATTCAGATACATGGAAGTCCGATGGCAAGGTAGTAAGGATAAGGAATGTGAGCTTTTGCAGAGGGAGTTACAGATTCTTAGGCTTATAGAATTTTCTGTTTTTGTTCTGTCTTATCAAAGACCACCTCCTATCAGTAGTGAGACTAAGGGGAGGGAAGTAAGGGAAGGAGTGAAGGGGAGAAAAATCCACTCTCACCACTGTATTTCTAATGTAGCAAATCTCAAGATAAAAATTAAGGAAGATTCTAAGATGAAGGAAGGGGAAGAGTGATCTCCAAGGGAAGACAACTTATATGAAAACACTGTAATATAATTTCAAAATAGGGCTAGAGTGTAATACTTGTATAGAATACAAACATAGAAAGAAAATTTTAGGGAGATCTGGCTGTTTGCCATAAATAGAAAACAGAGCAGTGATCTCCAAGTTGATGAGCCTTATGCAATAGGCTCTTAAGACAGGCAGCAGATCCTGAGAAGTTTGGTGATGACCAAGAAGCAGCAGCATGGGTTTCACAAGGTCGAAAAGACTGTCAGCATGAGCAAGGCCAACAGGCTAAATACATACTATGTGACTAGGGTCCTGGGAAGTGGAGGAGAGCCACCTTGTGATTTAAAAAGATGAGGCACCAATAATGAACTAACTCTCAAAAAGGGAAACTAAAAATACAATCCCATTTACCATTTCAACAACAACGAAAATAAGATACCTTGAAATAAACTTAACCATGAAGGTAAAAGATCTATATTTGGAAAACTACAGGACACTAAAAAAAGAAATGGAGGAAGATGCAAACAAAAGAAGAATATACTGTGCTCATGGATTGGAAAAATTAACATCATTAAAATATCCATACTACCCAAAGCAATCTATAGATTCAACGCAATTCCTATTAAAATACCAACGACGTATTTTGCAGAACTGCACTGTGGTCTGAAGCTTTCCATGCCTACTTTTCCTTCCTCCCCTTTATCCTTCACAGGAGTTTCCCCTTATAAACCTCTTGCTAACGCTGCATTAGCTTCTGCCTCTAGAGCAGCGGTTCTCAACCTGTGGGTCGCCACCCCTTTGGGGGTCAAACAACCCTTTCACGGTGGTCGCCTAAGACCATCGGAAAACACATATATATAATTACATATTGTTTTTGTGATTAATCACTATGGTTTAATTATGTTCAATTTGTAACAATGAAAATACATCCTGCATATCAGATATTTACATTACGACTCATAACAGTAACAAAATTACAGTTATGAAGTAGCAATGAAAATAATTTTATGGTTGGGGGTCACCACAACATGAGGAACTGTATTAAAGGGTCGCGGCATTAGGAAGGTTGAGAACCACTGCTCTAGAGGCACCTGAAATGACACAGAGCTTCTTTCAAGAGACCATCTGTTGGTTGGAGCTGTCCACCACTGTGGTGCTGAAACAATCAGAAGTAGACCAAGGAGATGTATTACAGGAACAAAATATATCTGTGTTCTCCCTCCCTGACTAGGTAACCATTAAATGTGCAGCACATTCCCTTGGGTCTCCTTGGCCAGGGGAAGTAGATGGTTCTTTCAAAGGACTTATTTAAATGCCATGGGGAGGGGAGGGATGAGGAGATTGCCACAACACCACACATTAGTTTGCATGGATGCTGCTAAAATCTTCAAAGCCACCTCAGCTGTTTGCAGCTCCAGAGCCAGGAGCAGCACCCATGGCTTCTACCCGTCCTGCTTCCCAGCCTCCTGCAAAGACCTTACAATTGCAAAGCCTGACAGGAACCCAAATAGCAAGATTAACTAAAAATTCAACTCCACAATTTCAGCCTTCACAGTGCAGACTGAAAAGCGAGCACAGGATAATATGAATGAGGCAAAGGACCCACAGGCGATTCCTGGGATGGAGAGCAATGTATCCTTTAGTGCCATCAGATGGCACTGTCTCATGTGGGGTCAGGTGTCTTGGCCTGTGGAGGTGGTGACATAGAGAGTGCACTAAGCTTGGATTTTGTCAACAAGATGTAAGTCCCACAACCAATCAGGGGCTTGAATTAGGGATTGTGGGCTATAAATATAGGTATTAATACAGTTCCTAGCATACTGCAACTCCTTAATACAAACTATTATTATTTTCTACTGAGATGAAGATAAATGTAGTGAAAGAAGAAAACACCCCCAATAACTGGTCAAGGCCACTGATTTAATATCCCTTTGGCAAACTTTACCACAACTTAAATTTGCACAAGAAACTTTTAAGAGTATATATAGTGAAAATAAATTTTGTAGATTTATTTTGTTAGATTTATTATCGTAAGTATTACAAATTACGTATTTTGACATAGTAAAAATTAAACATTGCCACAGCACAGCTATGCCAGGGCTCCTGAGGTTGTGAGGAGCAAAAGGGGGACCATGGTAGTTTGAGGGGCTTGCCTCAGGCTTCCAGTCCTTTGTGTTTATTGACAAACTCCTGTATATGAAGTTCTGAACTTCCTGAACCTCACCCCCTGAAGATTTCTTAGAACTTCCTACCAATTTTTAGACACCTTGATTTATCACTTAAAGAGCCTACCAATTAAGTATCTACATTTTGCCCCCCCCCTTTTTAAAGCATGTCTTCTTCTATTCATGTCAAAAGGGTAGGGTAGAGGTCTGCCTGAAATCAGACCCCAGGGAGAAGCAAGTCAGGATGAAAAAATGTCAAAGAGGAAAGGAAAATTCGCAAAAGCCCACCCACATCATAAGCAGGGAGAACAAATATTCGGGGAGCCAGGCTTTCCACATGCCTCACTGCACTGTCTTCAGTCCTTTCTGGAATCATTTGGGAAATGGAAGGATGGACACAGAGAATGTCCCATCACAGGACCATAGTCTCTGGTCCCCAACCCCCAAATTCAAACAGCTCTGAAAACCAAAAGGTTTATTTGTAACTCACAGACCTGCCCTGGCCTGATGAGAGGCTATTTATAGCCTTTATGCTACTTGATGTGAATATTCACGGGTTTGGCTGCAGATATACTAATGTGTTTAAGGGGTACTTCCCCAAGATCCACTAGAGTTGCTAAATAATATATTTATGCTAATTTACTTTCTTTAAAAAATCCTGAATTCAGAAATACATCAAGGATTTTGGATAAGGGATCACACTGGATGAAATCCCAAAGGGTAGGTTCTATCTTCATTTTAAGAATAACAAAACGGTTTTAGAGACGTTAACTGGCTTGCTTAAAGTCACATAATGAGCAGCAAAACATTAAACATTTTGATGGAACGAATATATTGATGTGATTTCCAATGGACAAGACTTCACCTGGCAGTCAAGAAGCTGGGAATACCTGAAGGTAGACTGAAAATTATAAAGACAGGCTTTGCCACTGGAAAAATATAATACTGTTAAATTTCAGACCAGTTCCCACAGAAGCCTCCCATCTCCAATTTCAAAGAAACTGTGCCTTCTGACTTTAAGGAGATACATTTTTTCTCATCCCTTGAAAGCAGAGGAATTTGATAATTAAAAAAAGTTGGCTGGAAAAAAAATAAATAACCCCATTAAACTGAAATCAAAACAAATCATTTTTTACATATTAATCAGGCTCCTGATTGAAACTGTGCTAGCTGCTTTGAGAGAGGAATATTGAAAGTAAGGTGCTGCTAATTTAAGCACAACCAATTTTTTTTTATCTTTTTTTTTTAATATATTTTTTATTGATTAAGATATTACATATGTGTCCCTGTCCCCACATCACCCTCCACCCCCCCACCCCGCACTGT